>NC_141694.1:79593619-79923516 GCF_964263255.1 Lissotriton vulgaris | reverse complement strand
TCACTTTTACGTGCAGGGCACGGCAAACTGTTACAACAGAGCTAAATATAAAATATTTCACTTTTTCTTCTCTGTTAAAGAATAAGCCACAATACAACAACAGAGTGGAAAGCAATTGACATACTTCAAATCTTTCTAGTACATAGAGTCTCTTCAATTTAACATCTAGTACCAGGATTAAATAATAATTACCAAACAATAGAAAACAGAGGGGGCTTAAGGCAAACATCAAGAGCTCACATATATATAGTCCCAGCACACAATGAACATATACATTTCTAATAATTCAGTCCATGCTACCTTTTTCCATCGGGTAATGGCACCTTTCCAATGAGAAGCACAATTTGAAATACATTGCATGTATAGTCAGCATCCATGGTTGAGACAACATCAGCATCATTAGTCATAACGTCTTGTACCACCTCCCGGTCACGTTGCTAGTCGAGGCCTTCCCCAACATACACTTTTGATGTCATCCCATGGCGCAATGCTCCCTTAACTCAGTGTCTCCTGCATGTTCCTATCCTACCCCCCATCTTCTAACTCCCCCACCGGTGTGCTCCAACAACATAAACATGAATAATCCGGTATCTTTTCGTACCGGGGAATTCAGGTCTCTGATCTCACTCCAGTCACTCTCCCAGTTCCGTGGATTCTACCCCCGCTCCCCTGTGAACTACTCATATCTAACTACGTACGTTGTGATCCGCCTGTTCCCTGAGAGCCCTCCAGTGAGTCTGCGTCCGAATCCGCCTCCGGGCGTGTCAACAGCTCCACTAATGCCTCCCAAGCCTGCGCAGCTTCCATCGCTAAGTCATTATTCAATCTCCTGGCCTGCTGCCCATTTTGCAAACTCCTCTCTCCAACGTTCTACACTAGGGCCCTGCCTGGATTTCCACTGCCTTGTCAATTCTCGCTTAGCCAGCAATAACCCCAGGTCCAACAACTTGCTTGTGACCTTAGTACACTTTGTGTGTGGAAACTAGTGCAGTATGGATGCCCCCATGTCAGGTTCTACCTGTCTGTCCGTCACCCCGTTCAGGACCTCCATCACCTCCTCCCAATACGTTCCGAGCTGCGGGCAGCTCCATAGCATATGTTGGAAATCTGCTGCTTGTGTGCTGCATCTGGGGCAGCACGCCGTCTCTACGTGAAAGTATTTAGCTATCCGCTCAGGGGTTAGGTAGGCCCTATGTACAATATAGAAATGAATGAGCTGAAACCTGGCATTACGTGTACCTCTCCATGCCCGTTCTACTATTTTGGTCCTTGCTGTCTCAGGAATATCCCTTCCCAAGTCCACTTCCCCCTTTTCGCACAGCTGCGTCAGTGGCTGCAGTCCCTCCTCCACCATTCGCCTGTATAGGCATGTCACCGCCTTCACCGTCCCTGCTGCACTGACCACATACTGACACGTCAAGGATGTCTGGGGCTCCACTAGCCCAGCCCCCAGTACTTCTGAATCGCAGCCACCAGGGCTGCATGCAGCAAATAGCCACCTCTAGGCAGGTCATATCTGTCCTGGAGCGCCTGGAAAGGTAGAAGGGCCCCCTCTTCATACATGTCTCCGATCATCTGCAATCCTAGACCCTCTCACTCCGCCAAAGCAGTCCAGCTCCCCCCCCGTGCGGGAAGGCCATGCACATGCCCCGGGGAATCTCTGGCGCATACGGATGCGGAACGCCACTCCTACGCTTGTATCCATTCCAGCTGGCCCTGAGCGTTTTCTCCTCACTCGTCAAAGAGTTGAGTCGCTATCCCAGTACCACAAATGAAAGAACATGCCTCGGCAGCCACCTGTCCTCTGGCCCATCCGGCCCCCTAAATTCCCTAGCTACTGCTTGCGTAAACCACTGCAATTGGCGGCCAAGTAATACCCCTCAAAATCAGGGACTGCCCATCCCCCTGCGCGCCTAGGTCTCATCATCGTGGTCAGAGCCACCCGCCGTCTTCCTTTGCCCACAGAAAGCCCCCCATCATGGACCGCAGTGCCTTTAATATTGAGCCCGGAACTACGACTGGCAGCGTCCTGCAGTAATATAGTAATCTAGGAAGTGCTACCATCTTCAGCAGCGCCACTCTACCCGCTACTGAGAGCGGCAGAATGCCCCAAAACGCCATACTCCCTTTGATCCCTCGCACCGCCCTGTTCACATTTCCCTCCAAGCGGTCCGCCAATTCATGGTAAATGTTAGTTCCCAGGTATTGTATGCAACAAGGCTCCCACCTCAATCTCTCCAGTCCTGCTGGAGTTGCCATTGCCCTGCACGCCGGGAAAAGGCAAGTCTTCTCCCAGTTCACACCTAGCCCTGACACTTCCCCAAATGTTCGCAACAGCTCCGTCGCCCCCGTATCTACCTCAGCAGGGTCCGCCAGAAACATCAGCAGCTCATCCGCATAGAGTTAGATATAGTGTACTTCCTCATGGACCTCTATCCCAGTATAGTGCTTCCCCGATCTAGCCTGAACAGGGCCCTGACACCGCCACCCCCCCCGTCCGCACCCTGGCCGTCGCCGAGTCATACAATATGCGGGTCCACCTCACAAATGCTTCGCCCAACCCCACATTGCTCATTACCTGAAAAAGATGCGGCCATTCCAAGCTTTCAAATGCATTCTTTCTATCCACCGATAAGATCAAGGCTTTCATTTTCGGCTCTCGGCAATCCTTCAGGATTCGCAATAAGCGCCTAATATTGATAGCTGTACTGCGTTTGGGAATAAAATTTGATTGGTCCCGGTGCACTAACTGCATCATGTGTGGGAGTAGGCATGTCGCCAGGATCCTAATCAGGATTTTGTAATCTGTCGCCAACATTGAGAGTGGGCGGTAGGCTTTCACATCTGATGCTTCCCTACCCGGCTTCAGGAGGGGGATGATAATAGCCTCATTAGTGGCCCCAGGCAGCCTCCCCGCTGTGTATGCCTCTTTATATAGCACTTGCAGTCGCGGAGCCAGGAGGTCCGCGTAAATGTTGTAAATGTAAATTTTTTGTACTTGTATAGCGCACAGCTACCCGCAGTGGGTTTCCCGGCGCTTGTACGAATACCGCAAGGGAACCCTTCCTGGCTTTTGCTGTGAAGTGTCCACTCCTGGGCAACCCCATAGTGCAGACCAGGCATCCCTCGTGTTGTGGGGGCCGTTGTGGAGATTAAGCAAGCTATTGCCCAGAGTTGCAGCGTGGGACCCATGATCAGAATAGGCACTGAGGCGAGAATATCCGGTCAGGGGAATTAATGAGCCCGAGACCCGCCGAGGTGGGACTCGAACCCTGGTCCCTGGCCAGAGCTCTGCATCGAGGTCTGCCTGCTCGAACCATTGAGCCACACTTCTCCACAATGCGTACTTGGAATAAAATTCAATAGATAGGCCATCCACACCAGGGGTCTTGTTGCGGGCCATGTGTTTAATCGCGCATCTAATCTCACCCACCGTAATCTCACCGCCCAGTGAATCTCCTTGCTCCTAGCTCAAGCTCAGCATTACAAGCCCTTCCAAATAATCCTCTATGTCCCCTGCATCCACAGCCAGCTGTGTGCGGTACAGATCTGCGTAGTAATCCAGGAACCGCCCATTGATCCATAACTGCGTATGTATCAATTCCCCTGTGGCCGCCTTCAAGCCTAAGATTGGTTCGTCTCTTGGAATCGGGTTGGCCAGCCACGCCATTAGTGTGCCCGATTTGTCCCCCTCCGCGTGTATCCGCGCTCTATAATTCGTATAGTCGAATGAGCGCAATCTCTCCATCTGTACTGCAACCGCTTCCTTGGCTTCCAGCACCGCAGTACCTACCCCGGGTCTCCCCGGCCGGTCCCTTTCCTCTCCCCTGAGTTTGCCCTCCGCTGTTTCAAGGTCTGCTAGCAATGTTTTCCTTACCTCCACCACCTTGCTGATGCAAATGCCCCTGACCACGACCTTAAACGCATCCCACTCTTTTGCTGCCGATGTCGCCGTCCCCTCGTTCTCCTCATAGTATTGGGCAACGCCCTCCCTCAACTCTTCACTAAAGATCGGGTCTTCCAACGCCTCCGGGCAGAGCCGTCAGGTCGGTATAAGTGACCGCTCTCGGCTCCATTGTAGCCACACCAACAGCGGGTTATGGTAAGTAAGTGTCCTCGCTAAGTACTCACTATCTATCACCTTGGCATGGACATCAGGGGTGCACAATATGGCATCCAATCGCACATGCAGATCGTGGATGCTAGAATAATATGAGTAGTCCCTCTCCTCCAAGTGTTGTGCCCGCCAAGTGTCAATAAGTCCCCAATTAGTTTGCCACACCTTCCTCGCCTTGGAGTTCCGATGTACTGGGGCACCGGAAAGCGGAGGGTGAGACCTGTCTGCTATGGAATTAAAGTCCCCCACCCCAGTATAGTCGCCCCGGTTAAGTAGGGAGCTAAGCTCCCCGATAATGTCTCAAAGAAGGATAGCTGATCAACATTCGAGGCATACACACTGCACAAGGTCAAATCCTCCCCATCAGCGCTACAAACCTCCCCTCTGGTTCAATCAATTGTTGCGTTGGTTGAAACTGAATCCCCGCTCTAATCCACACCAGGACACCCCTAGCATACCCCGAATAAGTTGTGCAAAATACCTGCCCTCTCCATCTCTTCCTTAGTGCTGCCCCCTCGGAATGGTTAATATGTGTTTCTTGGAGCAGCGCCACCTGCACTCCCCGCCTTACTAGGTAGGCATGTACCTTATGGCGTTTCTGCATGGAGTGAAGCCCCCGTACGTTCCAAGTTATACATTTCAGATCATGTAACGTCCCCATGAGTCATGCAGACCCTCCCCAGCACTCGCCCTCTGTCAAAGAGCACACCAGTATCCCTAACTTCCCCCAAACCTAACCCAACCCCCCAGTTCCCACCCCCCAGAACAGGAGCTACAACATTAGAACCCATCCAAACAACCATTTAAAATACTCCCCCGATACTCTCAGGGAGCTACTCCCACCCAAACTTACGGGAGGTGAGCCCTCCGCTTCAGAGAACCGGACGCCCAACTGACCTCCAGCCCGCGCTCAATCCTCAGTATAATATGCTGGTCTCCGCCGGGACCTCGCAACTTTTAGTTTGTTACAACACATGTACCTCTGCCCCCCAACATGCTCCGGACCCCACCAACTCAGCTCGAACCAACCTCTCCCCCTACCAGAGCCCCTACCCGCCCCTCCCCTCCAACTGGATCCCCTCCCATGTCCAGCCAGAGTCTACATCACCCAATCTACGATCTCATCTCCTGTCCCAGCTGTCTTTTGTGGCAACTTCAGGCTCCCAGCCTCCGAATGCTCATCGTCCTCTTCCAGAGACCCTCCGTTAGATTCCGACCTTGCCGGGGGGTTCCCCCCCATCTGCGAGATGGCCATAACAACCTGCAGCCCCGCCGCCCTTTCCTTCTCCGTTTGTGTCTCTGTCGGTCCCTGGACTGCTGGATGACGGCTCCAATTGCGTCGCATCCTGCGAGGACGTGGTCCATCTACCCCTGCACCCATACCGCTTCCTGGCTCTCCAATACCCGCCTTGTGTAACTCCAGCCAGTCCCAGGCCCCCTTCGGGCTATCATGAAAGGACATCTTACCATCCACCATAATCTTCAAACGGGCCGGATACAACACCTTCATCAGGCAGCGCTCTCTTAACTGCCACAAACTACACCCTCCTGCGTTGGACTTCGAGCTTGTAGTCGGGGAACAGTGTCACCTTGCTGTTATCCACTGTGTAAGGGCCCGCCGTCCTTGCTCTGCTCAGGAGGAAACCCCTGTCCTTATAATGAAGCAGTCTGGCCGCCACCGGCCTCAGCGGTCTCCCAGGGGGCAAGGGCTTGGCCGGCACTCTGTGAGCCCTCTCCAATATAAAAAAAGATGACAGGCCCTCCGGCGCGACAGTTCTCCGTAGCCACTCCTCTAGGAAGTCCACCATGTTGGTTCCCTCTGCTCCTTCAGGTAGCCCCAGCACACGAATATTGTTTCTTCTGGTCCGCCCTTCTGCATCCTCTGCCCGCCTCTCCAGCGTCTGCAGCCGGGTCTGAAAGTCCGTCATCCGCGCTTCCATCGAATTCTGAGCAGGTCCGAGGTTTTCTATGGCCACTTCCGTTTGTTTTACCCTGTCCGCCAGTTTGGCATGGTCCGCCCGGAATAGTCCCAATCCTTGCAACACATTCGCAATGTCCAACTGCAGCGCCTGCCTGGTATCCGTTATGGCCTTAGTATTTGATCTACCTGCTGTTGGAGCATCCCCTCCGGTTGCATTGGTATTCCCTTGGATGCCTCTCCAGGCGCTGTGTCTTCCTCTTGTTCCGTTGGCGCTTCCACCTGCTTCCCTCGTGGCTTACCCATGTCCCCACAAGTCGTTAATCCCGCACGACCCCAGAGAGGGTCCACCACCAGCCACTACTTTTCAGTGGGTCCCACTCCGAAGCCAAGTCCTGCACAGCAGTCCACCTGCCCCTCAAAGCTCAGCGCCTCCTCCCAGAGGCATACCCTAGTCAGGGTCACACTCCGCTCTCTCCGCCGGTCTTCTCACCTGCCCCCGGCCCAGTCTTCAGGGCAGGCCGACTTCCTGCTGGGCCTCCTAGGTCTCCGCCCGGAGGTATGGTTCACTCAAGGCTTGTCGTCAATGACCACTGTGTTCCCTGTGTGGTGGGGTCCTAAAAATCAGCAGTGGTCGGGTTTTTCCCACCTGCGTCGCATTCACTTGCCAGAGACACAGCATCGGTGTGACCCGCCAAACCGCTCCACTCCCTGCCTACTTCAGTCCCTGTCTCCTTCTGCTGATCCGCCCAGCCCGCTCCCCGTCTAGGTCCTTCGCTGCTGGCCACCCTCTCGTCGTTTTCAGGCTGCAATACCGCAGTGCCCTTCCACAGTGTTCCGTTGACGTGCCAAACACCTTCACTTCTTCCTCTCGCCCTGCTCAATGCTATTGTCCAGTAATTCCCCAAGATGAGGTGGGCACGGGTACAGTCCAACTGTAGGAGCCAACGTCGCCCAGCTCTGCAGTCACTCCATTCCTCTAAACTCCCACTTTGGCTGAGCTGCTCTCCAGGGTCCCATTGCCCACTTTGCAGGCTTCTTCACCAGCAGCTCATTAGTCCCCCAGCACCCTCCACAGGGCTGGCGCCCCTCTTGAGACCCGGCGCCAAGGCCCCGCCCAGGCCCTATCTGCTGCGGCCCAAACGCCCTGTGGTGACCGCAGGCAAGCCTCTTCTCAGGCCCTCATCTTCACAGGGGTGGCCCCAGGTGCTCCCTGCCCCAGCTCAGCCACCTCCCGTGCTCTACCGACTCCTGGCCGCTCCGCTTCACCGCTAACAGGGTGCTTCCACTATGGCCGCAACTCCCCCACACCACTGCAGGCTCCAGGGCTCAGCTCGCAGCAGCACTCTCAATGGCCGCTACCCTCCTCTCTTCCGGAGGGCCCACTGCAATGCAGGCAGCGTCCTGGGGGGGATCCGCGACTCGATCCGCACAGATCCCTGCCCCCTGCCGTACACTGGGAGCACCCGGTCACGCCCGCGGCTCCTCTTGGGCTCCTGCAGCGCCTCCGCTGCTGTTTGCAACACGTATGGGAAGGGGGGGGGTGCCTGATGCCGAGCTCCTCTCACCGCCGCAGCCGCTCCGCTCGCACAGGCCTCCCGCGAGTTGCCTGGGTTCCGCAGCGGCAAGCGGGCTCTTCAGTTCCTCGGACTGTCTCGGGCCCTCGCTGCTACCAGCCACAGTCTCATCTGCGCCGCCGCCATCTTAGGCTTAGTAGGTCGCCAGAGCCGGCGGGATCACGGGTCCGCGATTCTGCACCGTTCTCTCGCTCCTGCTGCCAAATCTGATTTTCGTCAGCGCTAGGTGAGCCCCGCAGCTCCAGTCTCTCCCCAAAGCCTCGCAGGCTGCACAGCACCCATAGCCAGCCGGAGCTCAAAGCCCACACGCCGCCATCTTGGGTCCGTTCTGCGGCCCGGACAGGTCGCCACCGATTTCTCCACTGCGGCGCCCTGTAGCCGCCAAGTTTCCAATACCAGAGCTTCCAGGCACTGGCAGCACTTCGTAGCAGTCATTGGGGGACCTCTCAGATAGCCCCTCAACAGGATCAGGGTCGGGGTCAGCGCGGAGCTCCGTGCTCACGTGTCCGTTCCCATCTGCCTCTTGGCCACGCCCCCATTGTGTATCTCTCCTAACGTTGTTTTGGGGGTGCCTTACTGGACCACAGAGTGAATTTAGCCCCCGGGTTTCTGTCTGGTTCCCTGGCTTCCCAGATTTAACTCTCCTTGTTTCCCTTCAGGAGTGGTTTGTGTAATTAACATTTCCGGAGCTGTTGGTGAGATACTCTATTAGTCCTATTTTGCGAGGGAATCCCAATATTGTTTGTGTTGTTTTCTCTGCTATTATTCGCATTTCCTATACATTTTTCTAATGATGCCTCTATAAGTTGTAATCTCGCTGACATCTTAGCTAGCGCCTCTTTAAGGATACTTTCTAACCCATCTTCTGCCCAGAAAGCTTTTTTAAGTCATCTTTAGAGCAGTTGAATTCCTCTGGGTTTTGGTGACTACACACCATGACCTGTTTGTAGTGATAATGTTGGTTTTGACCTCTTTGTTACCGTTTTGCGTGTTTTTACCCGTGATTTTTTGGCCTACATGACCATCTTGAACGATCCTATTTTCCTCCCCTGGGTTTCTCGAGCACTTTAATGGGGGTTGGATGTCACTGTCCTGATCACTGACCCACAAGTGGTCAGAAACATTTTGCACACAGTCATTGGTAGATAAGCGGCGATCATTCTCTGTTAGTGATTGTGGTCCTTCTCTTAGGGCTGTCTCCAGTCTCTGATTTTCTCCCCTGTTTTCCACATTTAAGGTTTCCTCAACGTAGGATATCTGTTTTTCGATTGCACCGTAAGGTAATTCAGTAGGGTCGAACGTGATCCCAAAGGCAACTTCACGCAATCAAAGGCCGCAGACAGATCAACATATACCATATACCTTGCGCTAACATATTTGCCCAACAGCAGTGTAAGATTAAGTGCCTGCTCGGTAGTCCCTAGCCCCTCCCGAAAGCTATACTGTAAATCGGACAGTGTGCCACTATCTTCCGCCCACTGCTGGAGACGTTCAAGGACAACTCGAACAGCAGCTTTGCCTAGAGAGTCCAGCAGCGATATTGGACGGTAGCATGATGTTTGTTGGCGATCCACTTTTTTAAAGATGGGAACCAATATCGACTTTGACCAGGATTCCAGAAGCCCTTTAGAACAGGATGCCGAAGGACTCTAGTTAGTATTGGGGCCCAAAGATCTAAATTTGATTTGAAAAAGTCGATAGGTACCATTAAATGCCTGGATAAATTCGTAGAGTGTAATGTCTAGGAGTATAGGGTATACACTGGTGTTTATTTCAGAAGGGGTTATTCGCTGATCATACACTAGAGTCTTGTCCTTTGCAAATATCTTGCTAAAATACTCAACCCAGGCTCTTTCCTCTATGGCTATGTCGATTTTTGGGGAATCTTTTCCTTCAATAAGAAAGGGAGATTTAATAATGGCCCAAAAGGCAGTACCATTTTTTTTAATGCTACTTAGGCGAAGTTGTTCCCAGAGATCCCGTTTTAGTTCTATTTTCCTATCTTTAATGGCCAGGTGGTATTCCTTTCTAGCCATTTTAATTTCTTGAGGGTCTCTTATTGGTTTTCGTAAAGCAGTTTTCAATATTAAGTAGCTCTCTCTGCATCTTTTATTGAACCACCCTTTCCTATTTGGTCTAGATTTATTGTATTTAATGAAAAGTGATTCCTTTATTAGTTTTGTGATTACCGAGAAGTGCTTCAAGACTTCTTCATCTGATGTGGCTAAGTCCAAGCACCTTTCTATGGCCAAATGTGCTGTTTTTACTACTGCAGAGGTTATAATTGATGGGTCAGTTTTCTCCCATGTAAGCGCATAACCATTTACTCTATTCAGGGTTAGCCTATTTTGGTCTAATATGCTCTCTGTAATTTGTGTTTGATGTTTCTGAGAAAGACTCAGAGTGATACTGTTGGGGTAGTGGTCGCTTATTACAATATCATGAGTCTCAATATTAATGATACGTCTTTCAGCATTTGAAGATATGAAAATAAAATCAATCGTGCTAAAACTTCCTCTTCCAATAAAAGTGGTAGTGGTCGCTTATTACAATATCATGAGTCTCAATATTAATGATACGTCTTTCAGCATTTGAAGATATGAAAATAAAATCAATTGTGCTAAAACTTCCTCTTCCAATAAAAGTGGGGGCAATGGGATTTTGAGGTTTTTTCACCTTTTGTGCCAGTCTCAGATCTACCTCAAAAAGGGTACTATTTAGGGCGTTTCCTATTGTGGAATGCGAAAAGTGATTTATTGGAAGGTGATTTTCATCTATTATACCACAGATGTTCTGATCGCTATATTTACATAGACGTTGATTAAAATCACCACCCCAAATTATTGTGACCTCTACTGGTGCGCTCTGTATTAAGAAATGAATCTGGCATATCGAGGCCAGAAATTCTCCTTCAGACATATTGTTATAAAAATTTACTATGAGGAGAGTATCGGCCTTATTCAAACACAAGGTAAGTATTTGGTAGTTCGGCTCACATCTTATAAGACTAATTTCGGATGTGGTTATCAAATTAGATACATAAATAGATAGCCCGCCCTTTGCTCTTCCAGAGGGGGAAGGCAATGCAGACAACCAGTAAGTCTTGTACCCTTCTATATGAATTTGTGTTGTTATCCATGTCTCCTGAAGGCATAAAACCTTAAAGTTTTGAATAAAGTCGAGCCAGATATCATTATTTACTTTAGAGGACTACCCGGCGATATTCCAGTAGAGAATAGGTATTGTTGATTTAACTATTTCTGCTTTTAAGGCAGTTTAATGGGTAATAGTACCTGGTTGTTCAGCTGATAAAACAGTTGATTGGGTTGTAATTAATAATTGACTATTTGCTTCCCAAGTGCCCATAAAATAGGGCATGTCACCTTGATTTCCCCGTGATTTCGTTGGAGAGCTTGCTTGGTGGACCACTGATGTCTGGGGGTCTCGAACATTAGTACTTAGAGATGTGGGTTTTTCTAAAATAATAGTAGAAGGTTCATCCAAGATATACGGGGTAAGTCAATCAAGATCGTCTAGTCCCGAAAAGATCTCAAATCTGTTTCTTATGGGAATATCGTAAGGACAGAGTTGGGTTGGAGGTTCACTAGCCCTTCCTGATACTCCCATGATCCCTGTTCCTGGAGCGTAAAAAAAACCTAATGGGAGGATGTTAATTTCATTTGTCATGATCTCCCATGTGCCACACTGTTACAGCACTCTATTCACAAGATGGAGGGAACGGAAAGTCAGGACAATTGAGTTGCCTGTAAAGTTGTCTACTCTGTTTCTCACACTTTTACCCTCCTTGCCATTTTAAAATCTCTGAAGAGATTGTCGGTTAAGCCCGTTTTTTTCACCCAGCCAACCTAGAGATTTATTTCTCAAGGTTTCCCACCTCTCCCTTGCCAGAGGTTCTAACCTAGGAGCATTTGCCAATACTATAATGTACGGTGTTGCTGCTGGGGGGAGATCAAGATGTTCATTTCGGGCCAGGATTGTCCTACCCACGGTAGCGTTCTTATTAAGCTGTGTTACCAGGTCAGTTGGTACCTTTCGTGAAGATAAGGATAATGGATCCGTTAAGCTCATTATGGGAACCAAGGGGCCCCTCCTAGATACGGGGTTTACCTGGGTATGAGTTGAGGAATTATAAACGGATCTATTCTTTTCATTTGAGGGACAGTAAAGATCTGTTGAGAATCAGGACCATTTGTTTCAGGTGGTTGGGTGGAAGATAAAATTGAAATTGGTTGATTTTTTACCTTCCTAAGATGTTCATCGATGGATATCAGTCTTTGGTCCATCTGGTCTAGCCTGACTCTAAGATATAAATCGAGCCTTTCTATCAATAAGACTAGATCCTTTGTCTCAGTATGCTGTGAGTCAGGTGCTTTCTTTGACTTTGCCCTCTCTTTTGTTTGAGTTTTTACTGGCCCTCTTTTTTTCTTAAGATTGTGGCAGGAATTTATTTTCCTTGGGAAAGATTCTAAGCTAGTTATAGCCTCAGTTTGAGACACGGTAATGTCAGTGGCATGGTTCTGCAAAGGTGTGAGGGGGCCTAATTTGATTTGAGAAAGATGAGATAGTTGGTCGGACTCACCCGTATCAATATTTTCATTAATATATTGAACACACCCATTAACTGACTTTTTTAGGGTAGATGTCTGTCCTGCCGTAGGTAAGGCCTCTGTTTCAATCAGTTCTTCGTTAGATCTAGATTCAGTCGCCTCTACGGATTCCACTACTGAGTTTATTTGCTTGTCCAAGGCCCCCATTGCTCCTGTTAAGTAGCTTAGCAGTGTTTGTTGATTCTCAATGTGGGGCCTTTTACCACTACTTGAGTTAGGACTTGGTAATTTTTTCCCCCCATACTAATGGATGTTTTATCAGTGACTAAAATTGTCTGGATCAGTCAAACAGCAACAAAATTTTTTTTAAAACGCTTTAAGTCCACAAATAAAACAAGTTTGTAGTTCTCTGGGATTTAACAGCCACAACGAGCTACAGCTATAAAAATGAACTACTACCGTCCCAGTTTTAAACATATACATTTTTCGTGGACAGTAATTAAGGGAAGGGGCCCAGCCCGGCCTCCACTGGCCCCGGACTGCCACAGACGGCCCACCCTATGCCCGGGCTTAGCCCGGCGCAGCCTGCGCGTGGACCAGCGACGCGGGTGCTCTGCTCAGTTTTAAGCGCCTCCGGGCGCGGGATGGTCAGTGGCGGCTTCCTGGCGCTTGGACTTCTGGGTGATGTAGTCCCCCCCTCTCTGCGGCCGTGCAGGTGTTGCGAAGAGCTACGGCGGCGGGGGGGGGAGACACGAGACCAGGACCAGAGGCTGTGGCAGCGAAGAGATGATCGACGTGGAGTCAAGCAAGGCAGTGGCTGGTAGGTTAAAAATGCCCCCAAAGTCAGTCAGCAGAGCACCCGCTCCACCGGTGCTCTGCTCAGCTTTAAGCGCCTCCGGGCGCGGGATGGTCAGTGGTGGCTTCCTGGCGCTTGGACTTCTGGGCGATGTAGTCCCCCCTCTCTCTGCGGCCGTGCAGGTGTAGCGAAGAGCTACGGCGGCGGGGGGGGGGGAGACACGAGACCAGGACCAGAGGCTGTGGCAGCGATGAGAGGATCGACGTGGAGTCAAGCAAGGCAGTGGCAGGTAGGTTAAAAATGCCCCCAAAGTCAGAGTCAGCAGAGCACCCTCTCCACCAGTGCTCTGCTCAGCTTTAAGCGCCTCCGGGCGTGGGATGGTCAGTGGTGGCTTCCTGGCGCTTGGTCTTCTGGGCGATGTAGTCCTCCCACTCTCTGCGGCCGTGCAGGTGTTGCGTACACTGGGAGCACCCGGTCACGCCCGCGGCTCCTCTTGGGCTCCTGCAGCGCCTCCGCTCCTGTTTGCAACACGTATGGGAAGGGGGGGTGCCTGATGCCGAGCTCCTCTCACCGCCGCAGCCGCTCCGCTCGCACAGGCCTCCCGCGAGTTGCCTGGGTTCCGCAGCGGCAAGCGGGCTCTTCAGTTCCTCGGACTGTCTCGGGCCCTCGCTGCTACCAGCCACAGTCTCATCTGCGCCGCCGCCATCTTAGGCTTAGTAGGTCGCCAGAGCCGGCGGGATCACGGGTCCGCGGCTCTGCACCGTTCTCTCGCTCCTGCTGCCAAATCTGATTTTCGTCAGCGCTAGGTGAGCCCCGCAGCTCCAGTCTCTCCCCAAAGCCTCGCAGGCTGCACAGCACCCATAGCCAGCCGGAGCGCAAAGCCCACACGCCGCCATCTTGGGTCCGTTCCGCGGCCCGGACAGGTCGCCACCTATTTTTCCACTGCAGCGCCCTGTAGCCGCCAAGTTTCCAATACCGGAGCTTCCAGGCACTGTCAGCACTTCGTAGCAGTCATTGGGGGGCCTCTCAGATAGCCCCTCAACAGGATCAGGGTCGGGGTCAGCGCAGAGCTCCGTGCTCACGTGTCCGTTCCCATCTGCCTCTTGGCCACGCCCCCAGTGTGTATCTCTCCTAACGTTGTTTTGGGGGTGCCTTACTGGACCACAGAGTGAATTCAGCCCCCGGGTTTCTGTCTGGTTCCCCTGGCTTCCCAGATTTAACTCTCCTTGTTTCCCTTCAGGAGTGGTTTGTGTAATTAACATTTCCGGAGCTGTTGGTGAGATACCGGCCGTGCAGGTGTTGCGAAGAGCTACGGCGGTGGGGGTGAGACACGAGACCAGGACCAGAGGCTGTGGCAGCGATCAGAGGATCGACGTGGAGTCAAGCAAGGCAGTGGCAGGTAGGTTAAAAATGCCCCCAAAGTCAATGTCAGCAGAGCCACTCATGGTTTGTTGAGCGAACTCCGCACCCACAATGGTCTCCTTTTCTCCAGTCAGGAGTTTGATGGGCACTTACTGTCCTGCAGCATTTATCACTGAAAAATAACACCCTGTTGGCCCCAAGTCAACGGCGAGGCAGAACGAACGATACATGCGAACATCAAACAAGGTCCTCAGAATTGCCCTAGCTAATGGACAGAATATGGAGTGTGTTATCTACGCTTTTCTAAGTGAATACCATCTCACGGCACAAGCTAAGACCAAGGTGATCCCCAGCGCTCTATGCATGAACTGGGCCGTGGAGGACACCATTCCTCATATGGAAAAAACCATCAACTTTAAGAAACCATCTGGCCGAAGCCCTATGTCCGCATCAGGCACAAAACAATCAACTATCCTGAACCAGACGGGCCTGGCAGAGATTCTTCTGGGTTGGTGATCTGGTGCTCATCAGGAATCAACACCCATGCTGCCTTTTGAGGTTGATCCTTGGAGTGTGAACTCTATAAAGGGAACCATGGTAACTTCCCAGAAGCACAGCAAAACTACCACAAGAAATGTGTCCTTCTTCAAGCTCTACGGTCAACCAGTCAACAGGCCTAATGATCACTCTCAGATGCATCCAGTGGATGATGTAGAAAGCAATGGTGAGTGCTCGTCGTCCAGGCATCCAAGGAGTCCAGTGTCCGCCCCAACGACGACACACTCTCCGGAGGACGATGGACATCCTGGGCCCGTGGGCTCTTCTGTTCCCAAAGAAAATACTAGGAAGGGCAGTTGGAGCCTGCCACCAGTCCCTGGCGAGTATCCATCCGCAGCAAGAAGACCCAGGAGACATGGATGGAACTCCCAGGGGCAAGTGACCCGTGTCCAATGAAGTCATCCTTCCTGTTTGAAAGAGGTTGTGTTAAACGGAGCTGGGTTTTTGACACTGGATAGCAGTTGTCTTTTGCCTTGATAAGCATCTCTTTTCTTCTCTCTCTCACTCTTATCTCTCTCCAATTCTATCCAGTTTCTACTGTGTTTCGTTTTATAAGCTAACGTTTCTTCCAATTGTTTTTATCTTCTTTTATTTGGAGGTCTGGATGGAGGAGGGATGTTATGTCGTGGATGGGACATCCCAACCCATCTAGTTACCCAGGGGTGTTCCGTAAACGCACCCCCCACCCTGGGCAACAATGGTTACTGCGGTGACGTCACGGGTAATCAAGAAAGGGGCGGGGGGCAACGTCGAGGTCACTTGGGTGCTCCGCTTGGAAGTGGCTTGGTCATTTCCCTCTGTGCTGCACTTTATTAACGAGGCCTACCTGTTGCCAACCCAACAGTGACGATGTCTGCGCAGAGCGCAGCGAGCAGTCGCCTGCCCTCCGGATCTGCCCCTGCGGGGTCTGCCTGAACGAGCCACGGTAGGATGAGCGGCCAGCAGAGCGAGGCGTGCGGGGGCGCGACTGGTGTGCGTGGGCAGGCGCAGTGGTACTGTCCTTATCGCAGACCTTGTTGATGTCGTCCACATACCGTGGACTCTGTGTGCAGTCACAGACGTGTCTCGTGCACTCAGCAAGAGCCAGGGCTCTGGGGAGCAAGGAACTGACTCACACCGGGCAGCAGAACTCACGTGCCTAAAGTGGCTTGAATTGTGCGTGTTGAATGATTGCATAATTTGCATTTCAATGTAGTGCATAACTTACCCCAGCAAAACGACACCGTTGTTTTACCACTGCGCCCATAAATGCACTGGAACCCCCGCTGGGACGTGGGACTGCTCACCGCGGCAAACCTTGCGGATGAAGTGTGTGGCCTTGTGTCAGCGCCGTCTCTCTACTGCTAGAGAGAGGGCATTGGGAGGAATCCTCCGCCTCAAGACAGGCGAGGCTAGCGCCAAGATGTTGATGTAGCGTTCATGCTTGTGAGGCGTGACACTACTGAGTGCGAGCCTGGCTAGCGGGGCTCCGAGTCCCGCTGCACGCGCGGCGGCACGGGAGCCCCGAAGAAGGGTTCCGGCTGGAAAGGCTGCCTCCATCCAGGCCCGGTACTGGAGGGGGGAGGTAGGTTAGCCAGGCCCACCCAAACATGAGCCTTGGCCCTCGCAGTGAGGACATGAAGGCCAAGAGAAAATGGGCTCTATCATGTAAAACGTTCCTATTCAGGAATGTGCGTGATTGGGTGCGTGCTCTATCGCACAGCCACCCCCATCACCCCACTCCGTTTAGAGAGGTGGGTTGTCCTGCAGGTACAATAGAGGCACGGCGAAGGGGACACATTCTTTATTTAGCTCTGAGTAACTTTTCTTTACTGTTCTGAGTGGATAAGAAGTTTGTTTATTCTGATTCCCCTTTCCTGACCCCTGCGGCTGCATATCAGATCAATCTGCGACTCAAACGTTTGAATAACAGAGTAGGTAAGAGAATATGTGTATATATTTTTGCAAGGCACATACTTTGTGTATGCTTCATTTACATTGTGTTTTTTAATCATTATCATGGCCATGGATGCAAGACAACAATAAAAATGTCCAGATAATGGATGATTAATGATCCTGCTGGAGAGCAATTCTTTGTCTGTTGGTAGTTTTGAAATGCAGATAAACTGTATTTTACGTATTTTAATGTTGCTAAAAAGAGTTTGGGCCGATATACATTTTTATTGCTAAAGCTGACCCTTAACCACTGGGGTATGCTTTAGATCCCAAGTTTGTGCATTCCCAACCCAAACCCTCTTAAAATATACTGCCCACCAGTATGGATGACGTGATTCCTACACCTTGTAAAAGCCATTGGCTTATGTGACATTCCCTATAGACTGATTTACATACTTGTATGATTCATTGTTTCTGTATAATGTGTGCATGATGTAAAGTACTGTGACACCCTACACTGATATAAGTACCACTATACAACAAACGAAATGCATTTGAGAGAGGGGCTACGGAGAGATGAGGGGCACTGTTGGAGGGTGGTAGTAATGGTATCTGCGGAGATAGAGCCATTGGCCTTTCGATTTTTTTAAATTAGCAGTCAGGTCATTAGGGCAACTGTGGAACATATTTTAAAGTGTGTGCTAATTATATTTACTGCTCTATCCAAAGTTTTAAGTTTGTAGGTGATTTTACTAATGTTAATTACGGGAATAATGAAAGTGGAGCTGGATGGTGACTGATATGGGGCCGGGGCCCAAGGTCAGCTGTGAGATAAGGTGCACAAGAGAGGGATTTTAGAAAAGTGGATAATCAGACCAGGCCTGTTAAAATTTGAGGTTTTGCACTCAGGTCTAGACATTGCTCTTACTTTCAAATAACTCTCTACAAGCTCTGTATACACACAGAATCAATCCGTGGTATCATGGTGACTATTTGCAAGTAGATATGATGTAATAATATATATATATATATATTTTCTATAATCTCATTAAAACATTTATCATATATGCAGACGAAATTTGACTATAAACATTAATCACATTTAAAAGCAGAAATGTCATGCCTTTTATACCACCAGTGCATACTAAGGGAAGGTGTTCTTTCAGGTGGCATTGCGTGAGAACCCCAATCATCTATGATCCGTCGGAACAACCCATAGTGAAGTGATAATTACACTCAGCTTGGTTGTCAAACAGGCTTCTACGGACTGAAAGACAAGAATTCGAAGGCGAATCTATATCGACTGCCAAATTCTTGGGTGCTTTTTCCTGGTTGTCCTTACTGTAAAGTAAATATACAAATTACATACGTCACCCCTCCTTAATATTAATGCTCATTCTAGAAGCATTATCTACCAGGATTAACGGAAAAAAAATGCAAGTAGGAAAAAAACATTTAGCTAAAGTACGGTAAACATTTAGGGACCTTTTCTTTGCAGCATCATTTAGTAACGTGTTGATGCATACTAGTATTTCCCAAAAATGTTCATAATAGAAAATAAGTGTAACCAGTTTCAATAAGATTATAGGAAACAAAAATAAACAAACATTGGCAAATCCTTAGGTCTCAAATTGGTAGTCAGACGTTTGGTTTTGTCACTGTGACTTATTTTGGCATGGTTTTTGTAAAACCTTATTGGCGTGGAAGCTGCTGGGGTCTCACAAATATAACAAACATTGGCAAATAGCAAAAAATGTTTTTGGTCTCAAAAAGCACACATTGCAGTAGTATATTCTGGCACTGAACAAAAGTACTTTATGTGCTAATATGCTCCTTGTGAAAGAGCAGAATGCTGTTGCTTACAGTGAAGCCAGCCAATAGACCGAGAGAGAGAGATACAGAATTTTAATAAACACAAAAGGTCATGGTTAAAGCCAGACCCAACTAGGGACCCAATTATTTACAGAAGTAGGCCAAGAAATCGTACTCCTAGAAAATATTTGTGAACTGCGCGTTTGCATGTTCACTATCTCTCCAACCACATTTTTCACTAACCCTGGAAGAAATTTTACGTCTGCCATTGTCTGGGGTACATTTTCAACCCTTCTTAGTATAGGAAAAGATTAGAGAACAGTTGGTGAAACCCCCTTAAAACACGCAAATTAGTCGGTTTGCACAGATTCAAAATGGCATTCCAACCATGGGACTATTGTTAACCACTACCTTCAGTGCCAGTATGTAGAGCTGCAGGGACGTAGTAACCTAAGGGATTTGCTAGTATTCAAATCCTACTATGATATGAGCCCTGGCATAATCAGTGAGGTTATATCAGTGCTCTTTTCTAATGAGATTGCTGCCGTAATCTGTCGCTGCATTACATGGCACAAAAGGGACTTGTAGATTTTGTTACAGGACAAGTAGATTTATGAAGCAACTTGCCCCATGGACAAGTAGATATTTTATTAAATTCCACACCCCTGCTAACGGGCAACCTTTTTTATCCAGACGTGGAGCCACAAGGGGTCTTTGGAGATCCAGATACCATTTAGATACAGAGGGCACTTTCATCAAAACGACAATCAATATCTAGTGACCAGGTATGGCCAATACTGGAGGGCATAGTTGAAATCCCGATATTCAATCTATCAGGCACTAGGATAGATTCCACCATTAACGCTCTGTCTAAAGCAGTGGTTCCCAAACTGGGGTCCGTGACACATTTCCAGGGGGTCGGCAGGCAGCATTTTTAAAAGCACTGCAAAGTTCCTTGCATAAATCAGCAGTTTTTGGGCAGCAATAAAAGTGTCAAGATAACTCCGGTGATTAATGTATTTACTAGTGAGAGATGGGGGTTTGGTCCAGTGGCCGCTTTGACTCAAAATAGGAAGGCCAGATGGTTAACATGCCTGCTGCAAAGAATGTCTACCATGCATTTTTTTTAAACAGTATTTTGTTTTGTGCATAGCTCAGTGGGTTCCTGCTTTTGCCACAGAGACTCTTTTGTTGTTGTGCAGTTCGCAAGTTCACTGCCATCAAAGAGCTGCATGCAAACTACATGGTACAAAGTAGTATGTTATGCTTTTTCCCAGTCTTTCATTATCCCGATGCTGCTAAAAAGGTTTGTTTGTGTAGAAAAAAATCATTATTATTAAAGTCAATGCTAACCTCTGTGTTATGTTCTGAATCCTGAGTTTGTGCTTCTCCCGACCAAGCACTCTTAAAAATGCCTACCAGTATGGATGACATGTGAATCCTGCACCTTGTAGTCCCCTTTGCCTTATGTTAACATTTTCTATTCACTGATTTACACACCTATGATTCATTGTCTGTGTGATGTAAACTGCTCTGACACTCTACAGGGGTATGTGAGGTGTTATTAAACAAATTAAATACATGTGACAGTGGGGCTATGGAGAGATGAGAGGCACTGTTGGAGGGCAGAAGTGAGGGAATCATTTGAGATTGTCAATCATTAAATATTGACAAAAGATTGTTGTATCCTGGTGCTTAGTAAGGTAATTATTTACTATGTTTTGAAAGCTAAAACAATTCAATATATAATGACAAATGTGTTGTAAAATGCACAATTTTACCCCAAATTTTCTTGGTGGAGAGGCCCCCCAAAGCCCCTTTTGTAGGGGTCAGGCTCACTCACTGCACTTGGCGTGCACTGGGCGGGGATGGGCCTGACAACATTTGCCAGAGCATCTTTAAGCTTCCAGCCCAGCCTAGGCAGGAGCAGGAGCCTTGAGCTGCAAAATAAAATCAAACAATGTAAAGGCAGTTGCGAGACACTGCACCAACCTTCCCATTAAGATTTTTACATTTTTTGCAAATATTTTTAAAATAAAAATACTAAAATCTTTAGTAATTCAAGTCTAGTCTTTGTTTGATGTGCACGTGTGTGCAGGTTTTTTTCCCTTCAAATTACAGTTTTAATATTTGACATTTAAATCATACAAATTGCCTGGGGGTCCCCGGCTTTCAGTTGTGACTCAATGGGGGTCCTCAGGAGTGAAAAGGTTGGGAGCCACTGGTCTATAGGATTATCATTTGTTCCTTACACCAAGCCAAATGTGTTTGAATTATTTCAGGGTATGATGTCATTTTTTACGAAAATTAGTTTTTCGAAATTTGGACAATTCTTAAAGCTACGTAGGAATTGTACAAATCTATCTGTTTATGAACAAATCACATGAAAGCTAAATTTGTGGTGAGGGGATATACGCACCAATTTATAAGACTTTTTTTCAAAAGAGCACTTTTTTTACGACAGGAATGTCATGCAAAATAGTGACCAACCTAAAAATGACAAATTGATGTGTGTCACATGACACTCAGTTCTTAATGAAAAGGTCAGGCAAATTGTTTGTTCGAACATGCATATTTTGAATGAAGGGAGAGATGAAGAAGAAAAAAATCCCTAGACCATTGTTTGCACACAGGGTGAATAAGAATATAAAGGACATGGTACTCCTGGTCCATTCACAAATGTCTAATGAACAGAAGAAAATCAAATCGTCATTAGTAGGCACAAACCCAGTCAAAGGAATTTTTAAATGCAACTCATGTAAAGTGTGTGACAGGGCAATGGTAACTGAGATTGTCACACTGTATAAACAAACAGTCCATTTCAACTGCAAAACAAAAAATATAGTATACCTAAGTCTTACGTCCATGTGGTTTGGGCTATGTAACATAGACGGCTCGTACTATGGCCACCCGCCTTACAGAGCACTGTTCAGCCATTTGGACCAATAGGATAACAGCTCCCCTATAGAGCATTATATGGAGGAACATTACAAACCAGAAGAAATCCTTTGGGTTATTTTAGAAAAATATTATCTAAAGAAGGGTGTAATCCAACAGAGGTGCATAAAAGAAGTATATTGGATTTTCACTTTTAATATACACAAAGAAGGACTTCACAATGAAATCCAGTGGGAGAATACCATTAGATTTAATGTAAATTAATTTCATTTGGGATGAGGAGGGACCTTTGAAATCTGTTCTTCTTACATTAATATAATCATGGCAGTAGGATATCATGTAATTTGGGTTTTCATCTTACAGTCTCAAGCCCTCTAGGTTAGATTTAAAAAAATGATCTTCGATCCATTCTCAGCAGGGGATAATTTAAATTAAATAATGAGTATGTCTGAGTATTTTCCGTAGAGGGGCGAGCCATTATCTAGCCCTGCTGATAGGAATCGATGACTATAATCCGTCATCACTTTCTAGTTCCCTTCAACCGAGAGCTCATGGAGTCTGTTATCTAACAATATACAAATATTCTATATATATCTCAGTTGAATACATCATTGGTTCCTTTAATAGGAGTCAGGCAGAATGTGTTCCATTGATTAGTTCTAGAAATACAAGTAATGTCATGAGGAATCATAATATTCCTTGGGAGTGAGTCGCTATGGAAGTAGGAAAATATCTAAATGAGCACATTTTAGTAATCTCCTAAGTAGGCCGCACCATTATCTAGCTTTAGTAACTGGAATATAGGATGATAGTCCTTCATCTTCTTCCAATATTCGTAAAGCAAGATACGGCGGAGTTCGCTCTTGTTTTTTCCTAATATCTCGAGAGGAGAGTGTTGGAAAAGAAGTAAATCGAAATGAGTCCGTTCTTTGTTTCTTCATGGTTTGGCAATACAGAGGGGGCGGATCTTTACCATAATAGGAAGACTCGCCCTGAAGTTAGATTCGACACATCGAGTGGAAGCAATAAACCAGAGCTCGTTTTCTTCATCGACATGGTATTATCGGGTAATACATTTGGAGAAACTAGAGGTATACAGGTGGTATAGCATGCCTTACAGAGATATAGTTTCTTTTCCCTTTTTCTCACCTCCATAGAGGATTAGATCCCAGTCGGACATAGCCATGAGCTAAAACCATGAAAATTTGAAAGAGGTGATTCCCCTCTATTGGACAACATAAATGCAGAACTTATATTGGATTAAGCTTGGCACTTTGAGGTACACATTTGAGGATAAGGTACATGAGATAATTCTTCTAGAATGAGCATTAATATTAAGGAGGGAAGATATATAAAACATGCATATTTACCTTTACAGTAAGGATAACCAGGAAAACCACCCACACATTTGGCAGTTGATTAAAATGTGATTTTATGTCTTTCAGTGAGTAGAAGCTTGTCTGAGAACCAAACTGGGTGTAATTATCACTTCACTATGGGTTGTTTCTAGGATCATGGATGCATGCGGTTCTCACGCCATGCCACCTGAAAGAACACCTTTCCTTAGTATGCACTAGTGGTATAAAAGGCATGAATATCACGAAGAGAAATACAGTATCATTTGAATAGTGCACTTTAAAACTCTATATATTTGTGATATACGAAGAATGTTTGATTAGAAAGGAATACAAAAGAATAAGCTGGAATATTATACTAACCCTGATTTAAGGAGAATATTATGCAATGGAGGAATATAGTTCCATATTCAGGGTTGATTTCTTCTGTAAATTCTGCTTTCAAGTGTGATAAATGTTTATAATCAAATATCCCCAAATACATGACATATGTATCAATGAGATTATATAAAAAATATATGTATGTCTCACAGCTTCAATATATAGGAATAGTGTTGGTAATGAATGGTATGTATAAGATTAGAAGTTATTTATTTATATGTATATACATACTTCATATTATGGAGTCCATCAATAAAATGAATTTTTTATATTTTTGTATACTATGGGGCCAATTCCGATCTTGCTCGGAAGGGCTCTGAACGCGCCGGACCCCCTTTACCCGTAGTCATACGAGTCGATCACAGGGGGGAGCCAAGGGTCCCCCCTACACATGCATGTATGGTGTGGGTGGCACAGACATGTCCCTACTACAGGGGGCGCCCTTGTGCGCAACGTACTTTTTTCGTCAATGCAAGCCTATGTACGCGTCTTACAACAGGCTCTAATTGACTTCAATGGGGCTCCAAGCGACCCGTGTCCGTCAGCGCTTGTTCGCATCGTACTCTGGCGCTCAAAGCACGAATCGGTCGGAAAGCTCTCCGGAACCCGAGTCGGATGGGGCCTTCTCCCAGCGAGATCGGAATTGGCCCCTATGTAGTGAAGTGAGCCTTTTTACATTGCATTGAGAATTCTAAAGGGTGGTTGCCTGAGAACTCCTACTATTAATAGTATTTTCCCTGTTTCAGGAACCAGTATTCGAAAACAGGGGGTCCCTGCTTACGTACATTTTCTGTAGCCATTAGAGGGCTTCCCTGATTGCAATGCCCTTTGTACCCATCGTACCTTATACAAAGGGACTTACATGTGGCCAGAGATGTGCCAATTGTGGACAACAATGGTACAGTTTTTTGGGAAAGAACACAGGTCCTGGGCACCTGATTGGCAAGGACCCAGCGCACATAAAGTCAAAGTGCATCAGAAATCAGGCAAAAAGTATGTGCGTGTGTGGGGGGGTGTGTTACTGCAACAGAAACCCACTTTACTACCTGCATGTGTTTTTGGGAGAGAAACTGAGAGAATCGAGACACTCTCAGGAGGTATTTTAAAGAAAATGTGTGGTGCTGCTCAGTGACAATGGTTCATAATTTGTTTAAAAAAAAATATTTGTATTGATTTTTACATAGGCACGGTGAACACAACAAATTCTATTTGTTTTCTACATTTACAGCACATAAAAAGAAAAAAATCGCTATCTGTATAGCAGGATCGCGCATATATAAATACTAGTGATATACATTGTTATCTGTGGCATCACATTTCGACCTTTCACAGTATTTATAATCGCTTATTGTTTGGGAACTGGCTATTCCGCCTGGGTCCTAATGTGCCATCTCTTTCCGCCCTGTTAATACATCGGTAGTACTATTCTTATGTATGAAAGTAGAACCAGTTTTCAACTTTTTTTTAAAACTCTCCACCCCCCTCCCCTGCTGACGGCCTTACCGTGGTATAGAAAACTTAATTATGCAGAGTAAGAACTAGGGACTGGGTTGCGACAAAGGTTCATAAATAACGTAAAAGGGAGGGTGGTAGGTGAGTGAGTGAAATGCTGGATGGATGGGTAAGTGAAATGGTAGATCTATAGATGGATAAATGAATGAAAAGATGGATGAGTGAAAGAATGGATAGATGAGTGAAAGGGAGGCTGGATAAAAGGGTGAACGTGTGGATAAGTGAAAGAATGGGTGAATGAAAGGGAGGATGGATGAACGGGTGGATGATTGGATGAGTGACTAAGGGTTGATGGATGATTAGGTTTGGATATAGAAGGGTGAACAGATGGAATAGTGAAAAACTGAATGATGGATGAAATCTGAATAGATGACAAAATGTAAAGGTTAAATGGTGGAAAGCAGCAGGTAAATGGTAGGATGAATGGATATATCGGTGGAAGAGACAAGAGATCTCTACTGGGGAGGGTTGTGATGAGTTGCTTCATTTGCTTGGTGCCAGAAGAGCTTTAGTTCGAAGTGGGGGTATTTTCATTTTCTGACTTTTCCTGTTCTCAAAAAATATATAGTATTGTGCCAAACAACAGTAATAAACAGTATGGCATAAGAAGGTGCAATTATTACCAAACAAGAAAATGTTAACATATCGCATTTGACTTTCTTTTTGTATCATGAGTTAACCTTTTTTGTGTATATAAACACATTTGTCATGTGTTAAGGTATGTGCTGCAACTATTCTAGAAGTCATTAAGTGTCATTATGTCTTTCCCTTAGTCCTGCCCACTCACCACACCTCTAGATCATTTTAACAAGTACATGTACGTATTTTTCTCCATTTAAAGCACTGGATATAAGACCCCCCCTCGCAAACTATTTGATTTCCCTTTTCTTTTTTTTTTAGATTGTTTACCTTGATGTCGATAACTATGCTATTTCTGTGACCTTGCCCTCCTGCGAGGTGTGATCGAAACCCACTCGCATGTTTCTAAATGGGCTGCCATGTACGTAATAAAACAAAATATAAAAAACAATTTTACAACCACAATAGATTGTCATATCCTAAAATTAAAAAAAAACATACATTGTAAAATTGAGTATATGGCCCACCATTCTCTTGAACTTGCTTGCAATGGACACTTTATTGACATTCACAAATCGTTAATGGTGTGGGGATCACCATTGACATTAATTCCTTTGCCCTATTCTGTGTCTCTAGAACCAGCTTCTCTTTTGACCTTTTTATCTGTGTGTGGATGGATCATTGCTCCCCACACTCCTGTGTGATCCACTAATTACCTGCTACGTGTGTGTATCACTCCTCATGAAAACATTAATTGACTTAAGTGTCCATGTGGCCAACTGGGGATCACAGCAATTTAAATTTGCCAAGTTGTAAGCAACATCCAAATCCGGAGCTCATGCTCCATGGCGAACCCTCGCTCCACTTTCCGGAGCGGTGTCCCGCCGCATTGTGATTCCACTCAGCCCAACGATTCCTCTGCCTGAACACTCAAAAGGTTGGATACTAACAATCTCAGGGCGCTCCTCTCTATATATCAGGGATAATGTATGCTCTGTACTATATCTAAATGAGGTGCATCTAGAGGAAGGGCGTGTATCCAACACCCCAAATTTTCTGTCACTGACAGAAATGAACAGTTTGGTATACCTCTGAGCACACAACTATATATTAAATCCAGTGTACTGAAAAAATATTCAATTGCTACAAATTACTCAGCAGTCCACAAGATACAGTAATTTGCTAATTAAATTAAACAAAAGTGAAAGTCTCTTGATCCTCTTCAAAGGTTTATTCAAAGTTCCTTGTAAATTCCAAGTAACAGATTGTCCATCTTCAATACATCAATTTCAGTGAGGATAATATTGTTGCCAACACGTGTTTCGTCGTGTGTAAATATCACACCCAGACTTCCTCAGGGCTGTAACAAGAATATAAATTGCCCCACATTAGAATACTTCAAGTTTATAAAGTTTGTAGGAGAGAGAAGTATAGTCCCCTCCACCTAAAGGAGTCATATTTAGTGCAAACTGTCATGTAGGATTTATATGTGAGAAATTCAGAGAGCAAAGATATCCCACAAAAAACCTCAGTCAGTATAGGAATGTGAAGTTCTGTGACCACCTTATATCCCAGTAACATCATAGCATGAGGTAGTTGCCAATATTCACCTGCAAAATAGTAATCCTTTCCTGTACGTTCCACCTCCTCTCTATGTTACCTTGACGAATGTCTAAGTATAAACCAGACATTGTAATTAACATTACCAATCATGTAATCAACAACTCCTTCAGATCGCATCAGAAGCCTTCAGGGTAAAAATCCTTCTTGTCAAGTTATACTTATATTAATAACTAGAACCATCGTCCATAGTTTTCACCAGGTACTAAGTATCAATCTGAGGTTTAAAACCAATCGAGTACGCATGCTAATTACGTTAATCAGACTTACAGTTAAGGACTCACTCACCTATATAGAACATAAGTATAAATATATCTTCATTCTTGGTATACCTCTCTCTAAATCAGAAACGTCCTAAAGAAACAATATATCACATTATTGTAAGGCATCACTAAGATAAAAGTCCACTCAACAATACAATAAGATCATCATGGTTTCCCATGATATGTGTCTTGGCAATTAATATTCATAATGCGGAAATTATAAATCATAGGTTCGAAATTGTATAATAGGCGACATAAAGTTTATATGTACACCTAAAAACAAAAAAGTGAAAGGAACCTCAATTCACCCACAACATCCATATATCTCATTGTTAAGGGGCGCTGTAAAATAAAAAGTAAAATGGCTCTCTATACTACCCTTAGGTCTATTATTTACATTACTACTACTGATTCCTATTAGTTCTTACCCATGTCACATGTCAATATTTCAGTGTCCCCTCATGTCCTGTCCAGACTACTAAGCTCCTTTATTTCGAACTGTAGTCGATATAATATCTGAATACCTACGTAACAAAACAAGATATGAACAATTGAGACCAGAAAACGAAAGTCGTCCTTTACATAATTTACTGAACACTCGCCGATCATTCATACCTTCTGGTTACTTGAATTATGTCCAACCACGTGATATTCCTCCTAAAGAACGGAAAATCTATTATAGATAGACGTATTGGATATGTAGTTTCGGTCGAATAAGTATTCTAAATTGCAGTAACTCACGTACTCGTATATCAGCGGCAAGTGTCCTCGCTGTCTGTCGGCGTTATGCGTGAGCGCCATCTTAAAAGATCTATTTATCTGTAAAATGCACAGCCGCCATATTGTAGTGTGCAAGTGTCCGCAAGATAACGTTACGGCGCTGTTAAATATCCTCAACGTTTGAATAATAATTCAAAGCGTAATCACATATTTGTTAAAAATAAAACAACAATCATATCGTTTTAGTATATTGACCCGCACTAATATCCTTCGACGACAATCGCTCAATGTCTCTAATCTCACAACATTATAATCCACCCTAAGCGCGATGGTAGTAAGGAAAGGCACCAGACTCCTCTGAACATATTCATTTAAAGCATAAAATAAAAGAGCCAATACAAAATACAATGTTGTCGTCTCTGTGAATATAGAGATGCACATGCGTGGCTCTAGGTCCAACCTCAGACACGAAGCAAAATAATAACTATACCCGATATATCGTGGTGTCAATATTAGCAAAAGTGTAATAGAAAAAAGAAGAAAGGTGTAATAGTGAAAAGGGAAGGTGAATGTAGCAGATCACTCACCAAAGTAAATACAGAATTCTCATAACCTCTGCCTGAACACTTGCTGATTCCCAGAAGCTGAATTGCGCCCTTCTCTGACCTTTCTTTGCGGAGATTTGAGCTGTGACATCCTGGCCATCCTATCCTCCTTGATGACACCCAGGGAGCTGCAAGACTGGGCCCGGTGCTGACGGAGGTGTTCCTCGTAGCCGCCTGACCGACATTCCCCGGTTCTCCATTTCACACAGGAGACAAGATTGAGCTTGCACTTTGTACGGGTAATCGAGTATCCTGAACCAAGTCCCTGGGAGTGGACGTGCCGGACAAGATGGCGCCTCGGGACTCCGGTGACCTCCTGTGAGCCGACGATGAGTGGGGATTCCGTGTAATACCCTTGATGTAAATAATTAATTTACTCTCTTAATTTCTATGCAGGTAAGTACTTAGTCAATAATAACTCAATCGAAATGAAGGAAAACAGAGTCCGTGGTGTAAGAGTTTCTAAGGGTTTTATTCCTCATAAAGGAATCAGGATATCATGTTCTGACCACCACACAGGGTGTCAGAAGGGATAGATGAGCGCGCTAACGTTTATTGACAATACATAGCTTATATACTTGATTTACATCATAACGTTCAATGTAAGAGGCGTAACAGCTGAGAGAAGACAAGATAACAGTATACACGTGGTGCTAGTACATCATCAAGAGGCGTAAACTAGGCGTAACTAGGGTGTGTGCTAGAAACGTCACTGATAGGTGACGCAAGTGGGTGGCACCAAGGGGTGGTGCTAACAGAATGTTGCAATGTCAGCAGAAATCGGAAGCTTGGATGCGCGCGCAGCTGCATGACGTGTGATAGACGGGGTGCAGGGGACTTGACATTTACACTGACGGAAAGAGACAGAAGTCTGACATGTCAGATCAACTTGTACTTCTATCATATCTGATATCTGGTGTTTAGGAACTAAGCTATCTGGGCAGAAAGGTCTCTAGAGCAAAAGCTATTCTATACTTGCTAGGAGTGCGTGTATAAGCGCCTGAGTGTCTGTATGAGAAGCGTGGGGGCATGGGGCCTTCCATGGAAGCATGGCAACAGAGGCTATGAATTACTTGCACAAAGACAGGTCGGCCCTTTAGCCCTGTAGCTGAGGAAGGATGTTTACTGAAGCTAGCAGGCTGGAATGTATCTTCGGGGTGGAAAACAGATAACGCGAAGGTTATAGTCAATCTTGGCAGGCAGCAGGCTGAGCTGAGCACGGAGGGCCGCGCTAGAAGTAAGTCAGAGTTCACGGGTACGGGGGCTGCTTGGGCAGAGGCCCTCGCAGTCAGAAGCCAAAGAAGAGGCTCGGTGGCAGAGATTCAGGGCCTACTTTCAGCCAGGCTGAGAAACGTAGGAATACACTTCAAAAAGACGTTGGCATAGCATACTTAGGAGCGGACCATCAAACCCATTCATGGTGGGTCTGAAAGAGGACAAGTTAACGTTGGACGCAAATGTATTTGCGTCTTCATAGCTGGTACAGGAGGGAAGTTACATGCACTTTTAACTCGTACATGGAGTCGGTGGGGTACTCGCTAGGGAACACAACATGACCATAAAATTTATATTACCTCACCCTAACGGCCCATAACTATCTCTGGAGGTGGATTGGGCTTGCCCCTGTTACCATAGGGCTTTCTCCTTTCACAATACAAATACTGATTCCCGGCCACGCCTGACCTCAACATGGGGCCCATGCTGCTTTTGCTGCGGACAGGACTTTTCGGCTCTCTCCAAATGGTGACCCCCCTCCCTGAATCATCATGGAGTCTCCTGGTCGACCATAATCTCTATCCAGGAACTGGCCTGTCCTTAACAACAAAGGACTTGAACAACATTCCGCGCCTGACCCTAAAATGGCTGCCACTGATCCCACTTAGTCAAGGACAAGTCTCGCGGTTGAAAACTCCCTGCCTTCGAGTCACAGTGATCAACAACCTCGACCTACCTGACTTAAAGAGGGTAGCCAAGCTACATATCCTCTCATACCTCCCCACCCCCACCCTCGCCATTTCCACTCACCCGCACATGGACTCAAGTCTTTTGTTCGCCTCATGATCCTCACCCTAAGCAGGCTGAGTCCGAACCGCATGGCCGATCCCCATGGAGCTGCTCCGACAGCTAAAGGGGAGACTGGCTCTGGCACACTGCTTGGGCCGTCACCTACCCAGCCGGTCTTTGGACATTTGTCTCGTCTTCTCCTCTGCTGTCTCCTTCCTTTGAACTCCCAACTCTCCCTGATATGTATGTATTCATTCTGTTATTAATGTGAAATCTCTGTAATTTGTAACACTCTTTCCTTATGTAAAGCGCTCTGATACCTCCGGGTCTAGCCAGCACTAAATAAAACTCAAATAAATAAAAATATCCAAGGTGTTGACTCTATTTCCTCTACAAGGTGGTGTTTCAATCGCTTCAAAGGACAGCAGTGCTTTCTCCGCATGCCAAAATTCTATGACCAGTGGGCGGAGTTTCTGCGTTAGTCTTCCACCAGAGGGAGTGAAAGCGCCTACTTCTTAGTTCTACTTCTAGTTTGGGTTGTCATGGCCCTCCTGGCTCTGTTCCTTGTCCTCTTGGTCCTCTACTTGTTCGGCTGCTCCTGAGCATGTCCATTTTGATCCTGGTTCTCCTGGCTACCCATGCAGTGACTCTGATTGGCCTTTTCACATCTGATCCGCCTCAACATGGTCCTGCGTCCTGAAATGATTAATTTGCTCCACTTGGTACTCCAAGCCCTGGTGCTGCCCACTGGCCTTGGTTTTCCTAGTCTTCCGGTCCTCCTGCCCCATCTGCATACTAATAGCCCTCTTGGTCATCTGGTATGCTCGTTTCACCATGCCCATGTCTCAGTGACCCTGATCTTCCTGGTTCCTTTGTTGCAGGCCACCCTGGTCCATGTAGTCCTTGTCACCCTGGCTTGGGTTCTTCTGAATCTGACCTGAGTAAACTACCTTAGCCTAGTCCAACTAGATCTGTTCTTTCTGGCCCTTTCAATTCCTGCTGATCTACTGCCTCCTGGTCCTGCTGCATCATGTTTGTCGTCCTCACAGTCCTGGTTCTTTTTTTCTTGCCCGCTTGTCCTGTTCCTTCTTTTCCTGATCTCTTTGGGCCTGGTCCTCCGGTTTCTGTCCTCCTTTCCATTATTCTCCCAGTATTGATCCTCTTGGGTTGTTGTCCTGTGTCTTCTAATTCTGGCCCTATACCTTCTCATCCATTTGTTCCTGGTCACCCAGGTCGTCCTGGATTAGACTTTCTTGGCACTAGCTCTTTTATTCCTCATCCTTATGACAGACACTTCCTTTTTAGGTCTCGCCTGCGTTGCAGCGCATGCGCTGCGCGCCTAGGCGAGATTTATTGTCATTGGTTTTCTGTTCCGTTTCTATGGAAGTGGGGTTGGTGACCGCCCTGTCTCCCTTAGGCCCGCCCACCCAGACTGGAGATTTAGCTCGCGCACGGCATCTCTCTTACTCACGCACGACGTCTCTTCCAGACACGCATTTTTATTTTTGCTTCGTGCTTCCACTTAAAGTGAAAGCGCGATGCAAATATAAACAAACAGGTTTCATTGGTGTAATGGCGACTGCTTCTTTGTTTTGATTACTTTTGGAACCTTGCCCCTCCCAGCTCTCGCTTCTGTACTCTGTGTGCGCTGCCTGCCGTTCCTGGGACATGATGCGTGTCCTACTACTTTTGGAACCTTGCCCCTCCCAGCTCTCGCTTCTGTACTCTGTGTGCGCTGCCTGCCGTTCCTGCGAGATGATGCGTGTCCTACTTCTTACTCTGAAACCTGCGAGCGATGTTGACAGCCATAGCCACGGGCGCGCACCCCAAGTGCTTGAGGGGGAGTGGCGAGCCCTGTTCAACTACGAGTGTTCACTATGTTTTATTGAGCAGCGCAGGTCCGGACTCTAAGGCACCGACTGAGCTAGACAGTCTCGCAAGTGAATGGCACCTGTGGGCTGGTAACATGTCCTAAAGGAAGAATAAACGAGCGATAACCCCAATTGGAGATAACTCTTGTTCTGCACGACGTAAGAGGTGCAGTTATTTGTGTTAATAAAAAGAAAGAATATCCCGTTCTGACACGGGTGGTGCTGACAGACTTGTAACTAGGGGAGCAAAGCAGTGCCCCTCTATTAATAGAAGAGGAACCCCGGCAGTGCGAAGAAGCTCCTTATCAGCTCTGCCAGTCTGGTATTGGTAGTTTGCACATTCCCATCTTAACGCATGCCTGAAATTACAGGAAAGTAAAAAAAATAAAAAAAAATAACTGGGCTAGTTAGTTGATGGATGACTTATATTTGTGTAGGCGGTGACCTGGTACCTATTCCTGTGCCCTCTCTCAAAAGGTTAGCAAAAATACTTTATCGGCCCTGTCCCTGGCAGTGCTTGGTGCCTATTGAAAACTGTCCCACGGACAGAGCCTCTCTGCACCGGGGCTTACAACCACGCGAGGCACTTGTAAATAATTGTCTTGTAAGCTGTAATGTGAAAGTGGGTTGTAGAAGGGGGGAGTTCTTCATAGGGAGAGCTGCACAGACCTCCGCTGGCATGGAGTCAGCTCTGGAGGAGTTGTAAAAGTTTATGGCATTTCCCCTAGCTCTGAGCACTTGTGATTTTGCAGCAGGCGAGCAGAGGCATTCACACTGCCTGCTTTGTGGTGGCTTTTGACAAGGAGAGAACAGATTTTGCAGAGGCTCTGGATGCCCGCCCGGGGTGATGGAGTGAGATGGAGCTAGTTGCATGCAGTTCCTGGGCTGCAGGTATTTGGTGAGGTGTGCCTGCAGTTTCTCCACGTGTGGTGTGTGTTAGTTAGTGAGTTAAGAGATGGCTCCAGGCTGGATGCATGAAGTGCTTTTACTCATGCATGTTACTTGCAGCAGGCAGGTTGGAACCAGGGTGAGTAGGCGGTCCCTTTGACAAGAGCTTGCTACAGTTGTGATGGGTCAGGCGAATCCTCACATCCTCTGCGCTGAGCTTGAAGCAGATCGGGCCAGACCAGAAGCCCCTCGAGTACCCTGGTGTGGTTTAGGGTCCTCCCCCCTGGCAAGCAGATCAGTGGGTGTACAAGGGTGACTGTATCCTGCTATGCAGGTGATGTCAGAGGTGCCCAGAGATCCCCAGTTGCCTCCTGTCTGACGTGAGTAGTTCATCCCGTTTATGCAATATAAATTAATGTTGCTCTTATCAGAATGCAAGGGAAATTGAACATCGAAAATACTGTTCTCGTGTTCTCCTTTTTTTCGATAGTAGTACGCTCACCTGGCACAAGGCAATTGAGATCTACATGTGGGGACTAAAAGTTGCCTTTAACTAACAATGTCTTCAGGGGATCTGCAGGTTCCTGCTTCAGGAATCTCAAGGTGCTCTGTGACTGACGTGGGCTGCCCCTGCCATCCTGCCTTAACGTTGTGTCTGGATAGTTCTAAACAGATCCCGTTACATATACGGGCATGAGATAAACGGCTGAAACAACGTACCCGCTGGACACTATTACAAGACTTTCTAAACAGCGAAAGTCAGCCGAAATATCTCCTCTTCTTAAAGGACAATACCTAATGTTAAGAGAATCCCTCGGCATTATAGGCGCGTTCTTGATTATTTCTAGTAACATACAATTTCATTCAGTGGAAAATTGCAGGTTTTCAAAACAAATAAATAAAAGGCATTGTTATTTACAAAGCCAATAACTCCAAATCTTGCAAATGCGAGACCTGTTGCATTGCAAATGCTTGTTGAATTATCCAGATTCTTTGTTTACCTGCCTCCTTCCCCTGTGCCACAGAAGACCTGTTAGTTAACCTGTCACCCAGTTTACCTCCTGCAAGTACTCAAAGCACCATGCCCGCAGCAGATACCACCTGTCTTTCCACACTGCCTGTTTGCTGCTGTTTATCGACTGCTGCTCTATTGCCAATTCTGAAATACAAACCAACCGAAACACCCTTAAAATGAACCTGAGACAAGCGCAAGGCCTTAGTTTAAGATCCTCCTTTTGAAAACCCAAATGAGTTTAGGTCTCAAAAGTCATGAAAAGGAGAATAATGAACATTAAAAAGAATGTTCTGTCATTCCAAAACAAGACATTTAGGTAACATGCATTAAAAGCATATTAATTATTCTAATTACCCCCAGACTGCAGCATATATTAGAATATCTATGTGCCAAGATATCTTTGCAAATGGCATGAAAGTAATAACTTCCGGCGCTAGAGGGCGCACAGACAGAATGGCCGCACGAGAGTGAGGCTCCTGTTAGCCTTGAAATATAATCCTGAATTTATCCTTAAAGTCAGCACCGAAACTCGTCTGGACGACGGCAACACACCCGCTTACATTTGGGGATCCCTCTGTGAAAACCTCAGCTGAATCTGAGGTGCCGTTCGTGTGCTGTGGGCCGCGGATCTCCCGACCGGCAGTGGCGCTGGAGGTGCTGGGTGAGGGGAGGCGGCGTCTGAGTGCTAATCTGGGCCGTGGCTTACCACCGGAAGTGTAGGCCCAGGGAAAGAGGCAGACGCGTCGGGCGCTGACCGAGGGCGCTGACCGGCAGAAGTGCCGCGATCGGCTTACCCGACTCTGTAGAAAAGTGCTCACATTATCGCAAGGTCCGGGGGCGCTGCTAGAGGAGAGACTCGATCGGAGGTGAAAGTACAAACAGGGAAAACATAGCGCTGACACTACCTGGCCCGCCATAACTTCATGCAGTAAGAGTGCAGCAGCGCCTGAGGAACTAGACTGTTAGGCTGTGAAGAACTGGAGCAACTGCCTCCCCACTTACCTACATTGTACTGGACAGCTCTGGGCTTGCCCTAAGAAGCGAGAATCTCCTAAAAGACTGCTGCAGGATATGAGGGAATAATAGCGGAGCCCAGACTACACCCCCCCCCCCCCCCCCCCCACTCGTTTGGACAGAGGTGAGGAGACAGGCGAAGCGGCAGGCCCGATCTGTGCGGGGGAAGGTGTGGAGTACTGACCGGAGGCGGCAGATGCGGGGTGGATTGACGTGGAAGGAGTGTGGAAAAGGCCTCCCCCCTCTCCCCACACCGACACATGGGGGCTACGATGGTGCCGTGAAGGGGGCAGAAGCGCCCAGACCGTGCCAGAAGACAAGAGACCTGCTAAATTGAGTGAGCAAGGCAAGCTGCAGACGGTAGGGCTGGTCTAGTGAGAGGAGCCTGGATGCACATTGAGCCCTGGCTCGACCGTCGAGAAGAAGCGACACCCCGTAAAATAACACCACAGAACGCGAACCACGCTCCTGTGGGCTGGTATCCTGAGTAACATTCGACTCTGGGAGTCTGCCTACGGCGTGTTTGGTATCCTGAAGTATCGAGATTGCACCCTGACTCATTTGCCGGTGACAGTTAAAACTGCACAACACACTGGTAGCTCAAGTGCCCGCCGTGTTGGTGACCGGCGTATGGTGACTAAGTCAGACTTGTGAGAAGAGGAAAGTCTGGTATTCCCATAAGGGAAACAAGTGGTCCTCCAAAAGAGGAAAAGCTGACGACCTGTGCAGTACTTATGAGCCGAGCCTCTAGACTGCCTCGAGACACACGAGCAAAGCGACCCTTGCCGGAAGCCGCAAGCCCCACCCAAGGTCTTCCAATAGGAAAGCCGGACAACCAACAGACCAAGTTGACATTTGGGACCGCCGCTGCCAAAAAAGGGACCAAGAATGGGCCGGATGTGAGTGGCTCGCAGAGTCCCTCGACGACTGGGGCGAGCTCTGACTCTCCTGTGCCAGACATGCAGCAGATGATGCAAGAAATGCGGCCAGGGATTCGCCACAATTGTGGACAAAGTCGACCGTATGTCATCCAGGATGGATGCTATTGCACATAAAATAGAGGTCCATGAAGAACGCATCACGGAAGCTGAAAGAAGAATATCCAGCAATGATGATACAGCGGCCTCGCACGCCACACAGCTGTCCAGAATGGATAATGTGCTTAGAGTGATAGCTGCCAAGAACGAGGAGTTGGAAGCCCGCAGCAGACGCAACAACATCCGCGTCATAGGCATTCCGGAATCCACCAACACGGGACTCATGGAGGAGTATGTTGAGAAAATACTTCTTACCGCGATTGTCTCTGACGCATTCTCAAAGCAATTTATAGTAGAGAGAGCGCACCGCTCGCTTGGTCCCCGACCGAAACCTGGAGCCCCGCCATGGCCCATCATTGCGCTGCTACTCAATTATAGGGGCTGTGACACCGCATTACGAGCGGTGCGCACCACTAAAACACTGGCATGTGAGGGCGTCAATTTTGCAATCTATCCGGATTTCACGCCTATAGTACAGGAACAGCGACGTAGATTCATTGAAGTCAAGAAGAAACTTCGGGAACTCCAAATTGATTATGCACTTTTATACCCGGCTAAGCTGCGGGTGACCGACCAAGCAAAGCAACATTTTTTTACGAAACCCCAGCAGGTTGAGGATTTCCTGAAAAATCTGCGACGACAGCGATCAGGACATGGTAATAGAGCAGATGACAGGCAAGAGGATGAACACTCGATGGAAGAAGATTCCTAACTTCGAGTCCTGACAGCGGAGAACTGTCGAACCCTGCTGACCCGATATGGGGAAACTGTACAGAGAGACCTTTTTGTTGCAAGAGGAACAATGCAGTTGGCCGAGAGTACCAGAGGCGGGAATTGGATGCTGGTGGTAATGTATTCCAGGCACCACCCTCCCCCCCTTTCTCTTTATGGCCCCTTGAGGATGAGCAGGAGATGGGGTAGGGTGTAAGGGGTGGAATGTGTGCCCTTTAGATGACTCCCATAGGGAATACCCCACTACTTGTGTTTCTTACATTGCAAATTTTGGGGTGGTTAACTAGAGTTATAGGAGGGAAGTGGGGAGGACATACTGGCAAGTTGGGGTTGCTTCAGTGGGTGGAGGGTGGGAAGGGGGTTGTTGAAAATCTCATAATGATTCAGGGTACCAAGTCTGATTCTACTGGCCCTTTACGTGCCGGGAGCATGTATGACTGCATAGGACAAGAGATGTGTTATCTGACGACAGGAAAAGAGGAGGGCCCAGGGAGGGGGGCGGCGTCAGTTAAGCTGAATGAAGAATGGGAGAGAAATGAGGTTGGGTCTGCGACACCTTATAGGGGCATGTATGGGCCTTCAGGTCTCAAACAGGAGAGCCGAAGCCTTGAAATGGTGTCACCTGACGGAATGTCATGTCCTAGTGGACTGCAAACGAAGGGGGATGAGACAGACACATTGGTTCACATGTTCGGGGAATGGGATGGGGACTCTGTTGAATTGGAAGTATTTCAGAGGGAGAGGGGGGGAGTTCAATTGTTCTGAAAAAAGTTGAGAAATATCGAGATGGAATAGGACAAGCTACTGGATTGACATTGGTAGGACGACACAGCCTTACACTCAAATTGCCCTTATGGCGACTGGGAGTGATGGACAGGAGGACACAGCAAAGGGCAACGACGCAGACTATTGCTTGCAGCACAGCGGATTGGGAGCTGCCGCATGGCATGGGAATGTACAGCTGGATGAATGGCGCAGAACAATAGATTAACCCTAAATATACTTACCTGGAATGTGCGGGCCTAGGGAACCCTAGAAAGCGACGACAAATACTAGCGTATCTAGACAGGCATAACGTACATATAGCCATGTTGCAGGAGACCCACTTTGCCCTAAACAGTGTAATATTTTTGCATCACGTTGGGCAGAGCACATGGTGTTCTCCTCTTACTCTAGCTATGCGAGGGGGACTGCAATTCTGATTAAGAAACAAGTGCCTTTCTCCTTGATGGGATCCCGATTTGATGTTTAAGGCAGATATAATATGGTGTGGGGCAGGCTGGGGACTGAGTCAGTTACATTAGTGTGTTGCTATGGGCCGAATGTAGATGACCCTGGTTTCTTCGGCTCCCTGTGGGAAGAAGTGCAAAAGATAGACTCGTCGCATGTCATTTGGGGCGGGGATTATAATGTTACATATGCGCCTGCTTCAGATAGATCACACCCCAGCCCACACCACTACACTAAGGCATGCTTACTGCTTAGAGACATTATTACCGAATTTGACCTTGTAGATGCATGGAGGCACAGGCACTCGGAGAGAAGGGAGGGCACGCACCTCACAGCACATGCAGCGTCCTGGGCGCGACTCAACTATTGGTTAGTCTCGAGGGGGCTTGGACCGGCCATACGTGATGTTAAACATCTGGCCCGTACTTATTCGGATCATGCACCGGTTTTGCTTGAACTGTCATCGGAGGCCCTCAGCCCCCCTCGTGGCACATGGCGCATGAACCCAAAAATGCTCATGGACACAGTCTTCCAGGAAGAACTGCGAGTCGAGATATTAGATTTCTTTGAGCGTAACAAAGGCACGGTACAGACGGTTGAGACTATCTGGGAGGCTTTTAAAGTCACACTGAGGGGATACTGCATTTCCAAGGGGTCTGGGGTGCTCAGGGAAATCACCACTAAGCTTAGGACACTAGAACGCGATCTAAAAATTATGGAGTAACAATTACAGAGAGCCTCGGATGTTGCCACACTGGAAAAATTCAGGAAGACGCTCACGGAATATACTGAGGAGGCGCAGAGGGAAATACATTTTAGAGACAAACACTGGAAGGCCCGAAAATATGGGGAAGGGGAGCGTCCTGGTAAAACGCTTGCTGATGTAGTCCGCAAGCCCCGTTTTTCTAGTTATGTGCTGGAGATTGAGGCAGCTGACAGCACGCGGTGCTGTGAAACGGAGGGTATCCTATCGGAATTTCTTGCACACTACAGGGGATTATATTCCACTTCTGGTGCGTCAGGCGCAGATTTGGAAGACTTTTTGGGAGACGTGACCCTCTGATGGCTTGGGGACGCTGATCGTAGGTTCTTGAGCGCACCATTTGAACTGGACGAGGTACGGGAGGCCATAATGGGATTACAGTCAGGTAAGGCGACTGGGATGGATGGCATCCCAGTCGAATTCTATAAAACCTATGTGGATATCATGGCGCCAGTTCTTCGTGAAGTTTATGAAGAATCGCTAGAAGTGGGATCCCTGCCCCCATCCATGAGGGAAGCCCTCATCATATCCCTGCTGAAACCGGACAAAGTGCCACACCTATGCGGCTCATATCTGCCGCTATCGCTACTTAACTGCGATGCAAAGATCCTTGCGAAGCTAGTTGCGAACCGGCTGGCATTGCTCTTGGAGGGCTTGATTCTCCCGGACCAATCTGGGTTTGTTCCGGGAAGAGCAACCTCCCATAACCTTAGAACCCTTTTCACGATCATGAACAATGTCTCCCCAGAACTGCCACTGGCCGCGATCTTCTTAGACGCGACCAAGGCATTTGATTCTGTTGAATTGCACTATATATTTGAGATCTTAACACGCATGGGGTTCCCCCCGCTTTTTCTCTCATGGATCCGCCTTCTGTACCATCAGCCGGGTGCAAGGATACTTATAAATGGTCAAATATCACACAGATTTCCAAATACTAGAGGGACAAGGCAGGGGTGCCCACTGTCCCCTTTGTTGTTTGCTCTGGCCACGGAACCCTTAGCAGCCCGGCTGCGACAACACCATAATGCTATGGCTCTGCAATGCAACATGCGCCAGATCCTTGTATCTATGTACGCGGATGATATCACGCTCTATGTACGTGACCCGCAAACGAATTTGAATACGCTATTGCGAGAATTTATAGTGTTGGGACAGCTATCTGGGGTTCAAATTAATTGGGAGAAATCATGCTTTTTCCCCTTGACGGAGGCGGTGACCAGATTCCAGCTGGACTTTCCATTGGAGGGGTGTACGGATGAGCTCCGCTATTTGGGGATTGGCATCACTAGAGACAAGGAAGAATTAATGAGACTGAATTATGGGGTAGCACTCGCCCGCATCACTGATAGGGTTTCCAGGTGGATTGCACTCCCACTGTCAATGGCGGGAAGGGCGTCGCTAATCAAGATGGTAATACTGCCTCAACTACTGTACTTATTTTTAAATATTCCCTTTTTTCCTGGACGTTATTTCTTTAAAGCGCTTAGATCCGAGATGATCCGGTTGGTGTGGGGTGGCAAACAGGCCCGACTACAGTGGGCTATATTGACTAGACCCTATGTGACAGGAGGATTTGATATACCCGATTTTGAGACCTACTATACCTGTGCCCAGGCCCACTACCTATATTTTTGGGTGAATCAGCACAAATACATGCCGCAATTGGCAGCTGAGCACTGGCTGGCACACCCCATACCCATTGAGGAGGCAGTGTATATGGACATAAGCACTAAGGAACGGACTCAAACGACAGTGAACGCCACGGTTACTGCATAGAGGAACATAGCAGACCGCTTGGACGGCCGGGTGCTATATGCTCCTGACCTTCCTCTGGCGTACCACCTCGAGATGCCACTCTTACAGGAGACCATATTTCACAAGCTGTTGCAGCGCGCGTCAATTAAGACATGGGGAGACTTATACGCAGATGGGAAATTCCGTACTGCAGATGACTTCTTTCAGAATACCCAAAGCACGCCAATGGATGTTTTCCTGTACATACGGCTTAGGCAGGGGATACGCTCCTTACATCCAGACTTCCCAATTGAGCCTCCGCATCTTGCCCCCCTGCAGATATTGCTGCAACAACTATCGCCCAAACGATTAGTATCCTTCCTTTATAGTACAATATGCAGCCAGTGTAGTTTTGCTAATGCACCATCTCGCTCTAAATGGGAAGCTGAACTGGGCGCCTCTATGGCTGACGAACAATGGGAGTATTGCTGCTTACAGACCGAAAGGATATCAGCTAGTAGCAGATTGAGGATCATACATTTTAAATACCTCCATAGGATATAACAGACATCGGCCAGTATGCATAGATTTCAACTAAGGGACAATGATAGGTGCGATCGTTGTCGTGCCCCGCAGGCGGATTTTTTACATTTAGCTTGGATTTGCCCAGCAGTACAGGCTTACTGGAACCAAGTCTTTGAAGCCCTGAGAAGTATGACTGGAGTGCAAGTAGAGTATTTTCCGGTAGTTTCGTTGCTGGGAGGTGTGGCACAAATACCGATAGCCAGTAGGAAGTACACTGCTCTGGCCTTATTGCTAGCGAAGAGACGAGTGTCCTGTAGGTGGGGCAGAGGGAGGGCGCCGAAGTTTAAGGAATGGCTTGAGGACTTGATATATTGCCTAGACCAGTCAGCAATACATGCGGAGCTGTTGCCCGTCTCCTCCAGGCCGCGAGACATTTGGGAGCCGCTTGTCACTTACTTGCAGACACTGGCAGATGAGACAGGCGAGGGATGAAAATGAACAACAGGTTGCAAATCCCCGAAGAAGTGTGATCTGCCCCTTGCACGGAATGAGTGTGCATGAATGAATCTGTCCGATTGAACCGGGTGGCGTGCCTGCATTTGACTGATGAGACGCGGCGAGGGTACGTTGAGGGGCGGCGCTCCTCTTCTTCCATCATATACCCTAGATGGAAACGAACTGGAATGTGAAATAACGCAGCCGGCCCAAAGTGGTTGTAGGCGGCATGCTGTGTAACTATCTCAATGTTTCCATCACTAAAGCTGTGGAGTTTGTCTATTTATGATAGCCGCTGGCCAATGATTGGTTGTGAGCAGAAGGCTGTGTACATGTCCAACTACCAATAAAGGTTTTTGAAAAAAAAAAAGTAATAACTTCCTGGATGAGCTGCAGCTTCTTGCAGCTAAATACAGGTAAAACAGAAATCATGCTTTTCAAAGATGCAAGCACCTGCTGGGCCCCCAGCTGGTGGCCTGAAGAACTTGGCGTAGCCCCTTCGCCCAAGCCTGTGGTAAAAAATGTAGGAGTTCTTCTTGATAGCAACTTGAACATGTACGAACACATTGCTGCTACCAAACGAGCATGCTTTAACGCCCTCAGCCTGCTGCGCAAAGTCTTTCACTTCCTCCCCCCTTCCACACGAAAGACTTTAATTCACGCATTAGTACTCAGCCGCCTGGATTTCAGCAATGCTTTGCTGATCTCCACCAAGGAATTTGCCCTTCAAAGTCTGCAGGTGGTGCAGAATACTGCGGCCCGTCTGGTTACTGGTTTTCTATATTGTGACCCCTCCCTCCCACTCCTTCGCAAACTCCACTGGCTACCCATCCGTAAAAGAATACACTTCAAAATCTGTTGTATAGTATTCAAAAGCCTAAACCATATGGGGCCGGTATACCTGGCGAGCAAACTGTCTAAATACACACGATCTCGCACTCTCTGTTCGGAGGGAAAAGGCCTTCTTGTCATACCTTGCATCAAACAAACCAGAAGGGGAGGTAGATCATTATCTTACCCTGCTCCCAAACTATGGAATCAACTTCCCCTGGATATTCGCATCTCTACTAACTACCTGGGCTTCAGGAAAAATTAAAACCCCTTCTCTTCTAATCATTGTCTCACTGCTCTTCTAATCACTGTTTCCTTTCCTCGTCTCGCCCATAGCGCTGAGATACCCAATTTGGGGTGAGTCAGGCGGTTTACAAATGACATAAATAAATAACCGGAAGCAGGAATGATTTCTACACGGCTTTTAATTTTATACCAACATAAATATTTTTATTCCAAAGGGATTTTACTGTTTTCTGTTTATAAACAACTTTGCTTAATTCAGGCATTTACTCTCGAACATACTTTTACCCATTTTTATACACATTTTTGCTGTACCTCATCACAAGATGGCCAGCACCCTTCCATTGCTTGCAGTCCTTTTTTTGCTAATGTTCAGCTAAAGCAAGATCTCGTTCACGCTATTTGTCAGATTGCCAATCAAATAGTACTTAATCTCTGCTACTTATCCTGCAGCCAGATAAGTAGTGAAGTTCCATATATTTAACACATATATTATGTGCTATTATGTATGCCACTAGGTAAATAGCAAAGATTATGTAATGTTTATCTGCCACCTGATAGCCACTTCCTCAGAGAGACAGAGGGCTGTCACTGTGTTGATGATTGTTGTCCTTTTAGCCCAGTCAACTAGGACTTCATTTTTTAGTTTGCTCTGAGCCTTCGTATAGACAATATGGACCCTGCTTCAGACATCCAATCCTTCTTATTCTAGAATTGAACTTTATCACTGAAGATCATTTAGACTTAGGGAAGAGGGCCTTGATTTGTTGACACTGCCAGAATTCCAGAGGGAGGCTGACGAACCTTAGACAAAATTACACTAGTGAGGTCTATGATGGACTTAGGTTCCTATCCAAAACAACCTCCACAGAGATATGTTACTAATTGCCTGCGAGCATCCTGATTTGGCATGGAATCTTTTCAGAGGAAATGATTCTCAATACAGCGTCTTGGAATGAGTTTCCTTTTTGACGGTAATAAACTTCTTGGGTCCTCCCTTATAGTATGGATGTTTCTCTGTAAGAACCTTCAAATATAAATATTTGCAGTATCCCCAAGAGTGCTCGAGTCTGTATCAAATTTACAGCAGACGTGACATTTTTTAAATATATATATATATATATATATATATATATATTACCTACTGGCGGTCGCCAGTAGGTAGTTATAGTTAGGATTTTTTTCAATGCAAAATCTCAACATTCTATTGGGAATAACTTTGGCCCCGGTTGAGGAATCTGCCTGAAAATTTCCTCAATTTTGCCTCGCGGCGCTCCGGTCCTTCCCTGAAAGTTTGGGGGGGGAGTCGTCAAGCGGGGGCCGAGATAAAAGGGGGGTCCCAAAACGTGTTTTCCCCATGTTAATTTCCATAGGGCGGTCAACCTCACTTTTAGCCCGAACGGCTGAATGGATTTCCACCAAACTTGGCAAAATTGTAGGGACTGGTAGCCCGATGTGCCTTTGCTATGTCTCAAGATATATGCTCCAGTGGTTTTTACGAAAATTAACTTTGAAAAAATATATATTGGGCTATATATATGTTAGAGCCCAAATATAGCCCAATGTAGCCCAATGTAGCCCAAAGATGGCCACCAGAGACAAAAAAAATCAAATGTAGCCCAAATATCAGCCAGATGTAGCCCAACTATAGCCCAATGACAGAATGTCCCAGAGTGTTCTAAAGAACAACTAGAGCGCTAACAGACTTACTTATGACAAAAGTATGGCACACCTGAAGTCATCTTGATTGGAATAAAGTGTTAACACTTAATACATTTAATTTGCAAAGGAACAAAATGAGGGGGTTCATTTTGCCATAGAAATTATGATGAGTGCTGAAGAAAGAAAAATTAGGGCACATTTTGAGTGACTTCTCAAATCCTCTTATATTTCATTATAAAAATTCTGATATGCAGTCTCCCAAGATGGCCACCAGAGACAAAAGAGCCCAAATGTAGCCCAAATATCAGCCAGATGTAGCCCAACTATAGCCCAATGACAGAATGTCCCAGAGTGTTCTAAAGAACAACTAGAACGCTAACAGTCTTACTTATGACAAAAGTATGGCACACCTGAAGTCATCTTGATTGGAATAAAGTGGTAACACTTAATACATTTAATTTGAAGGGGTTTCATTTTGCCATAGAAATTTTATATATATACATATATATATACTCACTGAAAAAACCATAGGTTTCACACCAGTTATAGTTAGGTGGAAATTTTACTCGCATAATACCATTGAAATTCCCACGTTATAGTTAGTTGGACTCACTATAACTTGCGCGTGCAATGCACTGCTGATGACGTCACATATTACATCACTCATGACATGGTCAGTGACATCACTCATGACATCACTGATGACATCTCAAAGGACATCACTGATGACATCATCCAGTGAATGTGTATCTTTCTGAAAAATAAATATTTTTTATATATGTATATCTAAAGGTTGATGGAAGAATAAATGGGTAAATAAATGTCTAAATGGATGTTTTTTTGTGTAAAATTGATTGGTTAACTGACTTATTAAATGTATCTTAGTGAATACATATATTAGCGAGTAATGTTTAAATATTTAAATATCTGTATCTGTGTCTCACTTTGTGTATAAGTGGTTGCATGGGTTGGTGAGTAGCTACATGAGTGTGTACATGGGTTATTAGTTGTTTTTTTGAGTATCAGTATCAGTGTCTGTATGGTTTGGTGGGGGATATTACTTAGAGCACAGATGCATGAATGAGTGACTCACTATTTGTATGTATTTTGAAGACAGCATGTGTGCAAGACTGTATGGGTGGATGATTGTGTGTATGGGTGGGTTAGTGAGTATGTGTTTTTATAATTGATTGTTTAAGAGAGTAAATATGTTTCCGTTTCTGTAGAAGTATGTGTAGTGGTGTGTATATAGCAGTATAATCAAGTAAATGGTTTTTTGATAGTTTGTTTGCATGTGTGAATTTGTGTGTGAGTAACTATATGGATGAGTATTAGTGTGTAACAGGATGTATAGGTGCATGAGTACATATTATGAGTAAGTACATGCATGAGTGACTATATAGAACTGTTGGTGAATGCGTGGATGTGTATGTAGATGTTGGAATTACCTAATAAGTTGTTGTAATTGGTATTGGTTTCTCCTTTTTTAAGAAAATGTTAGTTTCTATTTTTGAATGTGTGTGTCAAAGGTTATTTTATGCTGATAGGAGGTCTGCCACTTTGTCACAAGGATGTTGTCATCAGTGATGTCATTTGAGATGTCATCAGTGATGTCATGACCATGTCATGAGTGATGTAATATGTGACGTCATCAGCAGTGCATTGCACGCGCAAGTTATAGTGAGTCCAACTAACTATAACGTGGGAATTTCAATGGTTTTATGCGAGTAAAATTTCCACCTAACTATAACTGGTGTGAAACCTATGGTTTTTTCAGTGAAAATATAAATATATATGCATCCCCGCACTGAACCACGCTATGGAAACCGACAAACGGACTAAGGGGAATGTCGGTGCTCCCGGGGACTGGACTCCGGTATGTGGCCCTTTTACAGCCCTGAAAGTTGGTTGTTGTGAAGGGAACTTGTACCGAAATAAAATCAATACCCACTGGAGGGTTTAAAAAAATGAAACATTGAACGTGTGAACCACAGGTTCCAGAAGGCAAAAGGAATTGTTTCCATACTGGGCGGAGCCTTCGGAAGAAGGTAATTTTAAAGTATCGTGAACTCACCTGTGGCAAACTAACTATGGATTCAGAGCAGGCACACCTCGGAAGAAGTTTCCTGGAGAAACAAAACATGTTACCCACTGGAGGGTTTTAAAAAACGGAACATTAAACGTGTGAACCACAGGTTCCAGAAGGCAAAAGGAATTGTTTCCATACTGGGCGGAGCCTTCAGAAGAAGGTAATGTAAAAGTATCGTGAACTCACCTGTGGCAAACTAACTATGGATTGAGAGCAGGCATACCTCGGAAGAAGTTTCCTGGAGAAACGAAACATGTTGGTGGAAATGCCTTGTTTTTCTCGCTCTGCATGAAATAAAACTATCGAAAAGGTCAAGTTCGTGTGCGGCTCGTTATCTCCTGAGGGGGATGTGTTTTTGAAATATATATATATATATATATACACACACACAGACACATATGTATTATTCCAAATGCTTGACATTAAGAACTCATGCCACTCAAAATACTCACCCACATAGATATTATTTTTACTTACAGAACATATTACAATTCAGTTCAAGAAGAAATTGGCTCTAAATATATAATACACCAAAATGAGGTATAGTGTGTATAGAGTCCAAGTGACCCCAGAGGTAGGCAGAGGTTAAAGTTAGATAGTACCTTACTTTCTAATTGTGGTAGAGTGGTAGATCAGTAAGGCAGTACCAGAGGACAGTGTTAAGCATTTGATGTACACACTCAATCAGCAAATGAATTCACACACTCAATAACTGAACTCTAGGCCACTTGTGCTTGTATAAAAATATATACTATTGTTTTATTTTTAGAACCAAGCAACCCTGGCACAGATAAGCATTAAATACTTTTCAGTAATAAGTTACTGAATATAGAACAGTTTGAAAATGCATTTGCAATTGTACTTTGTTTGATTTACAGGGGATGCAGTAGGTTGAACACTTAGAAAATACAGTACATTGAAATTAATAGGCTTTTTCAGAAAATTACAGGTAAGTTACTTTGTGCGTTACTTTTCTTACGCAGTACTGGATACCTGGATTCAGCTCTGGGACATTTCCTATAAACAGGTAAGTAAATACGTTTTGGTTATTTGTGCGATTTTTAAAGTATATTTTTAGATTTCAAAACTCCACACTTGGAAACTTTTTGGAAGAAAATTGTCAATGTTATCCTATGGAGGGAAAATAAGTTAACGCTTCACAGGTAAGTAATCGACTGTGTGAGTTAAGGTTCTGGGGTTAGACTCCGGGTTCCCCCAGGGTCAGTGATGTACTGTTGTTGCACCCTCAGCCGCACTAGGGCGGCTGGGTGCAGAATGTTGAGGCCCAATGTTATCCAGTGGGGGATCAGGGGCCTCCGGTTGGTGGCTGCTGGCAGGCAGGCGACTGGGTGGTGGGAGCAAAGCTCCTAGGGTTAAGGTCAGGGCAAATGGGGAAAAGCACAAAAGGTGCACCCTCAGCGGCACTGAGGCGGCCGGGTGCAGAGTGCTGTTTCGACGTCAGGCGCCCTGTTGTTTTCTAAGGAGAACCTCCGGTTTGCTAAAACACTCAGGCAGGGAGACAAAGGACTTCTGGGTGCGACCACCACTTGGAGTGGTAAGTTGGGAAGTTAAGGGTTGGTTAGGCACCATTGGTTTGGGCACACAAGGCCGCGGGGCTTCTGGTGCAGGGGTGCCTTTTGGGGTCGGATCTTCTTATCAGCTCTTGGTCGCAGTTGGGTGGGGCCTTCTGGATTTAGGCTGCAGGCGTCCACTTGAGGCAGGTCAGGGGTTGCCGGATATTGGGTCAGGATCGCTGGGGTGACATCCTCGTGGTGTTTTTCCTCTCAAGCTTGGGCCGGGTTCGGTGGGTGCAGAGTGGGCTGGATTTGCTGTCTCGGGCTGGTGCCAGAAGCTGCAGTTTGAACAAATCTGGTGTTCACTGGAGATGCTGTCTTTAGAAGTGAAGGCAGGCCAGTCCTCTGGGTTTCTTGAGGTTGCTGGCTGCAGGACACACCAGGATTTCGCAGGAGCAGGTTCGAGGGGGGAGACAGGCCGGTAGCGCTTGGGCTAAGTCAGTGGGCGACATCCTCTTGTTAGCTCTGCACAGCTCTTCAGTCCTTCTTCTTATCTTCTTTCTTGTTTCTTGTCTGGATATAAGGAAGCAAGATTCAGGGTACCCCCTAAATACTACATTTAGGGGTGTTACAGGTAGGTAAAGGGCAGGGACCAGTGGGTCTCTTCCCTGTGGTGGGTACACCCCCTTTTCTGCCTCTCTCCAGTGGGAGGGGGGTAGGAGCCTGACATTATGGCCGCATGTGTCTCGTTGACCGCATCATTTGTCTGTTTGCGGACGTTGGTTACAAATGTAACTTTGCAAAATCTCACATTGCAGAGTACACAGTGTTGTTCCTGGGCTATGAGCTCAACAATGAAGGTTGAGGTTTACCTATTCACTTCCTGGTCAAATGGCATCCGTGTGGGTTTAATGTGCTGAGAAGTTTGATACAAAACTTCCCAGTCTTCAGTGTAGCCATTATGATGTTGTGGAGTTCGTAATGACGAACTTCCAGTACCATATACTCTTAATGGCAGCACTGCACTTACAGTGCCCAGGAATGTACTTGGGCACTGTAGGGGTACAGGGCTCATGCACCTGTACCCTCACCACTGGCATAGGGCACCCAGCTAGAGGAGTGACTGGTGTATGCCAGGGCAGTGGTTTGTGGTTATGGCACTCAGGGATGTGTGGCATGTCGACTCTTCACTTTGTTCTGCACCAAGACACGCAGCCTGCAAAGGCAGTGTGTGAGTGTCAGGGTACAGAACCTCTAAGGGTGGCACAATAAGTGCTGCAGCCCTTAGAGGCCTTCTCTGGTCACAGTGCCCTGGGTACCTGTGGTACCATTTACCAGGGGCTGACATGTGGCCAGAGGTGCCAATTGGGGTTTAGGCTTCTATGCAGTTATTAGGGAGGGAACATAGGCTCTGAGTACCTGATTAGCAGGAGCCCAGGGCACACTCAGTCAAAGAACATCAGCAATTCAGCAAAACAAAAAGTGGGGGCATACCATGCAAGAAAGAGGGCACTTTCTCACAAGAAGTGTTTCTGAATTCTCAGTTCTCTTGATGTTTTTTTTCCGCACACATTAAATAACAAAGAAGTGAGTTGCTCATCTTTTCTACTACTTTTTGGGTAAACAATCTGTACACATTTGGATGCATGCCAAAAATATATCCTGGGTAAAATATTCCTCAGTACTTGGATACTCTTATCATGCATAGCCATGTCCTTAAAATTGTTTTACTATATGGTATCTTATGCTTAAGTTTCAATTAACTGTGAGAAGTTTCTCTAACCTTGTTTCTTTTTCTTTAAGGGATGGTCATACAAGAGGTGTCGGATACTAGGAGATTCCAAAGACTTCCAAGAAGATCTTTCAGGTAAGGTGGGAGTGGGTTAAAGCAGAGATCCTTTCCTAATAAAACCTGACGCAAAGCCTGTTCTGGAACTTGGGTGCGGTCTAAATAGGACTACGCCCAAGATGACTGCAGGCATTTTCCAGAATCCTGCAAGAGTTTGGGAAAGCTCATTGCCGGCTGCAAGTCCGGAGGACATATTGAAGGACTGAGAGTACACTTGAGTATTGCATTCAATAAAGGGGCTGAGATGCATATCAATACATGACTCTCCTTCTTCTTGTACACTTCACACTAGTTGTTTACATGCAATAGATATTCTTTACACTGGGTGGTTATATGCATCTTCTCACTAGGTGGTTGTGTTCACACTTGGTGGTTATCTACATGCAATACTGAGAGTGGCTCAGCATCACTCAGTGTGATGGCAGAACCCATTCCAAGGTGTTCCCGGCACCTAAAAGCATGATACATGTGGTAGGCAGGGAAGACTAATGTGGGCTTGATGATGAAACATGACGTGAACAATGGCATGCCCTTTATCAGTCATAAAGTGACAGCAAGTGTTTCCTGTATATGAGGCTGCTTGCCTCTTGGAAAAACAGCCTTTCATTGTTAATTGTAATAAGAGGAAAATAATAAAAAATAATCTGGGCAGCTGTGGATTTGTGAGTGCTCTAGTTTTGGGGCTCTTCTTCCCTGCCAGGTTTGTTACATCTTTCTGTGCTCAGTTGACACTCAGCTATTGGTGGTTGCAGGTTACTGAGTTCTTCAAGTTGGACGTCTGATGCAAGACATCTTTTGTACATTGCTTTAAAAAAAATGATCAAATAATATCACATACATCAACACAAATACAAAAAGCAGTCATGAAAATATACAATAAGGATAAAAACAAATGTGACCAAGAACCAATCCGACATAGTACATAAAGGGGCACATTCTACAAGAGCTTAAATCCTGGTGTCGTTAGTAGGACTATGGTCAAAGAGCACCAGATTACAGTGGTTCATTGTCCATTGTCCACCGCAAACGTAGAGGTATCTCCAAAGTGGGTGTACAACCAATCTCTACTTTCATCCCATGGGGCCCAGATGTTAGTTCCTGGGCAACCCCAGCTTTCATACACCGCTCTCTCAGCCTGCATGCACCAATCCATATTGGATACCCAATCTGAGCATTTCAATTCAGTTCCACCCTTCCACGTTCTGGCGATGTTGCGTTTAGCCAGCGTGCACCCCAGAGAGACCCACAGTGGCTCTGGCCTACTCAGATCAGTGGCTTCCCAAATATTCAAGAGACAGAATCTCGGAGTACTTTCAATATCTTTCCCGCAGATCTGGGATAAAGCTGTGATAATCTCTCCCCAGTACCTCTGGAGAACAGGGCATTCCCACCATTGATGCCGATAGGTGCCCACCTGACCACAACCCCGCAGGCAGGCAGGAGAACTCAGAAGACCCATTTTAATAAAGGCAGATTTCGTAAATTAGGTCCTATGCAACAACTTTAGTTGGATTAATTTGAACCGGTACCTAATCGCAGCCTCCCGAGGCGAAGCGGGGGCCTCTCTCCAGTCCTCATCATCAATTTCACCCACATCTGAATAACATTTTGCCCGAACTTTGACAAGAAGGTCGGGTGAGTTATTTAGGCGTTTACGATAGGTTTGTTAGAGAGATGGCCTTGTCCGAAAGATAGTCATCTAGGAGACTGTCCTCTAATGGGGAGGACACTGGCAATACGTTTCCCCTGGATTGCAGTTTGTACAGTGCACTACGCACCTGGAGATAGCGGAAAGTTTCGTTCTCATGCATGTTACATTTTTGCTGCAGGTCGCCAAAAGGCCTAATTGTGCCTTCCACTCATATATCACCAACCTTTGACAATCCAATCAAGTCCCACTTATCGAACCCGGGCTGCCAAAGCGGACTCTGGCTGCAGGAATCAAACAATGGTGTTGCTTGTGTAAGTCTACCCCTCAAGCCGAGTTCGCCGTGCGCCAGATGGACAGTCGTTGAGTTCAGAGTAAATTTAGGTTATAGTTTTGACCCGCCATGTAGCGCCCTTAAGTTAGTGCCAGGCAGCATATTGTGCCTGTCCATTCTGTATGCCGGATCATTAATGGGTCAATGCATCCAGTGATTGAGGACAATAAGTTGTGAAGCCCAGTAATATGACCTAATGGCTGGCAGCGCAATTCCGCCATCATACCAGCTCTTGGTTAGTTTGGCCAGTGCGATTCGTGCAGAACATCGCTCCACAGCATGTTACGCACCTCCGACTCAATGGAGGTAAAATAATGACACGGGACAGGGTGCGGTGTGTTCTGTAGTGCATAGAGGAAGTGGGGGAGTGCCTTCATCTTATAAAGGGCTACCCGCCCCAAGAGAGTGAGAGGAGGAGTCTGTAAATGTAAATGTATTTGAGCTTCTATAGCGCACAGCTACCCGCAGTGGGTTTCCCGGCGCTTGATTAGGGAACCCGTCCTGGTATTCCCCTGTGAGATAACCCCGGCAGGGTATCCACAAGGTGAAAGCCAGGCATCCCGCCACGAGGGGCCGTTGTGGAGATTAAGCAAGCTATTGCCCAGAGCCGCAGAGTGTGAACCCGTGAGTCGAGAAGGCACCGGAGCGAGAATTATTGAGTCCGTGGAATTTTTAGCCCAAGACCCGCCGAGGCGGGGAATTGAACCCTGGTCCAGGGCCGATCTCAGCTTCCGGGTCTGCCGCCTCTAACCCCTGAGCCACACTTCTCCAATGTTGGATGTCAGCTTTGAGACACAGAAGAGGGGGCAACAAGTTGCGTTGATAGAAAAGCTCTGCGTCTGTCGTGATATATATATATATCCAAATATCGAAAGCCCTCAGTCAAAATTTTGGCCCCACAACCCGATGGAAGCAGGGGGTGGGGGGGGTCCAATGAGGATGTATATAAGGGACTTATCCCAATTAATGGTATATCCGGAATATTTTTGGAAAAGGGTAAATATGTGGAGGACATTATTAATCAAAAATCTGGCCTAGCTAGGTATAGCAGAATATCATCTGCATAGAGGGACACTCAGTCCCTCCAATCTGGTGACCAGTTAAGACCCCGAATTGTAGGATCGCCCCTGAGCCATATAGCGAGAGGTTCAAGGGCAAAGAGCAAGGGAGACAATGGCCAACCCTGTCTCGTTCCCCGCCCCCACTTCCGTCCTCCTCCCATTCACTGCAATTTGCGCCGGAGGTTTCGAATAAAGAAGACGTACCAAGATAAAAAACGGCCGCCAAAACCATACCTCTCAAGGACAGCAAAGAGGAAGCCATTCAATCATATCAAATGCCAATTTGGCGTCCATGGACATAATAACAGAGTCCTCCTGTATTGTGGCAGCCCGCCCTAGCACTCCAAAAAGGCGTCGCAGGTTAAGTGCTGTATTTTTGGTTGGCATAAAGTCATTTTGATCCGGATGTATCAAATTATGAAGAAGTGGGGAAATGTGAAGAGCCAGGTTCTTAGCCAAAATTTTGACCTTGGGGTCCAGAAGTAAAAATGGGTCAATATGAAGAGCAGCAATCAGGGGACTTTCCTTGTTTAAGAATAACCCTATATTGGCCAGCCGCTGCGTAGCCGGAAAGACCCCTTCATGCACACTCGCATTGTACATACGCAGTAAGTAAGGGACGATGTGTGAAGTCACAGCTTTATATAGTTCAATCAGGAGCCCGCTGGGACCCATGGCCTTACCGGATTGCAGAGAAGAAATAGCCTTAGAAATTTCCTCGACTGTTAGCGCCCCATCGAGATCCGCGATCTCCTGAGAGTCCAGGCTCCGCAGCGGCAAAGTAGCCAGCAGCTCAGCAGCCCCCTCCTGCGTGAAAGTAGACACCGGAGAATATACCCGGCTAAAATGAGAAGTGGAGGCACCTGCATTACCAGCTCTGTCATGTTGTAGAGCATCACCATCATCCGAAACTTCGGCCACCCATCTATTAGCTAAGTCTCTCTGCTTTCAAGCCAAGCAAACAACTTGTTGTTTTTTTCACCAATATCATAGACCCTATGTTGAGAGGCCCTATAGTAGGCCCTAGCAGCTTTGTTCGATATATCTCTGTATTCCTTTTGTTTGATAGCCAACTCATGCAAAATCTCTGGAGACTCCCCCAACACTAGGTTCCGCTCACGAGCTGTGATCTCAGCTTGGTGACATTTTTCCTTCTTGTGCCCCGCCACAGCCGCCACCCCACACCCACGGACAACGGTTTTAAAGGCTTCCCATAGTATCACATCGGATTTTACCGATCCGATGTGATACCGATCCACCAGTCTCTGCGAAGTATTTTTTAGTGACCTCCATTAATTTAGAGTGAATTTCGAGAATTTTAAGATACCAAGGGCTGAGGACCATGTCTCGATGGCTGGCGGCGGGTGTACCGCCATAATAAGCAAGAATAGGCGATTGATCAGAGATAAACCTGATAGAGCGCGGGCTCACCTGCCCGTTTACCATACTCACCTGGGCCCATAAAACATACACACTTTGAACAGGTAAACCTACGCTTAATCAGGATTTAATTAAACTTTTAGGACCTATACCATGGATTTACCAATCCTTGTCACCGGTACCTAGAGTCCTAAGGGATCAAGGGTGTTAAAATAATAGGCAGTAATAAACATTTGTATTCATAAAAATAACCACAGACTCAGGGATAGGTTAAACACTTTATCTATGTAAATTCTTAAATATCAGAGTCCATACCAATTCAACTAAAGCTCGTTCAATTAGTAAGAATAATATCAAAGCAAGATGATGTGAAAATATTACGAGACTTTCTTTAAGCATTGAAACATAGGAAGGGTAAGAAAAAGGAAACAGTACAATGACATACCAACAATAATTATTTTTACCATGAATGCTGTGAAAACCAACCCTGGCCACGGTCTGGGATAAAGGACAGAGCTCCCGATAGTTCAGGTGCCAACAGGACAGGTGCAGACCAGAATCAGGACAAGTACGGACCAAATTGGATCAGGACAGACCACCGCAGGTCAGTACCGGCACCCAAACCTAAAGTGCAACACCAGCATCACACCCTCTCTGTAACTAACAGTCGGACCCCGATTGGGTTATTGAATCTTCTGACAGAGTGCTCCGCCAGCACCTCTGCTCTCGATCGCCTGTTGAGTTCATTGGGTCAGTGACAGGTCAGCTATTCGGACAAGTCGGACAATCTAACAAGCTAAGCCTACCTTAGATATACCCTTTTCCAGGGCAGTGTACCACCCCCCAATGTTGCAAGTTTGTGTATTCCCTCAATTTGATTGGTCAAAAGTGAGGAGAGGTCATCACACCATACCAGTTATGAGGTTATTTCATTCAAATATCAAATTAACGTTCCCTCCCTCATTTTGTATTGTCAAATGTTTGGGTAAACTGCACCTTCTTTCACTGTCACTTTTATTGGGTCAACATTTGCCATTAATCCTACATCCTTTCCAGTGAAAGCCCACACTTCAGGATTCACCGTCTGCTGTAATTCTTTTGGTAAATCTTCCACTATCATCTTTTTATTTCCGGTTTCTTGTTTGGCTAACATTAGGTTATAAACTCCATCTTCGTCTGGGGTTTGAATTTCAACACCACTTGGGGTACAAAAAAAGATTGTGCAATTAATTTTACACAGTAAGTCCCTACCTAATAGGTTCACTGGACTGAAGTCGCACACTACAAATTTGTGCATTTCTTTAAAATTACCTATTCTGATTTCCATGGGTTCTGTAACAGGGGTACTAATTTGTTTATTAGAAACGCCCACTACTTGGATCGCTTCTCCTGAGAGGGGTAGGTTTGGAACATCTGCTGTTTTCACAGTAGAACGGGTAGCGCCAGTATCCAATAAAAATGTAACATCATTTCCCTCAATGTATAGACCTGACTGATCCACCGGCAAGCATGCGCCAAGTACGCACTCCTCTTCCTCCCCTCTCAGGCACCATCAGTAACTATCTTCCTCAAAAAATGCGTCACTCAAAAGAAATTGTGATGTCACTGCGTCTCTCCTTCCACTTCCCTCCCAATTTGTGGTATCCACACTGTATTTAGCTTGGCTCCCAGAATCTGGCATAGGTGCAAGTGGTAACTGGTTCTGTATTACCTGTTGCTGTTTCTTCCTTGACACCCCATTCTGCATCTGTGGATTCAAATTGTCAGTTTGGACATTATTACTCAGTACAACCTTACACTCGTTCCTCCAATGCCCACTTTTCCAGCACCCAAGACAAGAAAACTTTTTCTTTGCCTCCTCTCTGTTCATTCTTCCTCTCGGTTTACCCCCATTTCCATCTCCTTGATTCTGATTATTTTTTAATTGGTTCAACTTGAGTTCCTGCTGTTCTGCTAACTTTACTTGTGCCCACATTACCTTTTCTTCTAAATTTTTTCGTCTATTGTCAATTTCATCCCCACAATATTTTGCATATTTGAGTATTTCATCAACAGGCTTGGCCTACCAGCAGATTTTATGATCTTTAATCATTTGTGAAATTTCTAACCCTGACACAAACCGATAAATAAAATGTGTCATGTCTTTCGTATCAATGTTTTCCAACCCACTGTACTGCTTGAATACCTGTAAAAGGCGCTCATAATATGCATGTACTGATTCATCTTTATTTTAGGTAGTTCTGTCTATTCTTGTCCAATCTGTTTCTTTTGGGGGTACTTTCCCTTTCAGGAAGGTTATGACTTGATGGTATTTTTTTTCATTACATCATCTGATGGTGCTCCTGTCTTTGTATCTCTGGGGTATTCGTCATTGGGCCAATCAATAGTAATTTTACATTATGTCCATAAAACTGCGGGTACTCCGATATCAAACAACCCTAAATCTTTCAACAATACTTTTGAGACTTTTACAAATCTTTCGACTTGCCGGTACCACTCTACAGGTTTTTCTCTGAGTTTCGGGAAATCATTTGTAAATGATAAAATATCCTGTCAGGACCATGGGACATGCACATACCCTCCTCCTGGCACTTCTCTCATTGGACACAACCTTTCTACTTTTTCTGGTTCTTTTAATAAATATTCAGTGGCAGTATTTTTCGCTTGGTCTTCCTCTTTTTCCTTTGTCCATCTAGCTTTCCACTTGTCTAAATCACCCCACTTTTGCAACAGTGACAGTAATTCCTTTATTTTCACTTTTCATCCTGACACATTCATGTTTTCTAAATCTTTGTCAGAAAATTCAGCTCGGTAAGGTTTCTGTAACACTTTAGATTTTCCAATAATAATTCCCATCTCCAAAGCCAAATTAATTAATTTTTCATGGAAAAAGTTTGTGTTTCGAGTAATACTTCGACATATAAACAACAATTCATCTTCACTGAATGTATTTAATTGATCTAACCCCACATTTCCAAAAAGCAGTTCTTCCAACTCAACCCTTAATTTGAAAATATCAAATGCTTTTATCTGTGATTTTGGCTTTTCTATTTCTCGAGACCACCTTTCTATTTCTTCTGGGGCTACTACAGTAGCACTTCTTGTACCTGAGGATGTTTCCATTCTTACTTCTCTATGACGTCCGGGAGTGTTTTTCCTGTTTGAACAACTTCTGGGTTCTCTTATAGGTAAATCCATTAGGGATACTACTGACTCGCACTCACTTGCTTGGTCATCAATAATCAAGGTTTCCTTTCTGGGTTGTGCTACAGGTGTGGTCAGAACAGGAGTTTTAGGACAGATTTGTTTAACTCCATACAAGGGAACAACATGACCTATAGTTACCTGTATAGTCATGGCTTCAGGACTTGTATTTAACTGGTAAATTTTCTGAATTCATTAATTTCTCTGTTTATTTATTGCCTCTCTTTCTCTTTCCTGTAAGACTTTTTCTAGTGAAGGCTCATGTACCACATGTGGAACCAAAGGTGGTGTTAAGAACTGGGCACTAGGGTTAGCTTTACTTGCTTCCTCATGGTAAGGTGGTGGATTTTTCATTAACAAATCCTCCAGGTAATCATCATCAGAGTCACCACTAGTCATTAAATTCTTCCTTTTCTCAGTACACTTGCTTCCTGATGGTTCTTATAACGTTAGTACGGGATACATTCCTTCCACTAACATAGACTATCTCCATTTCTTCATTTGCTTATCTCTTGTCTCGTAAGGAAATCTAGGATAAAATTTACTCCAATTTCTGTCACTTCTGGGTCTATCCCGCTCAAAAGCCTCAGTTTCCCATTCTTCTAATGCTTCATACTGGGTCAATCTAGGTCTAGGATCTAATTCATTCATGTGTGTTCTCAAATTATACAAAATTCTACCATTAAAAGTATCATTTTTTGGAAATGCCAAAACACCATCATCTTTAGTGTACTCCATCCAGTTCTCTAACCACACACAAGTGTGATAACCCCTTTCTACCATCATGTATGATGCGGGCGTATTTGGAGGTGGAATAATAATCCCTTCTCTCGTTTTGATCGTTTTGTCTTTCTTAAAGAAATTCTTAATTTTAATAAATAGCATCATTTTTCTCTCCCCTCCGTACATGAAATGAGGTCTTCCTCTTATGTATTGCTCTTGCGCAAACGCTAAGTACCTCCTATCTATCTATCTATCCTAATTTGCACCAATAAATGTAATATGCAGCTACACTCAATTGTTTACTAAATGCTTTACCAACACCAGCGTGTTTCTTATTTTTAAGAACCAATCAGAGTTTAGATTTCAAAATAAATTCCGACCAATAAATGCGCAGCTTTCTCGTGAGACAAGTTCTCACGCTCCTACACTCACCCCTCCTTTACAATTATTACCTCAGCTACACACCCGCTGTCTCAACCAATACCAGCGAGGCTCTCGGTAACGTCAGCGCAGAACTGCAACTTACTCCCTCCTTTGCAAGGTAATATGAAAACGTATTTCTTCACACTTAAAATGCAATATCCATTAATTAACAACGTAAAAACATTCGCCACTGTGCATAAGTGACTAAATTCAAAGGAAAGAATAATTTCTCTCACTTACTCTTCATACACTGCGAGTAAATCCCTTCCGCTTACTCTTCACACAAGCATCAGAGAACCTGTTACTCCCTCAGGCTTACCCTTTCTAGGTGATATAAGGCCAAAGTTTCACCAACAAACTCTCCTGCTATCACTTATTCACACATTTATACAGAAAATCCCTAACCAGTGCTTCAAGTTCTACCTAACGTTATACGCACTTAATTCCTTAGGCAAGTGACCTCACTGTAGCGTGGATTCCATTTACCACCTGCTATTCTGCCCCCGGGGATTCCAAACAAACATAGAACAATACAAATGAGTTTCGGTTAATACATAAAAATTAATACAAATCAAATAATCAATACGCGACTAACTACCTATCTTAACTAAACCCTAACCACTACTCGGCTACCAAAAGAATACTGATAGAGCGCCGTCTCACCTGCTCGCTTACAATACTCACCTGGGCCCATAAAACATACACACTTTAAACAGGTAAACCTACACTTAATCAGGATTTAATTAACCTTTTAGACCTATACCATGGACTTTCCAATCCTTGTCACCGGTACCTAGAGTCCTAAGGGATCAAGGGTGTTAGAATAATAACCAGTAATAAACATTTGCATTCATAAAAATAACCACAGACTCAGAGATAAATGTAAATTTTTAAATATCAGAGTCCATACCAATTCAACTAAAGCTCGTTCAATTAGGAAGAATAATATCAAAGCAAGATGATGTGAAACTATTACGAGACTTTCTTTAAGCATTGAAACATAGGAAGGGTAAGAAAAAGGAAACAGTACAATGACATACCCACACTAATTTATTTTTACCATGAATGGTGTGAAAAACAACCCTGGCCACGGGCTGGGATAAAGGACAGGACTTCCGATAGTTCAGGTGCCAACAGGACAGGTACAGACCAGAATCAGGACAAGTGCTGAAATAATTGGATCAGGACAGGATCACCGCAGGTCAGGACCAGCACCCACAGCTAAAGGGCAACGCCAGCGTCACACACTCTCTGCAACTAACAGTCGGACCCGATTGGGTTATCGAACTCCTTCCCAGAACCCCAAATAGGTTATTGAATCTTCTGACAGAGTAATCTGCCAGCTCCTCTGCTCTCGATCACCTATTGAGTACGTTGGGTCAGTGACAGGTCAGCTATTCGGACAAGTCGGACAATCTAACTAGCTAAGCCTACCTTAGATATACCATTTTCCAGGGCAGTGTACCACCCCCCAATGTTTCAAGTTTGTGTATTCCCTCAATTTGATTGGTCAAAAGCGAGGAGCGGTCATCACACCATACCAGTTATGAGGTTATTTCATTTAAATATTCAAATTAATGTACCCTCCCATAGTTTTAATTTCCCATGCACTTTTATTCCACCCAACAATGGATGTTTCAATAACAAATACAATGTATAACTTTAGGTACATTCGAGCTTCCTTTGAGAGGTCAAGGGGTGAGTTTCTCATGAGTTTCCCTGGCAAATTTGTTGCTGGCACCAGTTCAATGCCATGACTTGAGGATTCTTGGGTTTTTTCTCCGCAGGCGCAGTTCTTTTAAAATGGAGTGCAGCGAGGTAACATCAGGCCCGAATACGAGCTAGTAACAAAGTCAAGATCCCTGATGAGAAATGGGTTGCCCACTTTAGTAAGATTTATGACATCACGGAGGGCGCCACAGATGAGATGGGTCTCGTACATATGCACCCAGCCCCCACGTTATGTTTTAATGAGGCAGAGGTCCTAAGGGCCATAGAGGAGATGACAAAAAATAAAGCACCCGGGCCTGATGGCGTCCCTGCAGACTTATACAGGACCCCACTTAAATTCTGGACGAAGACCTTAACAAATGTCTTCAATTCCACTAGCACCTCAGGGTTCCCTTCGTCCTGGGCAACCTCCATAATAATACCCATATTTAAACAAGCATTAGAAATGCAATCGGGCTCGGATTTATTTGAGTTTGAGCTAATGGCATTGTAAATGGCAATGTATTGTTGCTATGTGTTATGGAGTGTGTTCATGTGGTGTGTACTGCCAGTGATTTCATTGTGAGTGTGAGAATATTGCACCTCTACTGCCTGTGGTCTCCTTGTGAGTGTAAGAAGCTTGCACTGCTGCTGCCTGTGGTCTCCTTGTGAGTGTAACAAGCTTGCACTGCTGCTGCCTGTGATGTCGTTCTTGTGAGTGTGAGAAGCTTGTTGCATTGTGCATCTCTGTGCTGTGCCTGTTCTTTGTAAGGGACTCTTGCTCTGTTGCTGCTACTGCCTTGGCACAGTACCTGCTGTGAGTGTGTAAGGGAAGCTTGCACCACTGCTGCTTGTGATGTCCTTCTTGTGAGTGTAACAAGCTTGCACAGCACTCAACAGCACTCTGCCCTCAACAGCAATCTGCCCTCAACAGCACACAGCACTCTGCCCTCAACAGCACTCTGCCCTCAACAGCACTCTGCCCTCAACAGCACTCTGCCCTCAACAGCACTCTGCCCTCAACAGCACTCTGCCCTCAACAGCATTCTGCACTCAACAGTATTTTGCACTCTGCCCTCAACAGCAGTCTGCCCTCAACAGCATTCTGCACTCAACAGCACTCTGCCCTCAACAGCATTCTGCACTCAACAGCACTCTGCACTCAACAGCACTCTGCACTCAACAGCACTCTGCACTCAACAGCACTCTGCACTCAACAGCATTCTGCACTCAACAGCATTCTGCACTCTGCACACAACAGCATTCTGCACTCTGCACACAACAGCATTCTGCACTCTGCACACAACAGCATTCTACACTCTGCACTCAACAGCACTCTGCACTCAACAGCATTCTGCACTCAACAGCATTCTGCACTCTGCACTCAACAGCACTCTGCACTCAACAGCACTCTGCCCTCAACAGCATTCTGCACTCTGCACTCAACAGCACTCTGCCCTCAACAGCATTCTGCCCTCAACAGCACTCTGCACTCAACAGCACTCTGCACTCAACAGCATTCTGCACTCAACAGCATTCTGCACTCTGCACTCAACAGCACTCTGCACTCAACAGCACTCTGCACTCAACAGCACTCTGCACTCAACAGCACTCTGCACTCAACAGCACTCTGCACTCAACAGCATTCTGCACTCAACAGCATTCTGCACTCTGCACTCAACAGCACTCTGCCCTCAACAGCATTCTGCACTCAACAGCACTCTGCACTCAACAGCACTCTGCACTCAACAGCACTCTGCACTCAACAGCACTCTGCACTCAACAGCACTCTGCACTCAACAGTACTCTGCACTCAACAGCATTCTGCACTCAACAGCATTCTGCACTCAACAGCATTCTGCACTCAACAGCATTCTGCACTCTGCACACAACAGCATTCTACACTCTGCACTCAACAGCACTCTGCACTCAACAGCACTCTGCACTCAACAGCATTCTGCACTCAACAGCATTCTGCACTCTGCACTCAACAGCACTCTGCACTCAACAGCACTCTGCCCTCAACAGCATTCTGCACTCTGCACTCAACAGCACTCTGCCCTCAACAGCATTCTGCACTCAACAGCACTCTGCACTCAACAGCACTCTGCACTCAACAGCATTCTGCACTCAACAGCATTCTGCACTCTGCACTCAACAGCACTCTGCACTCAACAGCACTCTGCACTCAACAGCACTCTGCACTCAACAGCATTCTGCACTCAACAGCATTCTGCACTCAACAGCATTCTGCACTCAACAGCATTCTGCACTCTGCACTCAACAGCACTCTGCCCTCAACAGCATTCTGCACTCAACAGCACTCTGCACTCAACAGCACTCTGCACTCAACAGCACTCTGCACACAACAGCACTCTGCACTCAACAGCACTCTGCACTCAACAGCATTCTGCACTCAACAGCATTCTGCACTCAACAGCATTCTGCACTCTGCACACAACAGCATTCTACACTCTGCACTCAACAGCACTCTGCACTCAACAGCACTCTGCACTCAACAGCATTCTGCACTCAACAGCATTCTGCACTCAACAGCACTCTGCACTCAACAGCACTCTGCACTCAACAGCACTCTGCACTCAACAGCACTCTGCCCTCAACAGCATTCTGCACTCAACAGCATTCTGCACTCTGCACTCAACAGCACTCTGCCCTCAACAGCATTCTGCACTCAACAGCACTCTGCACTCAACAGCACTCTGCACTCAACAGCACTCTGCACTCTGCACACAACAGCATTCTGCACTCTGCACTCAACAGCACTCTGCCCTCAACAGCATTCTGCACTCTGCACTCAACAGCACTCTGCCCTCAACAGCATTCTGCACTCAACAACACTCTGCACTCAACAGCATTCTGCACTCAACAGCATTCTGCACTCTGCACACAACAGCATTCTGCACTCTGCACTCAACAGCACTCTGCACTCAACAGCACTCTGCACTCAACAGCACTCTGCAATCAACAGCATTCTGCGCTCAACAGCATTCTGCGCTCAACAGCATTCTGCGCTCAACAGCATTCTGCGCTCAACAGCATTCTGCACTCTGCACTCAACAGCACACAGCACTCTGCCCCCAACAGCACTCTGCCCCCAACAGCACTCTGCCCCCAACAGCACTCTGCCCCCAACAGCACTCTGCCCCCAACAGCACTCTGCCCCCAACAGCACTCTGCCCCCAACAGCACACCACACTCACCAGCACACCACACTCACCAGCACTCACCAGCACACAGCACTCACCAGCACACCGCACACAGCACTCAGCACTCAACAGCAGTGTTTCATGCGTTTTTGCCTGTCTACAATGGAGGCGGCAGTCCCAACTGCAGGTTTGTAATCCTGGAGGGGCCTGTTGCTGGTGAATGCACAGGCTGCTGAGGTGTTGAATCATCAAGAATCAAAAATTCAAAGCAGTCGCTGGGGAATCACCGGGCCGTATGTGGCCAGGAAACCTCCCTTCCGATCCTGGCTGCTCTCTTGAATAAACAGTTTGATCCTGTGCACACCCTCATTCTTTGTTGAACACACCGGCACAGCCTCACTCAGCGGCTCACCCCCTGGAGCTTGCCTCACCCCTGTCCGGAACCGGTTGCTCTGGAGCACTCTCGCCAAGGAGACTGAAAACCGCTTTATTTACATAAGAGACTTTAACAATATGTATGTAGAGATACATAGAGTGACTTTACAACTTGTACATTTGCATTTTTTTATATTTGTATCTCTTCCCTGTGTGACTTTACAACTTGTTTTCATGTGTAAACACAGCATTCACGAAGGAAAGTCCACCAAATTAAACTCGCGGACAAGATACTCAAAAAAGTTCCTGCTTTCACGCAAAAGCGCCACTCGCATAACATTTAGGGAGTTTCTAATATTATTCATAGTTTTTGCAAGAAAATGCAAATTGCATCAGAATAAAACCGCGTGACTTGAAACACCCTTCTTTCTTACTGAAGCCAGTGTGCGCACAATCCTCATACTATCAAGGCATAGATAGATGGTGTAAAGATGACTTCTGGAGAAGATGCGGTCTAGGCCATACCTTTTATCCTGGATTGAATTATTGTACCGTGCTCCCACTGGCCAGCACAAGGTTTAGACGAACCCAGTCCGGACATTTCGATAAATTCGAGACCAGACATGGTTGGCCGCTTTCCATGTCCTGTGGGAAAGTGCTTTTGGGAATGCGTTTTGGAATGCGTTAAGTATCTTGCCGAGGTGTTCGGAGCAGGCGCCTCGCCCGCTCAGCTGCCTTCCACCTCCGCTCAGGGATGACTGGCACGCGTCACTGGCGGGGTGAAATTAGCAGCTGGAGCCGTAATTTACATCCCTGTGTGAGCCAAGTACCTGGAATCCTAAATCCTTATGTAGCGCAACTGGTTCTTTTGTAAAGCGCTCTAACACCTTCGGGTAATATTCGCGCTATAGAAAATCGCATTAAATATATAAATAAATAAATAAATGAATAAAGAATTGTAAATCGCATTCCAACTTTAGCATTGCAGTGCTGCAGGAAACGGGCCACTGGGCGGCCTCAGGCCTCGAAGGCACGTCCTTGCAGGCATGGCCTGCCGAGGACGGACAGACAGCGCCTTGAGGTGGCCAACTGCAGGCATGTTGCAATAACGGGCAGCTGTCAGGCTCGTCCCAGCGCCCGGCCCGGACAAGAACCGGCAGCGCTAGCACGGCTCGCCTGGTAGGCTTCGAAGCACTTCATTATCTGTATTTTATTTAACTTTTCGTTGTGATTTATGAGTTGCGAACACGGCCTTTATTAAGAGCGCTTTACTTTTCAAACAAAGTTACAGAAGTGAGTGGCAAAAGTACAAATGTAAAGGTATTTTAAAATAAAATCAGCACAAACGTACCGGAAAACTAGGGAGAACACAACAGGAAGCTGTTACTGGCGGAGAGGAGGGCCTTTCATATAATTTTAAAGCCGGTCTAAATGGCAATGCATTAAGGCAGAACATAAACGACTACGAAATAAACAAGAACTACAGTGTGGACGAGCATGTATGAGTCATCTTCTGTGAGCCTCGCCTGCTGCCTCTCGTCATTTAACATTGAACGCGCTCACCGCTGTGCGCTCGCATCATCTGGCTTGCATTACACGGGCACTCTTGACAGCTCGTAATTAAGATGAATCACTCTGCCATGCTCGTTCTCGCACACAAAATGCCACATCGGGCACGCGTACATTACTTACAGCCTATCACTTCAAGGCTACTACATACACAGCACAGGGAAGACGAATCACTGACCAGATGCCAGAAAACGCTAAGGAATGTGTGGAATTCCTCTCACCAAGGCCCTAGGAGATACTTCTTCTTTTTTTTCTCCTTTAACATTAGTTCTCGAAACTCCTCCCAGTTTCACTGGGAAGGAGTCCGAGCCCTAAAAAGGATTAAGGAGTGACCCCGCCTACTACAGGCCGATTTCCCTGATTGACTCTGCCGTTAAGATCCTGGGCAGAGTCATCCTGCATAGATTGGAAGACTGCCTGAAGGAGAGGGGGGTCCTTTCCAACCTACAATATGGGTTTAGGGCCAAAAGAGGCACCCTTGACCAATGTCTAAATCTTTACATGCTAATCAGCAAATACACCCAGGCCAAGGATGGCCTGTTATATATGGCCTTCATGGACCTTTCTTCGGCCTTCGACCTTGCCAACCGAGCGAAGCTGTGGTCCATTTTATATAGTTTAGGGATTGACCCATCTTTAGTTAATTTTCTGGCTGCCCTCCACCAAGGACTATTAGCTTCTATCAGAGTCAACAATGAGGGGGGATGCACCAGCTTTTTTAGGTCCAAACGAGGCGTCAGGCAGGGCTACATTTTGGCGCCCCTCCTGTTCACCTTATATATAAACTCATTGGAAAAATCTTTGGAGGGGGCGACATTAGATGTACCGCGAGCAAGGGACTCTGTACTTCTTTACGCGGATGACGCAGTGCTTTTGGCCCGCACAGGACTGGGGCTGCAGAGACTCCTGGATGCATTTGGGGAATTTATGCGTTCTTTAGACCTCCAGGTAAATAACAAAAAAATCCCATGTCATGGTCGCAGGCAAAATGACCTAAGACCCTTAAAATAAAACGCTTTACCTGCAATGGGGCGGATGTATCCAGGGTTCCGGTATTCACATATTTGGGCGTCATCTTCGACGAAAGGGGCACCTGGGGACCCCAATTAAAAGCTAAAGGCCCTGCTGTTACTAGATCAACCTCAGCCCTTATGGGCTTTGCAAAAAGGTTGGGGTCACGTCCTATCGAAGCTTTGTTAAGAGTGTATAAGTCCAAATGCTTTGTATGGCGCCTCATTGTGGGGTTTTTACCTCAAGGTAAATTGCAGATTATAGAGAACAAATTTCTCACATCCCTATTAGCGGTCCCCCAATCCACTCCAGTATTTTCGGTGCATTCTGAGCTAGGGCTCGGTTATATCACCGATCAGTTACACTTGGCCCCTCTGATTTGCTGGGCCAAAACTTGGCTCAAAAAGGAGATTACATTGAACCACACTATCTTAAAAGATAGTATGGCACTAGATTTAGCAAACAAAATTCCCTGGCTATCATATATTAAAGACACTCTGTGCAAATTGGGACGGCCAGAATTATACGCATCACCAAACTTGTTGCAGAAGGGTGACATAAACTGGATTAAGGACAACTTTCTGGGATTAGCTGTGCAAGAACGGGAGGCGGTGGAGGTGTTAAAACCTAGTGTCAGGGTGAATTATATGCTTCTGACCACGCCACTCATTGAACCTTACCTAAAGATCGTTACTCTCCCGTTCCATCGACACCTTCTTGTCAGATTTAGATTTAATATTATTCAGTTCTCACTGGGTCACTTTCCAGAATTGGGAAAATCAGATCAATCCATTCCCTGCAGTTGTGATAATTTTTCTGATCAATCCTTAATGCACTTTATCATGCTCTGTGACCATTTTGCTGATATCAGAAAACAGTTTCTGGTACCTCTGCTGAGAGATGCACGTTTCACACAAGTGCGGCCTGCACTCATGTATTTACAACTGTTGGGCAGCACCCGGGTAATATTCGGGGTTGCCTGCTTCTTGGTTGCAGCTTTGCGTATTAAGTCCAAAAGATCGATGGTGAATGTCTTAGAGGTGTGATTCTATTTTATTCCATTTTAGATATTATTTTATTTTGCTGTGTATGGTGTTATTTATTCATTCTTAATTGTACATTTGTGATGATGAATTGGTTTAAATTGTTTTTAATCTTGGAATAATGTACTGTAATTGCTTTTATGATTTTAATTAATCAAATAAAGTATGATATGACTATGAACAAAGTCAAAGAGAAACAATTTTAGAACAAAGTATAAATGAATGCACTGTATACCACGTACCTCTACTCTATTCCCCTTACTTTATTTTAACGATAGCGGTAATGATTAGGCAGAACGAACAGGGTTTAGTACGAGCAGCAGTGCAAGCATCAGCATGTGAAACATAGAGCAGCCATCTTAAGTTCTAGTGCGCAGAACCAAAGATTTCCCACCAAAGCACAGAATACGTCATGTCACATGAGTGTGACAGACGCATGCGCAGTAAAGATCCCACATTGCGGCGGTCATATTAGGTCACTCGAGTTACTGTTAGTAAAAGCACATAGGAAAGCTTCCCCTAGATACTAGAAATGTCATGTGATGCATTATTAGTAATACGAAACATGTTTATTAGTGCGTTATGTGTTATTTCGAGAGGTTGAATCCGAGCAAGTCTCTTTACGTGCAAAACCTTGCTCCATCACCCCTAGGCAAGGACAATTTTGAAAATAGGGGGAGCTGATTGGCCTTGCAGAAAAAGTAGTCAGTACGGGACATGCTACCATGCACACCAGAGTGTAAGGTGTATTGTTTTCCCGCTGGATTACAGACTCGCCAGACGTCAATGATTCCTAGGGCCCTCAGAAACTCCGACAAACTCTTCCCAACTGGATCATTTAAACGAGGGGGCATACGGTCCAGTGACCCATCTAACTCTGTATTACAGTCACCACCCAGAAGCATATCTCCATCAGGCAATCCCAACAGATGTGTGACCAGATCGCTCAAGGTGGTGAAGTGTAGCCTAGGGGGGATATATAAGGATGTGACATTAAGCGATCTCTCTTCCCATGTTCCCGAACTGAATGTGAGTCTCTTGAAGAAGCCCTGGGTCAGAAGTCTGTCGTTTCAGGTACTGCAGCACTAAACCCCTCTTAATCCGATCCCCGAGACCATTAACGTTCCAGGAGAGAAGCTTAAGGCGGCCCAATAACGGACCCACTTGATCAACCGCACTCATACTGCAAGATGGAAGCGGTCCTACGAAACCCTACAGGCCAGAGGAAAGGTACAGACCGCCCAGAGATTCCCCCCGGTGGAAGTTGTTGCAGAGCTGATGGATATTCCAACATAAGAGAAACAGAAGCTCCAATAATAATTGCCCATACTGTCAAAACGCTGCCCACACCATTAAGTCATTGAAAACCGGCCACTGAGAAAAGACTGCTAAGACGAAACAAAAAAACTAATAAAAACATAGAAACCAAACCCTCAAAACTACCCTCTCCTACCCCCTCCCTGCAACATGGACGTAAAACTGCCCACCCCCCAAAAATGCAGAGTGCCTGTATACCCCAAAACAAAAATACTAGTGATAAGGGAACGTTACTCAGCCCAACTAACCCAAGAACACCGCCCAATAAAGACATTTGACCTCCCCCCAATTCAATATCATATGCTTGCTCTTCGACCTGTCTCTTCGATCAGTAGCCCCCCCCACCCCCAGCGCCTTGAGACCCTCACTGGTATGTAGCGCGCTTTATAAATGCAGTGATTGATTGATTGCTCCATATCAAACGATTCAACAGGCTTCTCGTCATAACAGCTCAGCGTCTTGTTTGAAAACAAGGATGGTGCACCAAACAGCGAAATTCAAAGAGCTTCCAGTTTTTAACACAAAAGCCTCAGCCAACGCGTTTCGTTCCAATGGAACTTCGTCAGGGCTCGATAATCTCTTGCGGTTCCAAACTCGAGGTCAGAGATAGCGTAATCCAAGTGTTTCCAATTCACATTCGAATAGAAAATCCGTTTATTCAAAATAGACGATAAGATGGTTCTCAAACTGCAGGTCACGCTCTAATGGCCCGAGTACTTGCTCAATTACCTGTTGTGCAGTCTTTAAAAGGACAAAAATAGCAACCTCAAACCTCCAAAGTCAGAGCGGGTCCTGAAGGCCCAAAATCTTGGTATATGTACCTCTATATGTAGGAAAACACTTGGAAAAAAAACGTATATCTTGAATTGGATCTCCGGTAAGAACACTGTTACAATTGTAGTGGGCCTGTAATTCTTAATATTCAGATGGTGTCTATAATCCACTGTCAAGATTAAGGATGACAACAACCGAAATAAGGATTGTCCACCCTCAAAATGAGAATGGGGCATTAATAACCCCCATAATAGAATAACCGGATTGGCCACCCGTCTACATTCGTATTCCCTTGGTTTCGTCCGACCGTAACAGTCTCCTTGGGCTACTATTGCTAGGGAACGTTACTCCGCCAAACTAACCCGAGAACACCGCCCATTAAAGACATGTGACCTCCCCCCAATTCAACATCATATGCTTGCTCCATATCAAACAATTCAACAGGCTTCTCATCATAAATGCTCAGCGTCCTGTAGCAACATCGAGTCGCCCCCACTCTTGCTCTCCAGCCCCCCCCGGATCCTGACAAACAATTCGATAAGAGAAACAGTGCAACTAAATTATCCAAAGAGTCTCATCGACAACCCCGACAGTTGTAACTCGTAGCAATGTGAGTCTATGCTATCCCAGGCAGCACACCCCCACAGAGCATACAGTTGTGCAGTAATCGAGGTACTATTCATGATCCGCTGATCTCCAAGTCTCCAGCCAGTCAAAAGTGTCCTCCGGGGTTTGGAAGAACCACGTCTTTCTGGCGTCCTTCACCGGGAGTTTCGCGGGGAACAACATCGCATATTTTAAATTGTGCCCCTAAGAGCACGCTTGACCTCCAAGAAGGAACAACGCTGCAGCTGTACTTTGTAAGTGAAGTCGGGGAAAAAGGTTATAGTAGAATTTTCCCTCTTGAGCGGCGGAGAAGCCCTTGTCGTCTGGAGAATGGCGTCCCTATCTTGGAAGTTGAAGATCCGAGCCCGGAGAGGGGGCGGCGAAGTCCCAGGCTTCGGGTCCATCCCGGGACCCTATGGGCTTGTTCCACAGAGAAAGATTGTGACAGGGATCTGGTCTGCAAATGCTACTGAATGAGGTCCTCGACGAAGAGATCCGCCACCTGCCCCTCTTCTCGTTCTGGAACCCCCAAAATTCGAACATTGTTTCGCCGCGCCCTCCCCTCATAGTCCTCCTGCTTCGCCGCCAAATCCGAGGTTGCACCTAGAGGCGTTTAATCGTATTTTCCATTGCTTTTGTGGATTGTTGAAGGGTGGAGATGGAACCTTCGTTTGTCTTGACCCTATCTCCCATATTACTCAGATCAACCGAATCAGGGTGATCTTAGTAGACACTATATCAATCTTCCCTTCAAGTGCTGTGCGGACCCCCTGGATCACCACCATGACATCGGCCAGATTAAGAGCATCATCCTCCGAGTGGTGCTTGGCATCCAGAGAGCCCTTGTGATCTTCGGACTTAGTATGCGTGAACCTGGAGAGCCGCGCAGCAGGGGGCTGCTTGGTGCCTTTAGCTGTGGCTATTGCTTCAAGTCCAGGGCCCACGATGGGGGCCGACGACGAATGACTCAATTACAGCCCCCTCGGACACACGAGACACTCGGCCAACAAATCACTCAGCGGGGCCCAACATCAGTGTTAATGAAAACCTCAATGGCCCAGTTGCACTGCAGAGGGCGGGGGGAATGGGACGAGAAGTGGGCAGAAAAGCCTCCAAATCTGCCCGATCCCAGGAATAGGCGCGGCTCCCGCGGCGTCCACACACCAGAGGGGCCTCCCTCAGACTGCAACTCACCCGGACCACCAGTTCAGAAGATATGAGGGACCCACTTGGCCCAGTCCGCACCAGTCAGGAGGGGGTGACACAAAATGGCGGCCAAACACCGGTGCGATCTGCAGGGTCTCAGTTGACAAATGACTTGGGAGGGAGGGTGGCGGTAACTCAAGCCTGGCCCCCAGCACTCATCTCCCCACGGGCGTATAATCGTCTGATAGGTTGGCCCAGAGTCCACAGTTTTTATTGCACCGTCCTCCAGTTGCTGCAGGCACCGGAGCGTTGCGCCCGTCCACTGCACAGAATCCGAGGGGGCCCCCGAGCAGCCCCGCTGAGGGGAGCCAGAGAAATATCGCCGACGCGGTCTCAGAGGTCTCACCAGGCTTTAGATCACAGCCTGTATCAAAGGTGGCTATCCTAGGTGCTGTCAAGCCACGCCCCTTTTGTACATTGTTAAATACATTCAAATGGTTACCTGTGTGATATCAAAGTTTAGTGATCCGACCTTAAGAAACTTCTAGGGCTTGCTAACTACTATTTTTGACTTGGCCCTCACAGCAGGGTCCTCTCCAAACTTTTTGTGCCTTAACCCTCCTATTTTCTGAACCCATTTTCGTTGGCTTTTAGGAATCTGTGCAGCTCACTACTGCTAATTAGTGTTACATTGCTTGTGCTCGCTCCCTAAAACATAGTAAAATGAGCTTAACCCCATTGGAACGTGGCAGTCCACTAACTTTTTGGTGAACTTGCTTCTTTAACGGCACAGCTCCATCTGGTAGCTGCTGCTGTCCCAGTTGCTGCTGCTGGTCAGGAATTTGGGCCCCCCTCCCCGAGTAAGTAAATAACTTGTGCTCAGTTGTCACGGTTCAAACTTATATGAACAGACACCGTTAAATCGCATGCACTATTTCTCTTGCAGAAGTAAAGACCTGCAATTGCTGTTTACTGTTTACAAATCGTCTTGGCCACACATTATTGAAAACCAGGTAACTTTTTTTCCTCCCTTCCGCCAAGACATAGCTATCAGACAATAGAATTACGCCCCATGAGCTAAATCATTCATAATGTATTTTTTTGCAGATTGGCAACCACTGCTTGTTACATGTTGCTGATGGTCACATTTAACCGGCATAATGCAGGTATGTGACCACTAACTTGTGCAGATAGAGAAAGAATTAGGGCTTTGGGAAGCGCCTTTTTTAATAAAAACTCAAGCCCCTCTCCCCCTTTTTGTCACAAACAGTCTGTTCGTGAGAAAGACTAATCCAGCCCGATGAGAGTGCGGCAATTGATTTAACCAGCACTTGAAACGCGTCGGCAGACAAAGGAACTCAACTCCTTGGTTAAATGTTGCAAATACACCCCCTTGTGTCCCTGATATTTCAGAGGATTTGATTTATTCCAAATAGAAGGGTGCTAGTTGTCTAATTTATCATTGTGGATGACAACTTTGTATTTCGTATTGTGTATATATTGATTGTTCTTTGTGACATTTCATTTGTTTGTATTGATATTTGATTATTATGAGTTTATTTGTAATTGTATGTCAAAACACATTTTCACGTTGTTCATTTTCACTGTGTAAGTACTAATGTGGTATTTCGTTTAGTTGACTATGTGTTCTTTTTGTGAACAAAGATATTAATTTAAAAAATAATGAAATAAAAGTCAGAAATTACTGCTAAGGTAAACGTATTAGTTTTCGTTCATCTTACTTCATATGAATAAGTGTTGTGAAGTCACTAGAGGCTTAGGTAATTTTTTCTTATGTAGTACAACTGGCCCTACCTACCCTCTAATCCTTTGGGCCAAACCCCTCCTTTTTTGACAAAGGTCAGGAATTTGAGGCCCTCTTCTGCCTCATCCCTGCTGGTCTAGTGGTAGAGCGTCATTGCTCTGCTGTTTGACTGCCCTTCTGTCTCTCTGCTTTTCTCCTCCTTTAATTTTCTCCAGCTGTTCTTTCCTTTTTTCCCTATTGTTTGCTCTTTTGTTGCCCCTGCTGTTGTGATCCCCCGCAGCCCACCCCCTCTAGTGAACCTTCCTGCTCCTAAGTTTTCCCGCCTCTAAGCTGTCCAGTTCTTCTGCAGCACTACTTGATGCCGCATGCAATGGGGGTGCCGCTGGCGCATTAAAGGCACGCCGAAGGCAAGCCCATCTGTGCTTGTCCGTGCCTGGACCGTGCCCAGCTCCAGGGACCCTGGTTCTCGGACCTTCCATTGCTGCAATGCACGCATCCTCCTCGCTCTCAACTCAGGACACCACATTGCTTGCCACATAGCGTCACCAAAGGTGACCCATGAATCTTGGCCTGCCTGAACTGCAGCCACACCTTCACCCACGCCAACATGTCAGCTCCTCTCACCATCCAACAGTGCACCGACCAGCTCAACTGCATCCTCCTCAAAGTGCAGTCCCTTCACAAACATGCCACAGAACACTAGGACCTCCTCTATGCCGCCTTTCCCGACATCAGCTTCTTCACGGAAACCCAGTTCTTGACCAGACTTCACCATCGACATCCCAGACAGATACAAAATCCCATGCAAGCTCCACGCCGACTGACAAGGAGGCCTCATCATCGTCCAAAAGTACATCATCTGATTGACCACGCACTCAAACGACTCAACGACAACCATGGAACACCTCCACTTCCTGATCCAGACAAACCCCATTACAACTCTCCTCATACCCTTGTCTAGAGGCCCCCGGCACCTGCCCGCCCTTACCGACGCCATCTCAACTTTCACCCCAAAAAAAGAAACCTGTGACCAAAACACCGCCTCCCTACTGTAGTACCTAGCCAATATCAGACTAAAGCAGCTAGTAACCCCTCCGACCCACACAGATGGACACACTCGACTCCATTTTCTTCGCCAGTGGAAACATCACCTAGAGCCACACCACCAAACTCCTCTGGACCAACAACCATTGCGTACATCTCGCCTTTGCCACGCCCACCGTACACCACTGCCCTCATCGCCTCCTCGTCACAGCTGGAACAAGGCCAACACCACAACTTGCAACCTTCACCGATGGATCTACAACTGCACTGACACTCTGACACCCCTAAAGAAGACACCAGGCAAGCAACACTCCAGGAAAGCCAGCTAGTACACTCCTGTCCTCCACAAGTCCAGTTGCACCTGCAGATGAGAAGAGATGAACAACAAAATGCCGGACACCCACACAACCTTCAAACCCGCTGTCAACGCATACCACCTTCTCTTCAAAACCACAAAGAAAATGGCCTTCCAAGACAGAATAAATGCCAATGCCCACAACAGCAAAGAACTCTTCACCATCGCCAAGGAGTTTGCCAGGCCCAATTGCGGGACCACAGACCTACCACCCCTACCAAGACCTCTACAACAAACATGGCACATTCTTCCACCACAAGATCAGGCAGATCTACAACAGCTTCGGTACCCAAGACCCCGCAGCTACACCCACAACCATCGAACGCAACCACGCCGCACCCCAACTAATCATGCTCAGCTGGACTCCGTTCACCCCAGATGACACCCTCAAGACCATGAAGAGCATTGACTCAAAAGCCCCATTGGATCCTAGCCTGCACCACATCTTCCACAGAGCAGCCGCCTCCATTGCTCCCCAGCTTCGCATCCATCGCCCTCCCATCAACTGCTCTATCAAAACTGGCATGTTCCTGTATGACTGGAAACATGCTGAGATCAACCCCCTGCTGAAGAAACAGTCCACTGACCAGCACTGAATGCGATTCCCAATAGGGTTGCAAAATGCGAGCCTCATGAATATTAATGAGGCACTCTCAATTTGCGACCATTAGGAATGGCTGGCCCTTTCAGGGATGGTGGCCTGTGGGCTCAGCAGACCTTCATGTCTGGGACAGCTTTTAGATAAAGCGGTTTGTTTTTTAATGCAGCCTACTTTCCTTAAAGGGAAATGGGATGCATTTAAAAAAAAAAAAATGAAACGTTTTCGTTTCATTTATTAAGGGCAGGTAGTTTTCCCTGGGACCACAGCCTCCTCCTAAAAAATATTTCCCCTGCATTTGCAAAGGGGAAGGGGTCCCCTAGGGACCTCTTCCCTTTTGCGATTGCATTACCACCCTCTTGAAGAGGACGGTAAATTGCAAGTGTTTTGCAAAACATTCGTACATGACTTGTGAGTCGCTATTTGGAAGGGAACGCCCTTCCTAATAGCGAGTTGCCAAACACTATTTTGCAAGTAGCAGATTATTTGCGACTTGCAAAATAGTGTTAGGACATTGCCCAGAGGAAAATTGCATGCGCAAGCAGGTCACAAACCCGTTTGCTCATGCAATTTTCCGTCGTACATCTGGCCCTTAGTCTCATCTCTCTCCTCACCTTCCCAGCCAATATCATCTAGAAAGTTAACTCCCACCAAACTACATGACTCAACCCCCGATTCCCACCACCCCATGCCCGCCCCTCCACCCCCCACCCCCGCGACTAGCGCCTCCTTACAATGAAGTGATACGTGCTGTATGGGGTCGTTAACCTTGTGGTGAGGCCGTTAATCTCAGTGATTTCAGAAACTCAGAAATCCGATACTGTCTTTTTTGCTTTTAAATAACCCTCATGGCTTGTGGCTTAAACTCACACAGAGAAACTTACTACACAGAAAAGGCATTTTCAAGAGATATGTCTCAGTTATTCCTTCAAGAAATCAATAGCAGGATATTGAGTGTGTAGAATCTGCCAACTTCTTACTTGAGACCATGCACTGGCTTAAGGCACTCTGTCTTTTTGTCCTCTGCTAGTTCTTGTTATATAAATATCTGCATAGGAGTCACTCAGGAAAGAGACCTCAATGGTGCACATTAAAAATTACCTCACAATAGTCTTGAACTAATAGAATCAGAAATCTCCTTCTGCCAGACCGTGCCCTTTTAAAAAATCATTCTGGATGCTATTTGCGCGGTGCTTTCCCTTCTCTCTCGCTATTACAGGCTACAGAGACTCCAGCGTCTAGGACGCTCACATACTCGCTCGCAGTGTACGTGTAATGATCCTTCATCTTCGCCTGTGCTGCAGTCCAGTGGCTAAACTGATGACACTGCACACATTGGTTCTAACTCCGGTGTCAATGAAAAGTTGCGGTCGACCTCGCAGCGACCTTTGCTTGCGAACTTACGTCCGGATCAGTATCACACTGGCAGCAGTTATGATCCCACACTTTATTCATACGGATACCTGTAATTGGTTTGTATGAATACTCCCTTTCCAGGGGCCAAGCTCCATTTAGGTGCTGGGCTCGCCTTGCCCCAGAGAAGTAAACTGTTTTTCTGTGTTTTTGTTTGAGTGTTTACATGCATGAGCGTATCTGTCCATGTTAGTGTGATTGTGCACAGGGCTTTAAAAACTGGGGGTGCTCTAAAAGGGGAGGGGCACACCTCGAAGGGGTGTGGCCTATCTAAGTAGTGGCATGGTCTAAATAAAGATAACTAGTGTAGCAGTACCCCCTGCTCTGACAAGCCGTCTGCTCTAGGACTCCTCAGAGCCCCTCCGCCTTCTTTGTGTGGCAGTGTAGTGTAGTTCCTATATTCCCAATAGGCTCTGCACATTGGAATAATATATCCTATAGATGTGACGTTGGACTTATGTCGACTAGGTCTCTATCGAATATATTAGACTTAATTGTGAGTGCCAGGTAGCTCAGAGGTCACTAGAAACTTTCTCGAATAAACAAGAAGGGATTAGTTTCTGACAACCGCATAAACATGACAACTTTGTTTCCCCAAGATAAAACGTATCTTCAGAGTTGTGGAAACAATAGATAGATATTTCACTCAGTCAATCGTGCATGCTTCATTTCATCAGAGGTGCAGAGAAATAGAGAGACTGGCGTTTTCAATAAAAGTATTTATTGAACAGTCTTCTTTCTCATGCAGAAGAAATGAACTGCTACAATCGTAACACTGGCTGTAAAGTATAATGCATACAGCAAGAAGAGTATTATAAAACAAGACTGTAAAAGCATGGTATGGTTTCTAAGCCATAAAATATATAAATAAATAAATAAATAAAGACTAAAAGTACTCAACTGGTGCTCCTAAAATACGCCTACCCCGATGTAACTAACCTAAGTCTAGTATGAGGGAAGAAGTAAGCAAGTGAGGTGTAGCATAAGTTTAGTATTCTTTGCCAAGAATCTATCCAAGATTTCTCTTATGGTCTAATCAGCTCCGTACCTTGGTTTAGAATGAAGGAGGTCTGGTATCTCTCTGTCTCAGGACTCGATTTCCCAACACCCTGCAAGGGGAGCTTGGAAACAGTGGAGCTGGATTTCTTGGCAAGAGAAAACCACGTCTCGATCAATGCGTCAACTGGAGGGTTGTCTTCCTTCGGCACTTGCCGTAGCGAGCTGCGTTGGGCAAGTAGATAGTCGAACTGCTCCAAACCACCGTGTGTTTTCAAGGGCAAGTGTAGGCATATTTATACCTTGAAGGTGCTGAGTTTGACGTAAAGTTGGACATAATAACATCATCAAAGAATCGCAGTTCTTTGAAAACTCCATGAGTTCTTGGACAAATCAATATTTAAGCAAGAGGAAGTCCCTGCTGAAGCCAAGTTTTCCAAGAAATCGTTGTGGCTTTTCGGAACTTAGTGGAAGTATCCATGCCTGTATTTGGACTGCATGGGCTAAGTCTAAATATGGTTATGATTTCTATGCCTATATAAGGACAAGGTGATTTATACCTATATAAGGGCATGAATCTGTAAACTTACACTAGGGCCCTAAAATGCAACACCCACTCCACTTTATTATGTTCGACATTACTAAATTCTAAGCATTTAAAACACAACTAAAGCATGTGTTTACAATTCCACCCAAAAATAGATAAAATGCATTTGAAATTGTTGCACACGAAAATGAGCATTTGTACTGTAAGCATTTGAAAGCAATGATTTAATTTTAAGCATATAGTATGATATTGGAAATGCTAACTGAATGAATCATGAATATTACATTTATGAAATGGCTCTTAAATACAGAAGAAAAAGGTCGAGACCATCCCATAGCAGAATATATAAACTGGTTTTGTTTGTGGATAAGGTCAATATTGTTTCTAGGAATTATTCAAAGAATTCTTCTTCTCTAAGAATAGTTCTACTTTAAGCAGATTACTTTGCGCCAAAGTTTAATTTAGGAAAAAAGTCAAATCAAATCGTCGAAAAATAGAGTTCCAAAGTTAAAAGTTCTTTTTTTTAAAACGAAGGTTGAATTCAAAGTTGATAGAACCCTGTGTGCTAATTTCAACAGTTATTCTCGGTGTCAAGAGAAAACATTAGATCTTCTAAGCTGGCAAAGAGATCGTCTACCACAGTAGGTGAAAGTTGAACCACTTCATTAAGTAGATCAATCGTACACAGAGGAGAAGCATCGCCGTCAGCGTCAGTCGCATTAGCAATGTTCGCAGTAGATGGTACCTGTGTGCCTGTTGGTCCACGTATCTCACCGTCAGCTGGATGTGCTGGTGAGACCTCAATGAATGCCGTCATCAGGATTGGTAGCCACCGGGGACAACACAATGCATGAGCTGTTACCGAACCAAGCAAAGCGTCAACATCCGTTGGCAGTGCTGATGGAAGTGTCAGACAAATATCCAACACGCATCCTCTCCACAAAGCAGGCATCGTAGAACAGGTAAGATGCAATCTTGCCAGATTGGTCTGAATGATAGGAACCACGTGGTATTCAGATCTCTCAAACGAGCCAAGCCAAGAATCTGTATCATGCGCTCACAATACTGCATTGCCAGAAGAGTGTTCTCCATGGTAATCTGGGTATCGCTGGTGACTGGACTTGCCATATCGGAGCAGAAGGAACAAGAATAGTATTCCTGCTACGAGTCCCAAAATGAGAGGCAGGCCGCCGAACACAGAGTGCACAAAGTCTGGAAAAATGCCTAGGACTGCTTCAAAGGGTGCTAACAGTCCGGGAAAAATTGTCTTAAATACATGTACAATACCACTGGTATCAGACCTATTTTAGATACAACCTAACATTTTGGCAAAATGTATGGGGCAGTTTGTTGATAATAGGGCATGTATCTCTGCAGAGGACCTTGCAACTTGCAGATCATACGTCTCTTTGGACAAGGTCAGTGGCACAGTTTTTTGTAAAAGAATAGCTTTCATTCTGCTTAAATTATCAATTCGTATAGAAGAGATGTTCAGTGAAGGCCATAGTGGCGACTCCTCGTCTGTCTTAGTTTTAGGAAACAATACTTGCATACAACAAGTGACCCTGGCTGACACACTAACGAGATAGGCTGTCCCTGGCATCATTCCACAACAGCTGTGATCATTCAACATTATGTAGCTCCCATTGGAAAGCTGCCTAAAAATTGGATCTCTCACTGCTGCCGGAGAACCTTGCAGGTGGCAGGATAAGTTGGTCAAAGAACCATCGCAGGCTCCATGCAAATTAATACCCTGACATAAAAGTGTACCGCTCAGTGTGCTCTTGCAATTTTTACCACTAAGAAATACCTCCTTTTCCCCACTCCAACATTTATGTGTGTATGGTTAATCCCAGGTCGACTTTATTGATTCTTTACCCAACCTTTCATAGAGGCCTGCTGGTATGTGTTTCAAGCAATACTGAAACTGGAAAATCATCACAGGCAAGCTAATGGTGCCATGTATTATCCAATCTATGTCTGGTTTCTCGGAAATGGTTAATGGTAATCTTTCTAGTTTTTCTATGCGCAGCATCGTATAGTCTGCTCCCCTCTGTGCCAAAGAGATTTGTTTATCTGTAAGGTTAAATCCAGTAAACAATGACGTGGTGTTGATTAGGCGCCAAGCCACATAGCCTGAACGAAGATTTTGTAACGTCCAGCCTAGCAGCGTTATAGCACGTAATTGAGACTGTCCATGTTGTAACATGAGCAAGTCCTGTTCCATTATGTCTATGGCAGAGGATACAATACTGTCCAAAGAATAAATTCTGGATGACAGAGTTATTAACCCACTGTCAACTACAAAGAGAGCTTTCTCTAAATTAATGCAATCAATTTTTCCTGATTTGTTCTGCAGTTTCCATTTGCGTGATTTTCCATGCTTCATTATAAGCAGTATATATACCGGCGTATATGAAACGTTTATGACGTGGTTTACGAGGTCCTTGTAAGAAGTCTCTTAAATCAACACCATCTTTAAGTAAAGTTAAGTGTTGTTTTATATCTGGGAGTGTGGATTTTTGTAGCCACTCAAGGCACAGTTTTCATCCACTGTATGTTGTTATTATCCCTGGATATTGTCTCTGGACATATCTTGGATCTGGCCTAGTGAATGTGAACCCTTCTGTTTTGTTCAGGAATCTATCTTGACAGTTATTCGTGTCTGTGGGCCAGATTAACCATTTTTTCCAATCAGGACTAGTTCTGTTCTGTTGTAAAATATATTTCACGTCTACCTCCTCATCTGTAGTGCCAAAACTATCAGGTGTCGATTTAGGTATGGACGGTTTGTTTCAGTCTTTTATCTTAGCCAGGCCAAGACAACATGTCTGTTGAACAGTGTCATTTAAAAACATTATTTGTCCTGGGACGATGCAGGTTCTGAATAAGTCTTCTAAACCTTCACCTGCCAGTTTTTTGTGCCCCAGACAGTCTTTGTCTCAATGTTGTCTTTCCAAAAGTCAAAACCTAATGTGGACAATTGAGCATAAAAGGCCGCAGAATAAATTTGCTTAGTATTAGTCAACATACTTTTCATTCCTGTCTTATTAACATTTTTTAAGTAAAATGTTTCTGGATTTGTGACATTAAAACCTGAGAAGTATGGACATTTTTCATAAAATGTTTTTGAGCTACCCTTTAATGGCGTTGGACAATGTTCCCATCGATTATACGTATGAACATTTCTAGGGTTTGCAGATTTGTGTAAATAATGATGACCAACATGATTAAAACAATACATTTGTTCATAATCTGATGAACCTTCTAAGTATTCATGTTTTGTAAATTTTGCTGACATTTCTAAGTCTGCCATCATGTTATTAACAGTCTCAAAGTCCCAATCATCAGAAAATGTGCTGGGTGAAACAAAGTCACTCAAGGAAACTTTAAATTGATGTGGAATCTTCAACAGCTCTACAGGACCATAAATTTCATAATAAGTTCTGCCCCATGCTATACCACCAGGTAGAGGAATGGCTGTGATATTTACTGATGACAAGTCTCTCCGTTCACAATGGGATGATGTATGTGTTTGAGCTGCAAGTTGATGTTCTAACTTGCTGTATCCATTTTACTATATTTCCCATTCATCAGCATTCTCAAACTTAATACAAGAATGAGCCAAAGTAGGAGAAAAAGCACACCAAACACAAACCAAAGTTAAACCCATGGTGATACCAGATATGTTTTTGCAAGTTGATGAAAGAGTTCTGTTACTTGTTCCTTGAAATTTGTATTTGCTGGCATTGTTTCAGGTTCACTGGGATCCTCAGAAAACGTATAAAAGTTGATGAAATAGCCAGAGGCAGTTCTGTCATTTGTTGGTATTGAATCAGGATTACTTGAAATCACTGGAGCTACTTGATCCCTTGTCATGTTAGTATAGTCAGATGCTATATCATTGTAGACAGGAGTGTCTTGACAAACTGTTATTTGGGTTTCAAGAGGCACAAGTTCCATGGCTTTGTTGCATAGTCCTTCGTTTCGCACTGCAGATTCTTCAATGGTGATGAGTCTCTCAGTTTGAACCTCTTGGATAGTAGCAAGATTTGGTTGTCTGCTACATCTTTGGAGTCCACTGGGCCTACTACTTATCATCGGCCACATGATGTGGTTTCACCAGGTTGATCAATACGAACCGGTTCTCCTTTCTTCTAGCAAGGGGCAGCAGTAACACTGTTCTTGATCCGTGGATTGCTAAGACAGGTACTGGTTTTCTGTGAGGAGTCCCAAATTCCTTCTCATCCGCAATTTGTTTCTCTGACTAGATCCCCAATCTTTGGAATCCAGACAGGCCTTGCTGTGACAGGTGGTTTTTCTTCAGTGGTCGTTGGCTTCTGTAATGTGTTGCTTAGACTTCTTCTTGTTTCATTTTACTCCTGCAAAACAGCCAAACAGTCTTTGATATCAAAGGGTTTTTGTTCTACCACTGAAGTATGACGATCGAGGTCTTCGACGATCATTCTAGTGCCAAAAAGGATTTCATATGGAGTGATTCCACCTAGAGAATTTCTTGGCAGATTATTTAAACTACGTTGGACACTTATTAGATGTTTGACCCACCCGTCACCCGAGCCTAATACCCTAGCTGTTATAGATTGCTTTATGTCCCGGTTTTTCTTTCCACTACTGAATTTTCCTCATGATGGAATAGACTTGAGTTCCGCAATGCAACACCCAGATTAGCCATGGCCTCCTTGTAGCTCGAGAGCTAAACACAGGACCCTGGTCATAATGTAGCCTGCCGATTGCGTATGTGCCGATAAAGACTCTCAAATCTTTTATAACAGTTCGGGCGTCAGCCAAGCGCTGAGGCCACATCTAAATGAATCTTGAGCATGAATCCACTTTGACCATGATAAACTTATAGTTACCATCCCTTTGTAAGGGACCACAGTGGTCCAGGTAAACACATGCTAATGGTTTGTCTGAAATTAGAAGGGGCGTCTGCGCCAGGCGTTTCACCGTTGAAACTTTCATTTTCTGGCAAATTTCACATTCCAAAACATAGTTTTGGGTCTGTTTCCTCATGCGCGGCCACCAGTATCTTTGCTTTAATAATGACACTGTGGCGGAAACACCTGCGTGTGAAGAGGCAAGTCCTTAATGTGCTGCTAAGATTAGTCCTAATCTATGTTCCATGTTTAGAATTACTCTATCCCCCACTCCAGGGATTCAAACAATAGGAACATTATTTGAATCAGTTATATATGAGTACTTGAGTGGAAAGCCTTTTGGAAGTGTTTTACCACTGTCTTTTATTGAAGCAGTGACAGCTTGCATTATTTCGCTGTCTGTTTTTGTTTTTGAATGAGTGATTGCAGCTACGGAAGCCGTTTGTACAGCTGCCTTCGCGGCTTCCTCAGCCAATGAATTCCCTGCAACGTGAAAGCCATCACGCTGATGGCTCAGTGTATGGATCACATGAGTCTTTTCTATTTCTTTCTGTAATAGAACTACTTGTTCCCAAAGCAATTTATGCTTGATTGTGCCTTCTTTTGCATCTTTGAAACCGTTTTGAACCCAGTTTTGAAGTATTCGTTGTAAGATTGAACGCAGTTGTCAGGGACTGTCCGGGACTATGTGGGGAACACAGTCAGGGACTTGGGCAAGGACTGGGCACTGGGTAGAAAACTTACACAGGAAGAGGAGTACAGCGCTGCCCAGGATCATACAGGGAGTCAGAGGAGAAAGAGGGATTCAAAGGGTAGGCCAGTACAAGTGAATAAGATGGGCAAGACTTAGAAAGGAATGGCAATCACAAAGCAATTTAGTATTCAGAATAACTACACCCAGAACAAATGTGCATGACATATATAGGAAACAACATTAACAATAAAGGAGAGTGTGGGGTAAAGCACTCAGGAGCTCCACACAGTAAGACTGAAGCTCAGTAAGTTTCTCACCCACAATTGCTGTTACAGGTACTGACTTCAAATACCCAGATATAGGATATGCATGCAAAGGCAGGGTCTGTGGAGCTTATACCTATGGTGATGTTATAAATGCAACTCAAAGACAATACTCACAGTGAACAAGAAACACCACCTAGGTAGTCAGCTGTGCCCATGGATCCTGGCGATCAAAGAGGAACACGCAAGGCAGTAACAGCAAGAGGGTAGAACTAAACACACGCACAATAGGCAAGGAGCTAGCAATGAGGAGTGCTTAACAGGAAACGAAGGAAATGAAAGGGCACACTTGGCAGAAAGCAGGTAACAAACATACAATTCAACAGAAGCAAGACAGCAGAATAGAAAGACAGCAAACTAGGAACTGGAACCAAGGAATTGGGAAGAAACGCAGTGACTGGAAAGGGATATACAGAAGGGTAGGCTAAAAGGGTATACTAGAATAGTGCAGGTTCAGGAATCAAGAAAACAAAGGAGCATAGAAGGCAGTGCTGGGGCAGGAACAGGAATTGAGCAAAGGCTCAGGAGTCCATGTAGCACTGCAGACAGTGCTGGTTCAGGAACAGAGAATTACTAAAGCTTCAGGAGTCAATGTAGCACTGCAGGCAGTGGTGGTTCAGGAACAGGGGATTACCAAAGCTTCAGGAGTCAAGGTAGCACTGCAGGCAAGTGCTAGTTCAGGTACAGGTAAATTACTAAAGCTTCAGGAGTCAAGGTAGCACTGCAGGCAGTGCTAGTTTAGGAAACAGGGGAAATTACTTTAACTCAGGAGTCAAGGTAGCACTACAGGAGTGCTAGTTCAAGAAACAGGACATAGCTACAGCTCAGGAGTCAAGAGAGCACTGCAAGCAGTGCAAATCAGGAACAAGAAATAGCTGAAGCCCATGGAACAGGAACAACAAATAACTATAGTTCAGGAACTCAGGAAACAAGAGCACTGCAGGCAGTGCTAATTCAGGTACAAGGAATAGCTATACCTCAGGAACTCATGAAACAAGGTAGCACTGCAAGCAGTGCCAATTCAGGAGAAGGGAAACTGCTGCAGTTCAGGAACAAGGAATACTAAGGCTCTGGGGTCAGAGTAGCACAGCAGGCAGTGCTAATTCAGGAACCCGGAAAACAGCAGCAAGTCAGGAACAAGGCAGAATTAAAGCTCAGGAAACAAGAATAGCTAAAGATCAGAAGCACTGGAAACAAGGATCGGTCTCACCGGTAAACAGCTACAATGACCAACCTTGGCTTGAAGAGAGCTTGGGCTTAAAAGAGCTCACAGTAATCGCATGCATCAGGTGTGAACAGGCTAACAGCAGCCAGCCACAGGTGAGCTGAATTCCTCCACCCATCCTTGGCCTGCAGGGGTGGAGACAAAGCAGTGAACAGGGAATTCTGGGTAATGGAGTTCCAAACATGAGCATGCTGGCTTCAAGTATAAGCAGGCTGGCTTCCACAAAACCCAGCATGGATTGGGAATGGATGTCAATTCCCAATAAGTGTCCAAATGCCTGGAAGTCAGGATATGCATACAGGTGAGTGTCTGGAGGCATATTAGAACACTGGCAAGCCCCACAATTCGGCCCCCCCGGTGGTGGGCACGAGAGCACAAGGATCGAATTGGGACAGCAGTGATACGAATCGCACACTATGAGTGTGGGGAATTCGCGATCGGTATTCTCAAGCGCCATCTTGAAAGCCTGTAGTTCAGCTCGCTGAGCTGTACAATCCCCTAGAGATTGAGTTTTTGTGACCATAGGTCGGAATTTACCATCGTGCCAGTGACCTTTAACAATCGTACACGCAGCACTATAAGCTTGTTCGCCCCCAATTGCGGGCTGTGCTGATCCGCATGCAACCAATTAGTTGATTTGAAATCAGGTTTGATCAGTTCGTAGAGAGGTTTAACTCTTTCTGCGTAATTTAGAATGTAAGTTCCTCCGAAATTCAGGAAACCTAGAATTGACTAAGATTTTCAACGTTTTTGGAGGTTGGAGCAGCACACACTTTTCTAAAAAGTTCGCTGCCAGGCTTTTGCCTTCACTTGATAACTCGTATCTTAAGAATAGGACATTGAGGTGGGCAATTCGTGATTTCTTAAAAATTGAATTTGTACCCTTCAGATGCGAAGCCAAGTATTATGGTGTTCACTCTATTCAAGTGCCTATCCAAGTCATCGTCTGTAAGATAGATGTCATCGACATAAGATAATGCCTCATCATCATACGTTTGTAGTAACTCTGGCTGAAAATAACCCTGGACTATTCTTGAATCTCTGGGGGAGACGACAGAACTGACGTTGTGTCCATAATTGAAAAAACTGTCAAGTACCTGCTTTCAGGTGCAATGTTTTGACAGAAGAAACCGTTCAAAATATCTAATGTGGTTTTATATTTTTTGCGCACAACATTATTCATCAAGGCTGCGCTGTGTGCATTTTGTACTGCAAAGGTTTTGCAACAAGAGTTTAAATGTCTGTAGTCCAAAACTAGGCGATATGTATTGTTCGGTTTGGAGACAGGAAACAAAGGATTGTTCATTGATGAGGTGCATGTTTCAATCACCCCTTGGTAATCAAGTTGATCTAAGATCTCCCTGACCTGTTTTTTAGCTTCTTGCTTAACTGGATACTGCCTCTGAGCAGTTGGTTGATTTTTTAACTGGATCTTATGGTGAGGAGAATCCTCATCCCATCCCACATGATTTTTATATAATGCTGGATCCTGGGCTACTGCCCATTTTCTGGCATAGGTGTATTTGTTATGAATATGAATATGATTGGAGAAAGCTGGCATAATGATTTCTTCACCATGTGGGCAATCCCTGACAAATTAAGGTGGCCAGTCTTGTTCAGCCAGAGGAATGTCATAACCCTTAGAGAGTTTCTCCTAAAAGAGTGCTCTTATTTTTCTAGTTATATCCCCCTCTATCCTGAGCGCTACTTCATATAACTTATGGGGTACACTAATCCTAGTATCAGCAGTTTCAACTTGAATGTATTCATTCAAGTCCACTGTCTCCAGATGATCCTTCTGGATCTTGCGAGCTATGGTAGCTTCTGCTGCGCTGTCCAGCCTTGTCTGAGCCCAATCCCCGTTCTTGAGTTGTGCCCTCAAGATCCTCGACATGTCTGATTTTTAGACCTGCTACCTTCTTTTTGGTGAATTGCGTTTTCTTATTTTTTGGAACGTGTTGATCGTCTTTGAACTTCACACGTTCTTCCTTGTGTTCTGATCGTCCTCTTCTTTCCAATTTCTGTGAGGAAGTCTGCAAGGTACGAGAGGAATGTGTATTAGTATCTTGATATCTATCAGGTTTTCTCAAATTTTCCCTGTTTCTGAGGTTATGCCTCTTTTCAGAGGGCTCCTTTTGAGGAGGCCTACCACTGGATTGAGAACGGTTCTCTTTAGGAAGTGTCTTTTTAGTGTTTTCCCACATCTTTTTAGGAGTAGTGAGAGTGTTTTTAATAAAAACCTTTTCAGGATTTTCTGTTAGTTGGGGCTTTACTGGTTTCCCACCCAAACTATCTCCACCTAGCGCTTCATAGGATTTTTCTATTATGCTGGCCAGTTCATATGGTTGCTCAGTTACATCAAGTTCTTTTAGTTTTTGGCGGATTGCCATGGATGCTGCTTCACCTTTAATATTAGCTAATATCATAGCTGAGATCTCTTTGAAATCTTTAAGTAATTTCATACCTAGATTCAAAGCAGAATCTGCCCCTTATTCATTTTGAATCTGTTTCAGGACATCTGGTTTGACCGCCATTGACAGAACGCCATGTGTTTTTGTGTACAATGCAGCATAGACTGTACCCCAAGTGTCACAGTCCTCCAGGTGAGGTGTGACCCCCATTGGTAAACAGATTGTTAGAATCCTGTGTTTCTCATAAGGTGTACTATTGGGAAATACTGCCTCAATTTGAGTAATTTTTTTAGCTAACCAGAATGGAATTTGTTCCCTTTTTGCGGGTAAGTTACCAATGACCGATTGTATAGTCTGTGATGTAATTTTGTTTGTGTTCCCCTGGTGAGGGGTGTGCTGTGGAATCCTTATAGCAGGTTGGACTGTTAGAGTCCGCATGACATATTGATCCAATTGCCTATGTATTTTAATTAATTGTTTTAGCTGAGCTAATAGTTCTACATCTGTCATTCTTTCAATGTCAGCATGTGGTGTATAGCTGGCTAGTACCGGCCATGTTGCTCCTGGACTACCTAGTGGATCGAGCCTGGTAGTGTGATTTTGATCTTGTAGGGCGCCTTTAAACCAGAGCGCATGTTCTTGGTTTGTTATTGGAATTTCAATGTCCTCGAAAGGAGTGTATTCCGCTGAAGGTTCCTCTATCTTGTAGAAGTGGAACACATGTGTTGTTGGATTTGCTTCTGGGAAGATAATCCATGAATAGAATAGCTCTGTCTGCCGATATTCATGTGCCTCTATGACAAATATCACCCTACCACCTTTCGATGATAAGCCATTTGTTATAGGCTTTATAGTGATAGTTTTCCTTATATTTCTGGGATGATTATAGCATCCGCATCGTCTTCATTAAAACCTGTAACATCAAAGCCTGGTCGGGCTGCTGCTGCAGCTCCACCGGTTCCGTTGTTGTCTCCGTTAACCGACATTGTTTAATGAAAGTTGCAGAGCAAGTTTCAAGGAAACAAAGATAAGGTGCACAATATTTTGGAACATTGTATCCTTCAACGTTGAACTAAACCAAAAACTAATACATAGGATTTTCGTCCTACTCCATTATGGCGGATTTTATCCTTTCACCCACTCAAGACGTCTATTGGAGTATTTTACGGGAAAAAGGGTCTCTGTGAAAAGCACAACTGAGTTACTCTAGTATCTAGCGTTAAATTAGTGCCTTACCAAACGTTGGGCGCCATGTAGTGTATTTCCTATATTCCCAATAGGCTCTGCGCATTGGAATAATATATCCTATAGATGTGACGTAGGACTTATGTCGACTAGGTCTCTATCGAATATATTAGACTTAGGGCCATATGTAGGTAAATGGCATTTACGGAATCGTAAATACCGAATTTTACCGATTCGGTATTTACAATTCGGTAAATGCCATGTAGGTAAAAATTCCTTAACAATTACGGAATCGGTAATATTCGGTAATTACCGAATCGGTATTTACCGATTCGGTAATTGCCATCAATGGCAATTACCGAATCGATAAATACCGATTCGGTAAATTTACCGATTTGTCAAGGGGGACAGGGTGTCACTTTGACACCCTGTTACACCCCTGATTCTGGCATGTATGTGTGTCACATGGCACAGGTGTACATGTACACAGAAATTCGTTATTTACCATGCCATTGTATTTCATGGTAAATAACGAATTTCTAAGGGCCTGTGGCACTGTTTCCAGTGCCACCTACATCCCAAATTACTGATTCTGCACATTTACCGATTCGGTAAATTTACCGATCCGCTAAATATACAGAATTGGTCATTTTCAGGCCCCCTACATCTGAAAATACAAATACCGGTCGGTAACGGCCGAAATCGGCCGTTACCGACCGGTATTTGTCCACCTACATATGGCCCATAATTGTGAGTGCCAGCTAGCTCAGGGGTCACTAGAAATGTTCTTGAATAAACAAGAAGGGATTAGTTTCTGACAATTGCATAAACATGACAACTTTGTTTCCCCAATATAAAACGTATCTTCAGGGTCGTGGAAACAATAGATAGATATTTCACTCAGTCAATCGTGCATGCTTCATTTCATCAGAGGTGCAGAGAAATAGAGAGACTGGCGTTTTCAATAAAAGTATTTATTGAACAGTCTTCTTTCTCATGCAGAAGAAATGAACTGCTACAATTGTAATACTGGCTGTAAAGTATAATGCGTACAGCAAGAAGAGTATTATAAAATAATACTGTAAAAGCAAGGTATGGTTTCTAAGCCATGAAATACATACATAAATAAATAAAGACTAAAAGTACTCAACTGGTGCTTCTAAAATACACCTACCCCGATGTACCTAACCTAAGTCTAGTACGAGGGAAGAAGTAAGTGAGGTGTAGCATAAGTTTAGTATTCTTTGCCAAGAATCTATCCAAGATTTCTCTTGGGGTCTAATCAGCTCTGTACCTTGGTTTAGACTGAAGGAGGTCTGGTATCTCTCTGTCTCGGGACTCGATTTCCCAACACCCCGCAAATGGAGCTTGGAAACACTGGAGCTGGATTTCTCAGCAAGAGAAAAGACAGCGTCTCTCTCAGTGCGTCAGCTGGAGGGTCGGCTTCCTCGGCACTTGCTGTAGCGAGCTGCGTCGGGCAAGTAGGTAGTCGAACTGCTCCAAACCACCGTGTGTTTTCCAGGGCAAGCGTGGGCATATTTATACCTTGAAGGTGCAGAGTTTGGCGTAAAGTTGGACATAATAACGTCATCAAAGAATCGCAGTTCTTTGAAAACTCCATGAGTTCTTGAACAAATCAATATTCAAGCAAAGGGAAGTCCCTGACTGCTGAAGCTAAGTTTTCCAAGAAATTGTTGTGGCTTTTCGGAACTTAGTGGAAGTATCCATGCCTGTATTTGGACTGCAGGGGCTATGTCTAAATATGGTTATGATTTCTATGCCTATACAAGGACAAGGTGATTTATACCTATATAAGGGCATGAATCGGGAAAATCACACTAGGGCCCTAAAACGCTATACAACAGCAGCCCAGGCTGAGACAGCTTCCCGGGCGCACACACATCCGCATCCGAGTACTTCACAGGTCTTTAAAAGACTATTTGCATGTTAATGATTCTTTGTCGTTTTTTCACCCCTTCTTAGAGCCCCTGCATCTCCACACTTCCAACTACTGTGCTCACAGGTGTTTTGTTCAACAGTGCAGTGCTCCCTCCTCCCCTTCGTCGCCCCGTGGGTATGCCAGTGGGTGCTTGTCACCAGGACACTGAATAGTCCGCTCTGTGGCTTTAACACTGGCGGTAAACACGCCAAGAGGCTTGTGGTGTTCCAAACAACTGGGCGTTGCTGCAGGCCAGCGTTGCAGCGCACGAAATCAGCCTGCTGTTCTTGCATGTGCAAAATAGGACTGTCACATCCTCGTTATGATGCGGTCACATAAAATGTCCTTCTGTGCAAACACGTTTGTAGTATTTCATGTCTAACTTTTGTTTGACTGGACTTTTACAAGCAAGTTTCCCTTGATCAGAAGTAAAGAAGAGATATCAAAATGTAGGCAGTTTCTCACACAAAGTGGTTTAAGCTGCTAAATGATCCCACTTGAGTTACCATTGATGAACACAATGGTGCGATGAAGGCACACTACCAAGGAGTTGTGGGCACTCTAGTTGTGCCTCTGATCGAGCTGGTGTGGGGATGCCAGGGCTACTGGGATCGCATTAGCTTGATTTGATTAAACAGTGCGCGTGCATGCTCACCCGAAACACCAACAAAAACCGGGACTTCTGGTCACCCTACCTTTGACCTTTGAGGCCTGAAAATAGAGCCCCCTAGAGACCCCTTTCGAGGCCCCCCAAAAAACTGGGGGTGCTCAGACCCCCACAGACCCCCCCTCACTTAAAGCACTGATTGTGCATGCATACGTTGTGTATGTTTGCACGCGTGCAGGTATGCAGTTGTGTGCTCAGGATTTGGTGTGTGTGTGCCTATGAGCTCTTGTGGCTGTATGTTTTGTGTGTGCGGGCAGCTACCTCCGTCTTCCTATTCTTTACACAGTCCTCCTTTTCATTAGTATTATATTCGCTGTTCCTTTCTGTTTCACTGCCTCACGTGTCACTCTCAAGAGACATGCTCTGGATTTTTGGTTTTCTTGTTTCGTGTGAATCGATATCCTTCTGCGTTTGTTTTCATTGTATTTTCTTAGTGTCTTTTGTTCATCTTTTCGTGTTGCCCCATAAACTAAAGACTGGTAGAAACAGACCCTTCTGAACATCTCAGATTCTCCAGACGTATTAAACAGAGCCTCACATAGTACCACTGGACCTCTCTTTTTACTGAGGATACAAATAAACGTTGTGAATTTAATACAAAGTTGCACCTCCCACAAGCACCAGCATACTTTGAATAGTGAGAGCGCTTAGGTGGGAGGCCTGCAGGCGTACTCCATCAGAGGAAGTGTAGGTTTGGAAGGTTAAAGGCATTCTAGCGGCCTCCAAAGGATCCATCCTCTAGTCACTTGGCTGCCATGAGGCCTTCCATTTCAGAGCTCAGGAGTGGGGCTCTGTCTGTGTCTGAGCGGTATTCATCGGTAGGCGAAAGGCTGCGTGGCTGTGTCATAAACATGAGCTGCGACAGGTGGGGCAGCAATTGTTCTGCTTAGCCAAGTTTGAAGGGTCAGCAACAGCTCTGTTTGCCTTATGTTTTAAAGACAAGTTAATTTTCTCTATGTAAGTAAGTAATAGTTTATTAGCATAGTTAATTAAAACCATTGCAATTCATCCTAAAAAACAATAAGGTGCACACAATACATTTTTCATCACTTGAATAAAATTACATTCACGTAAAATATATAGTCTAAATTTAAAAATCCTAACAAAAATTCATAAAATTTAATATATGTTAGTGAGAATAAAAATAGTAATCGTGTTGTTCTAAATGTCCTCTATAAGTTATGGCGAGGGGAAGAGTTCCAGTGTTCACTTTACTTCCATCATCCTTAATGTGAAACTTTATAGGCTGCCGACAAGGGATTCTACTTTGTTTAATAACCTCTAAAAGCATGGCATGTTTTAAAGACAAGTTAATTTACTCTATGGGCATTTAATGAATCTTAGGAAGATAGGTGAAATGATTTTAAACTCCTCTGCAACCCAGTATTTATTCCCATTTTTTTAATAACGTTTACTATCGATGTTATTAAAAAAGCTATCGCTTTATTAGATTGAATGTGAATCAAATATGACGAGGCCCGTGTAAGTGGCAATGATCTTCACAATGCCTCAGTCACTCCTACTGTCCCTTTCACACCACTTTCCTCTGCAGTCTCTCTGTTATCAACGTGCACCCCATTTTCTCTGTCTGGAATCTTGCATCTGAAAATCTCTAACATACTTGTTTTGCTCAACCGTTCCCAATCTTTCCTTTTTGTGCATATTTCGTGTCATCTCCTTTACTTCTCCATCTGCCCTGTGCACACAACAGGCCCACTCCACTCACCTGTGGGCGCTGCTTTTCCTTTCTTGCTGTACATATTTTAACAACTGAGTGACCTCCGTTATGTGCTTTCCAACAGCTGGCATGTTACCATTTTCAAGGTGGTCTGCAGAGGCCAAGCAATAAACGTGCCGCTAGTGCGAACTCCTTTATGACCCACTGATAGGCGCTCAGGTCCAGAGTCCACAATAATAAACACTCCCAACAACCTGAACTCACCCTGATAGGCGTGTTGAGGCAGGAACTGATTGACATATTTAATGCAGTAAGATGTGGAGCAGTCTTTAATGTTTGTAATTATTTCAAGACTATACGTTCAGAATTGCATTATAAACCTTGCTTTCTCACAAGATTCTTTATTAAAATGAGCTTTAAAGTACAGCATTTGCCCCTGTTTAAAAACAAGAATTCCCTGGGAACAACCTCCCCCCGAACTCCCTTTGCCTTTGTTGGGCTCACTCGCTAAGTAAAACTTATCCCCAACTTTTACTTTGAAATGTCCCCAGCCACCACTGGCAGCTGGCATGCAGCCTCCAGGTGTCTGCTTTGGGTCAGAGGGGGGGAATAGAGGACCTCACTGAGGATTGGGATCACAGTTCAGCGCAGGCAATCCCAAAAAAGAGGCCCACAATCCTGAATCATGTTTGTTTGTGAAACAGCATGTTTCTATTCTCATAGGGCTCATTTTTAGAGAAATGATTTATAAATTATGTATTTTAAAGCTTATAGCACCAGAAACATTAGTGAAAACCAGAAGCACTGCATTTCGGCCAGGTGAGCTAGATTAAAGAAGGCGACCCAAACGCCACAACTCCTGATTTGACTATGTTTGCCACCTTGCTGTTTTTTAAACAGCATTATAGGTATTTGTCTTGGTTTTTCTTCAAAATTCGAGAACAAGACTTCAAAATATCAGGACACCAAGTGAACACTCTTCAAAATAGGACTCTAGACACTTTAGAATACCCAAATACAACCTAAACAAAGCTCAACACTCATTTGCAAAGGAAAGGGGAATATTTATTGCAGCAAGTTCCCATATATCATATGGCAATAATGCACATGTAAATGAATGCATATAGTGAATGTATATGCAGAAGAATAGATGTGTAGAAAGGTAACAGAATGTACACAATAATAAGTCATTTGAACTTGGAATACTTCAACGGCTGTCTGTTTAGCATCATCCTTGCCAGCACGGCTAGGGAGCCCGTTGACAGTCCCAGACAGGGGGTCTCATCCTGGCACAGAAACCCTGAGCATCGCAACCACTCCCGGGAGAGTTCCTGTCAAAGCGCCCAGAGGTCTCCGTTCACAGAGAGAGAGAGAGACTCCCAGAAGCTCCCCTAGCTACACGCTGTGCGAGTCACTCAACGGAGCTGGCCTGGCTCCAGTGAGAGCTGAGGCAACGTTCACATCGTTTGCAGCGGAAGGCACAGGATGAAACCGTGCTCACAATGGAGTCAATGGTCAGTACTCGATCTCACAATTTAATGTCCTTGCCGGCATTTTCTCTGCTGATCAATATGTACTTTAAATAGGAAATGGAAAGTGAAAGCAGTTTAAAATATGGTCTGAAACTGCTTTAATGATACGTGACCGATAGTTAAAACTAAACAAAGGCAGGAAAGCCATGTTAAGAAGGGATATGGACATATTTATTATTGTATAAAGAATCCTCTTTCTTTATTATATTTCAGCCTTTGCAGACTCCTAAAACATAAGCAAACAGAAGGTTATTTTTGTTATTGTAGCTTTAAATAGCATGAACTTGGCCCAAGGGAAGCAGTTTTATGAGGGGTACCTGTCTCCTTATAGAAGATCAAGTTCATTTCTATTTTAGGCCTTTACCCAGAATCACAGGATGTTGAGCTGAGGTTGTGACTCAAACCTATTTCCATAGTTCTGAATTTGGAATCTCTGACCTTAACATTACATTACATTACATTACCTTACCATTACATCCTCACAACAAAGCCTATGGAAACATACACCCTCCCACCAAAACTCCCCCCCACCCCCTCCCCCCAACCAACTCAGGCCTGGAAAACACTGGAGCCAGACCCTCTGCGAGGCCGCTTCACTTACTCTTTCCCTTCCCCAGCCGAGTGTATCAGGGCAAAGGCCTGGTAGGGGAGGGGTAAGAAAAGCTGCTCCAGGGGAGCTGAGGTGATGAGGGACCAACGACCACATCACATGCCTCCAGCCAGGCTGCTGCACCCTCAACACCCCGCCTCACTTTAACAGCACGGCAGGAGAGTGGGACACTTATAGACATCTGCGCCAATCCACAGGGGGCCAAAATATAGTCTGCAGTGGCCAGAACAATAATGGTCTAGCGACGCTGCTGCAAACTACCCCCTTAGAGCCTGTCTGCCCATGGTGCTGTCCCCACATTACAGTGGCCTGATGGGGAAGACAGCAAGGTTCTATGGGCCAGTTGACAGAACTCCTAAAGAAAACTCGCCCACAGGTGACCCTTTGGTACCGGGGTCATATCACGCAATGCCAGCCTTCCCAATCCAATGCAGCTGGGGAGTTTGAGAAAGTCTGACTCACTTTGGAACCTGTGGACTACTATATGACGGTGCTGGAGGCTCCCCTTAAGGAGCACTGGGCCGGAGTGGGCAGGGAGAGCTGGAGATAGATGGTAGCGGGGAGGTTGCCCCAAGGAGGAGTGTTGATTTCTATTGAGCCCCTAAGGCTCCACATCAAAGCAGAGCAGGAAGTAGAGGCATTCAAGTACTTTTTTCTCAAGTTATCACTTAATTTGGTATTTTCTTTTCTTGTTAAAAGTTGTAAAAGCTCAATTTAATCTTGAATATTTCATATCAAGCACAATCTTATCGCTGGTTTTAAATGTTATCAATTTTGTCAGTGCTGCAACACGTTTCATGATAACACATTTCATATTAGCTGTCACAAATCGACTTATTGTCCAGCAATTCAGTAATAAGCAATATGTTTTCTTTAGATCTTTGTAATGTATTTTGTGCAAGTTTGTGTGTACTGAAGAACTTTTTGATTTTTTCTCCGGATTCGTTAGTTCAGCAGTTGTTAACCTGTGGTCTGGGAACCCCTGGGGGTTCGCGTCTGCTTAAAAAATGAAATAATATTGACAGATTTATAACATGTATATAAATCAGTAATCAAATTGTAAATGTGAAAATTTTAAAGCGCAGGAATTTGAATTTGGAGGCTAAAAATGAAGGGACCGACTTGGCGGACAAGTTACTCCGTCACAATGGGGATGGATATTCCTCCGCCGAAATGTAAATCTCATTATATCCTATGGGATTTATATATCGGCGGACGGAATATCTCTCCCTGATGTGACAGAATAAACCCATCCACCAACTTCTAAATCTGGCCCTAAGTTAATATCCTCAAGTTGATTTGTGCAAGTGCAAGTGCAAGTGCATCAAACCGGATATAGTATGGGTGATGAGTGACGTCCATTTAATTAAGAGACGCTCTAACCCTCCTATTAAAATACAATCTATATATATTTGTTTGTCAATTAAATAAAATATATTGTCTTTTGTTCACTTTTTCTATGAATGCTTGTTTTTGTATTGTTTTGAGGTTCAAATCATCAACAATGCTTAGGCCGGGGTCCTCGGTTTTGGCTTTCAGTAATCACTCAGTAGGGGTCTGCAGATTCCAATAATAATTCAGTGAGGGTCCCCAGATTCAAGTAGTTGTTAAGTGGGGTCCACAGAAGTCAAAATGTTAAGAATCACTGAGTTAATTGGATGTAACGGGGCCCTATTTACAAATCTGTACCAAGAAGAGTGTGTGGTGTATTTATTCAAAAGACTGAGCTAAACCTCTAGTGCCTGCAGAAGATATAAGAAGACTAGACTCCCATTGAAAACTAGTCAGGTGTCTTTGCTCTCTTCTTTGTTGATGCTCTCTTTGTGAATATCCACAAGGTTGCCTGCTCCTTTTTTGACTCAACAGAAGTGGGGCTCTGTGTGGCCTCATGTTTACTAACATTGCAAGTCCATCTCCAGCTCACAATTCTTCTCACCAAGTAATATGTGATACATCTGTTGTGTTTGATAAATATGTTTCAGTCTGAGCATTCTTAGTAAAGTGTTGAAGAACCCAAGATGCAGTGGACCACTTACAAAAATCAAACAATCCTATATCCCTCTCACCCCCTCCCCATTACCTGCACTCCCTTAACCACAGCCTAGTTTTACATCATCACTGTTTAAACTGAATGTTGCTACCAGGTGGGTGTTGTACGGTGAATGCCTCAAATGATTTACAGACACTTTGGATATAAGGGCCTGCTTGGAGATTAAAGGGTTTTACAAATTCTGTGTCCTTGGGGAAATGTGTTCATATATAAAGGCTTAAATGGGGCAGTTTAGTGCGCATTGAGGGCCAGATCTATCATTGGATTGCATTGCCTTTGTGTCACACATAGTGTCGTAAGGGAACCACAATTCTTAAGTCGATTTCACAAGCAATGCAAGGCCACCTTGTGTGGCCCTGCTTTGCTTTGTAAATCTGGAGTGTCACATGGCAGTGCAAGGTGCTGCCTTGCTTTACTCCATGGGTGGAGTTTGGGGCTTCCCACGCATCCACCAATGGATGTTTGTGCATTCCCACAGTTACCAAGATAGGTCTAACTCCTGTATACACAGAGGGTTTGCAAGGCTAGAAGAGGTGAAGATCATTTGTCTTTTAACTGTGAAGTTTTCAAACTCGCTTCCATCTTCACTCTGTTTTGCACCATCTGAATCTGCTTTCAGGAAAAGTCTGAAGACTTATCACTTTAATGTCTAGACCTGCTGTACATGGGATTGGATGCTTGTTATGTCTGCAGTCCATTTTGATAGCGCCGGGACGCTTCCGCTGAAGCAGTTGCGCACTTTATAAATCGTATTGGTAAACCTGGGAATGCATCAACATTGAATGCTTTCCAAACAGAGGTGCAACAATTAGAAATATCTTTATTTCTCCTTGTTGTTTCCTCTTTCTAAGTGTGATGCATTTTGCAGCACAATGGAAGGTGTGCCTTCCGTTACAAAAACATTCCTGCCTGCAACGCAGGCACCCTTGCAACATGACACAAGGGTGCCTACGTTGGGGCGTGGCTTGGGCGCCGACGGGAATGGCGGCGTGAGCTCGGAGCTCCGTGCCTGATCCCGGCAGCTATCCTGATTAATACCTTCTCCCCACGCGGAATTAACAAGCGCTGGGTCCCCAAGAGGCACGCAACACATAAGCGGCAAACGGCGGAGTCGGGGGCCCTCCTGTGCGACTGGAGGAGCGGTGTCTGGAGCGGCCCTGGACGGCCGACCAAAGGCAAGATGGCAGATGGGCTCCGGAGCTGAAGCCGCTCTCCACGCCCGGCAGTGAAAGAGGCCAGCAGCGGACCCCGAGACGTGAACGAGCACCATCGGGAGTCTGACTTAGCTCCCTGACGCTGTAGCTGGCGGATTACCTGGTCTGACGCTCCGCACCCCGGATTTGGTGAAGGTGGGGCTCGAGCCCAGACGGGGCTGGCGCTGTGGCTGTCCAGCGGCTGGGCCCTGGATTGAGACGGAGGGGTGCGGCGGGTGGAGCACCCTGGGCCGGCGGCAGCAGCGACTGCCTGCGGCGGAGGAACACTGGAATGAGCTGGCTCGCGCTCCCGGAGGCCTATGGCGGTGTGCAGTGGAGACCCGAATAAGGCAATGTTGGCAAGAGGCATCGGTGGAGTTGCGGAGCAGATCGGAGCCCAGTGACCCACACCGGACGAGAGGAGCAGCTGTGGTGCAGCCCCAGGCGGCGATCCCGAGGTGAGTGCGGTGCTGGGTGCCTGTGCTTCGCGCTGCGGAGGTGGGGCGGGCATCAGTCGTGCAGCGCTGTGCTTGCTAAGGGGGTGGGGGCCGTTGGAGTGGTGCAGGACCTGGGCACAGAGCGGTGAACAGTTCGGAGGGCAAGGCTGGGCCTGCATGGGATGCCCCGCGATAGGTTGAAGCAGCGGAGTGAGACATTCTGTGGACTCCCGGTGCTCCGACCGAGAAGGGGTAACCACCTCCTGAGACTATACTGGTGATGGATGGGTGCCCAGGGGCTCACGACATGCACTCAGTGCGGTGACTCTGCGGAGCCTAGACGGACGCTATCCTGGACTTGGCACGGGGTCCACGTGGGAGCAACAGGAGGGTGGCGCCTGGAGCTTGGTGGGAACTGTTCTTCCTATGGGACTTTCCTGATATCTGAGCGCTACCAGACAGCTGATCTGCATCTGAGGAGGCGGGAATAGGAGCCTACCGCAGTCGCTGGTGGACTGGCTGAGGTTTTTGATGCTGCACTCCGGCTAGGGGTGCTTTGGTGGCTGCTTAGAACTGTTTCACATGCTGGGTTGGACCTCAGCAGACTATCAGCCATACATCGCGCAGCATTAACGATACTGGAAGTGTGGAGGTGGTGAGGGAGCTGCCGTGAGACCTTGGTGGTGGCGCATTCCTTCAAAGGTCCGGTGGGGGGATTCCATTGCCATGATGAAACCCAAAGGCAATAAGGACAAAACTGCGGACCCGGGTGGTGCTGGCACTGCGTATGGAGGGGTAGGCGGTGCCCGGTCCGGTGCTGCAGCACCAGCTCGACAGGATCCTAGAAGTCATAGCAGCCACTAACGAGGCCCTACAACAAGATATTGCACAAGTGGCTACTGGTCTGGGACTCTTGCGGGCGGACCATGCGAAACTAGCGGATAGAGTCAAAACTAACGAAGATACCCTCCGAGACTTGGCACCGGCGCAATCTGCTCTGGCAACAAAGTTGGAGGTTTGCGCTGGATCGAATAGGGGCTTTGGAGAAGAGGGCAGAAGATGCAGAGAGCCGAAACAGGCGCAATAATGTACGTGTGGTTGCCCTTCCCGAACAAATTGAAGGTACGAATATGGTAGCATACTTGGAGGACTGGCTCAGGACGACGGTGGCTCCGGAGGGCTTGTCTACCTTTTTCACACTTGAAAAGGCGCATAGGGTACCGGGACGGCCTCCATTACTGGGCCGTCCCCCCAGGCTGGTGGTGGCGAGTTTTCTTCACTACAAGGTTAGGGACTTGCTGATCCAAAGAGCCCGCACGGCTGGTCCATTTGCGGTGGAGAATAGTAAAGTGGCGATATTTCCAGATTACACGCAGGACATCCAGAGGCGCCGAGCGTCGTTCCTGGCAGTTACAAAAGAGCTCAGGGAGGAGGGGATCCAATATTCATTGATATTCCCTGCGAAGCTGAAAATTATTGTGGATGACCTAACGCAGTTCTTTCACACGCCGGAGGAGGCATGGGCGTGGCTCGAAACGTACAGAGCGGGAACGGATCGCGAAGAACACCGGAGATCGGAGCTATCTAACGTGCCACGGGTCCGCCAATCCCAGAGACTGCGGAGGCGGAACAGGAACATGCGTCCGCAGCTGCTGTTGCAGGCAGCGGCGGAACGACAAGGGGCGCTGGAAGCAACGGCGGCAATCACTGGCTCCCAGAGACCTGATTCGGTGGCAGATACGGATACTGAGGAAGAACGGTTGCGGTCAGAAGTGGAACACTCGGACACAGACAGCACCAAGGGTCCGGACGTCACACCCAGGACTGCAGAAGGAATGCTGGATGAATAGCCGAAAGGGGGGCTGCTGGAGGCGGCCATATGGACCTAGCCAGATGGGTCGTTCAATTCTGACTATTGGGGCGAAGGGGGTAATTGATCCTGTGGACATAATATGGGAGCTTCAGGTGGCGGGCGTGTGGCTGGCGCTGCTGCCTGTCGGGGCTGAGCGACCCCCAATTGCCCATAAGGCAACCTGTAGTGGCTACTACAGGTTGTAGGTGTGAGCGTGAGGGTGTGGTTTGGATGGGGGCTGATATCCCTATATTGGGAACTGTTCTGGGGGAGGAGGGGGCGTTGTTGAAGGGGTAGTTATTGTTCGGGGTGGCAATTTTGGTGTGGGTGGCCAACTGCAGGAAACATGGAGGTGGTGGAACAGGCGGGATGGGAGCGCTACCTGAGCTGCGTTGCATCATGTGGAATGTTCGTGGCTTGAATTAGATGGCGAAGAGGAATCAGGTCCATGCATATTTAGTGCGGAGGTGAGTCCACATAGCTCTGCTTCAGGAAACCCATCTTACCAAGGCGGAGGGTCAGGCGTTGCAGCGCAGGTGGAGAGGCCAGGTCTTCAGCACGTCGTACTTGGCGTTTGCCAGAGGGGCGCTGATTTGGGTGCGGGCGGGTGTTCCGTTTCAAGCAACGAACCATGTCCTGGATCCAGAGGGACAATACGTAGAAGTGGAAGGGAGGCTGTTTTGTAGAGATGTTGTACTTTGCAGTATTTACGCTCCCAATGTGGATCAGGCACGCTTCCTAGATGGCCTCTCAGGGACGCTAGCACATTATTTAGCCGGCCCGGCGATTGTGGGTTGGGACTTTAATTCCATAACGGACGTGGTTCTGGATCGTTCACATCCACCACTGGTTGATTCACCAGTTCGGAGAGTGGCAGGGAGACGCTTGGACTGGCAGAATAGCTGGGGCCTAGTAGATGTGTGGCGTACGCACCACCCTCACGACAGGGATAACTCCTTTTTTTCGTCTCTGCATGAGTTGCACGTTAGATTAGATGTTATACTATTCTCCAGGTCTGTAGCCCATTTGGTAGCACGTTCCGAGTATCTAGCTAGGACCATCTCTGATCACAATCCGCTGTTACTGTCCTTCGCTTGGCAGCAGGAGAGATCCGCCATACCTACTTGGCGGCTCCAACCAGACACACTAGAAGACTCTGTCTTCCAGGCAGCAGTTAGGTAGGGCATTGAACATTATTTTGAGGACAATCAGGGTACGGCCTCCACTCACGCAGGGGAGTGGGACGCCTTCAAGGTGGTGATACGGGGGCTCTGTATTAGCAAATACTCGGCGGTGCGGAAAGTGATTATGAATGATGTGACCAAGGCGGAAGAACGCTTAAGGGAGGTGGAGAAGCTGAGACCGGAGCAGCCTACTCTGCAGGAAAGGCTTATGGAGGCAAAGGAAGCGGTGGCGGCTGAAGTAGAGCGCCTCCGCTGTTTTGACCACAATAATTATGTGATTAAAACACATGCGGAGCGGGATAAAGTGGGCACGCTGTTAGCACGATTAGCTGACCCTGTGCAGAGGGGTGCTCCAATAATGAGCATAGAGACTGGGATGGGAACCATGGTTCACACCGAACAGGAGGTGTTGTCGCGGTTCCTAACGTACTACGAAACACTAAATCAGAGTCAGCTAGATGAAGAGGAGACTGGAATAGACGACTACTTGGCTGGGATTCCCCTCCCGACACTGGACGAAGAACAGGCAAAGCTGTTGGGGAAGGATGTGACACTGTCGGAGATCCGATGTGTGATCAAAGGCATGGCCCGAAATAAGACACCTGGCGCTGATGGGCTCCCCATAGAATTTTATGCACAATATGTGGACATCTTGGCACCCCGTCTGCTGGAGGTCTATCCGGAGGCAAAGACGGTGGGACACTTGCCCACATCAATGCGTGAAGCGTTGGTTATTCCCCTTTTGAAGCCTGGCAGGAGTGCGGCAGGTGTGACCTCCTATAGGCCGCTGTCTATGCTGACAGTGGACTATAAAATCCTGAATCTGATCTTAGCGACCCGTTTTACCCTATAGGACCACGTTAGTGCACTCGGACCAGGCGGGATTTATTCCGACCAGAAATACATCATCGAATATTCGGAGGATAGTCCGAATTATGGGAGGGGACCACCATGAGGCGCGGTTGCCAATTGCTCTGTCGGTAGATATAGAGAAGACCTTTGATAGTTTGGAGTGGCCCTTCCTCTACAGAGTACTGGAGCGGTTCGGTGTAGGGGAACATTTTGGAACTTGGACGAAGGTGTTATATTCCTCAGCGAAGGCTAGAGTACGACTGCGGGTGGTGATGTCCGCCCAGTATCCGGTCCTGAGAGGGACGAGGCAGGGATGCTCGCTTTCCCGTTTATTGTTTGCCCTAGCAATAGAGCCCCTTGCGGTACGAGCTAGATCGGGACTGGCCTATCGGGGGTTATGGTTACAGGATACGCCACACTTTATATCCTTATATGCAGATGACCTGCTCTTGTTCTTGGACAATGCGGAAGAGGCACTGCAGGACGGAGTGTCCCTGCTGTCGCAGTTTCGGTCCCTGTCGGGCCTGAGAGTAAACTGGTGTAAGACGTGCCTCTTCCCGTTAAGATCATGTGCACGGCCCCCGCTGCTGCTTGGCGCGATGAAGTGGGAGCCGACGTGTCTCACGTACTTGGGGGTTCGAATTTATCACGATGCCACAGACATGCTGGAAGGTAATGTGGGGCTCTGTATTGGTGCTCTGAAAGGAAGCATGGCATTCTGGTCAACACTGCCTCTATCAGTTGTAGGGAGGGTGGCCCTCATTAAGATGGTGGTCTTACCTAGATTGCTTTATTATTTCCGGACTCTGCCAATATGGGTCCCCCCGCGCATGTTTAAGGACTTGCGCTCGATGATAATAGGCTTTTTGTGGGGAAATGGAAGAGGGAGAGTGGCACTGACAACACTGATGCGCCCAAAGGCTGAGGGCGGGATGGCGATTCCTGACCTCGAGCTCTACTATTTGGCCGCCCAACTGCAGGTACTTACACAACATGTTGCGCTGGAGTTTAGAGGTCCAGAACAACTACGAGGTGCACGGATACAGCGACATGTCCTTTCCTACATAGTCCTGCAACAAAAGCTTCATTTCCGAGACCTGACGCTGGAAGAGAAAACCCTCCAGCTTTGTTGGCGCAGGAGCCAGCGTAGGGCTGGGGTGGCACACCGTTATGCTCCGGAAATCCCACTGGGGATGCTGACTGCCCTGACGCAAGGTGGGGATTGGTACCCCCTTATGGAGTGGGAGCAGCTCGGGCTCCAGGTAGTGGGTGACTTATATGAAGATGGGGATCTGATCCCGTTTCCGACCTTGCACGACAGGTATGGTCTACCAGATGGTAGTTTTCTACTACATGCGGCTGTTCTGACAGCACTCCGAAAACACTTAAAGGTAGGACGGGCCGAACCGGTTACAACCAAGGCTTGTCAATATGTTGTGATGGCGGCGGGAACCTTTAAAGCGGTAACTTGTCTTTATTCTAGGATGTTGCATGAGTTACTCAGCCCACTCGTTGGCCTCAAACAGAAATGGGAGGTGAGCATAGCTAAGCCGATACCTGACACAGCATGGGGACACATTCTGCGGAGGGCGTGGAAGGGAAGTAGGAATGCACGCTTTCAACAAGTGCATTTTTGTATATTGCACCGTGCATATTTGACTCCCGGGAAGATTATCAAATATTTCCGGGTCCAGGACGCGGCATGCCCACGGTGCCTTGAGCAGGGTGCTGAGCTGGACCATATGCTCTGGAGCTGCCCGCTGTCAGGGGCTAGTGGGGTACAGAGCACGAGACCAGAGTGTGATCTTGTTAAGGGTTTTATTATTGTAAATGAAGCCCATTGTTGCACCACACTACAGATCAGGGCTGTGAAGTTCTCTTCTTCTGTGGGGATTCTCTTGGGTCGTGGAGCCTCAAGGGGTGGTCTTGGTCCTTGGCGCCTTGGGTTTTTTTCCCGGTTTCTCAGAGCCTCAGGGAAAAGAAAACAACCGGGGATTAATGCTCTATTCAGCTTTCAGTATTGTGCTACCGTCACCAAAAAGGGGGGGAGGGAGTGCAAGGCTTACCTCGGACGTGGCCGACCTTCTGCTTCCCCAACGTTTATCTCCCCCCTCCCCACACACCCCACCAAAATGCCCCTTTCCACCACACTTGCCTTGGGCTGTGGCCCGCCTCTCGGACCACAGCAGTAGGACCCGTGGCTTCTTCTCCCTCCAGCCCACCGGGTTTGGAAGCAGTGTCTGGAACGCTGGTCTCCTCTGCTCTCAGCACGCTCTCCCCTCTTCGGTCCTCCGCCTTCCTCAGCACGCTCTCTTCTCTTCGGTCCTCCGCCGCCGCCTTTCTCCACACGCTCTCCTCTCTTCGGTCCTCCGACGCCGCCTTTCTCCACATGCTCTCCTTTCTTCGGTCCTCCGACGCCAGGTGCTCCACTACCTCCTCTCCGTCCCCGCACATCGTCCGTTCAAAACCTCCGCCTTTTCTCCTCCCGGCTTCCGCTTGTTGACGTGACTCCTCCTCCTTCAGCTGGTCGGCCTCTAGAGCGCTGATGCACACTTCCTGGTTCCGGTTTGGTGGCAACCAGGAAGTCGGGTGATGTTCCTGCTCACGTGACTCCTCCTCCTTCAGCTGGTTGGCGCTGATGCACACTTCCTGGTTCCGGTTCGTTGGCAACCAGGAAGTCGGTGATGTTCCTGCTCTTCGTGCTCCTGCCGCTCCTCCTCCTCACACCGGCCTTGGGTAATTATTGGGTGGAGGTAGGGGAACTCCTTACAGAGATCACATAAATACATCTGAACTTTGACATGGCAGTGTGCCTGCTGCATTGGTTTCCGCACACGGCCAAAACTAAAATTACTAGTCAATTCATAGACCTGGGTCTACTTCTAGCTAAAAGGGAAATTACTTGGCATTGGAAATCGAGGGAAGGGCCATCGTACAGGAGATGGAGAACGGAGTTCTGTAAGTGGGCGAGCACTGAGGGCTCCATTAGGATAAGACAGGCCAAGCGCACAAATAACGACAAGGCACTAGAGCTAGCCAGGGCATGGGAAGCGCTGGTACAGGCTTTGCAGGACCACCAGGAGGGAGCAGAGGATTGAACAGTATAGAACGTCCATGTGATATGCAGGCAAAGTGCGTTGTGTTATATTTAACTGACCCTGTAGCCGCTGTTATGTTATGTCATATATATGTCTGGACTTGCCCACACCAATTGCCGAGTGGAGGGTAGGGATCCGGGGTTAAGTTGGGAGTAAAATTGAAGATGTACTTGATGATGCTAAAATAAGTAGATCATGTTGTGGTTTATCTGATGCTCTAAATCAATAAAATATGTTTAAAAAAAAAACAAGGGTGCCTACGTTGGGACTAGGTTGCATTGAGTGTGCCAGCGCAGTGAGAGAGCAGGAATGCGTCATATCTTGATTGCGAACGTTCCTGACAGAGTGCAGTAAGTTGTGTTGCCGTTAGGCGCTGTGTCAAATGTTGATAAATCTGCCCCTGAATCTACATTATAATAGCTGACTCGTCCTTCCAGCAATACTCCTCACTTCTCTTAAATATCTAGGACAAGGCATCTGATGGAATTGTGATGTCAGAAACCCAGTCAGTTATCACCAGGCTCTTTTGGTGTCAGTTTCCGAATTGTCCAAAGCTGTTGATTTGCCCCACTAATAAAAGCTGCATTCTGTGTAACCAGCTGTCTGTGGGTGGAGAGTTTTGCCTGCCCCATTGTCTTGCTTTGCAGTATTCTTTTTTTAACAACTTCATTTTCATTTTAGAATATAAAGTACGGATACAGAATTGAAAAAACAGTGCCAACCGTCCAATGGGGTCTGACGGTTGAGCCAGTGTCCATCCATATGGATCCAAAGCCAGCTCCTTGGCGCTCTTGCGTAGGGACACTTGTGATAATGGAGATAGCCTCTGAGAGTGAAAACCCTACACTTCAGCTTGGCTCTCATGGGGGTCATTCATTGTCTTGTTCTTGGAGGTGATGATAGATCACGTATTAGGGACCACCTGAGAGCTTTAGACATGACTACGAGGGCTATGCAATGTCCTAGACCTTTGGGAAAGTGAGTAGCAGTTCTGAATTGGGCAACCCGCCAGAAAAACCGCTGGGATCTTTGGCAATTCACTGTCAAAGATGAAATGAAATGAAATGAAATTTGATTTATAAAGCGCATGGCTGCCCGAGAACGTCCCAGCGCTGAAGAACAAAGAGCAAACTGAAGTGGGTACCGTTAATTAGGGCTCATTGGGAAAGAGAAATGTTTTAAGGAGCTTCCGAAACTTCAGATAGCTGGGTTCGGTTCGAATCGTGACAGGAAGGGCATTCCAAAGCGTTGCCGCATTAACCGTGAATCGACGTCCCCCAGCACGCTCCTTCCTCACTCTGGGGACAATGGCCAAGTTTCCGAGGTCTGAACGGAGAGTCCAGAGGACTTGTAGGGGCGGATCAGATTCCTAAGGATAGGGGGTCCCCTCCCCTGAAGTGACTTGTGGGTTATGCAAAGAGATTTAAATTTTATTCTTTCACGAATCGGCAACCAGTGAAGAGATCTCAGTGCCGGCTTGGCTGAGGATCTTATTGAGGAGCCGGTAAGCAGCCTGGCTGCTGAATTCTGAACACGTTGGAGCGTGTTGATGGTAGCTTCAGGTGCCGCCAGGAACAAGGCATTGCTGTAATCCAGTCTAGATAATATTAGCCCCTGGATTAGCAGCTTCCTGGACTGGAAAGGCAAGAGTGCGAGAACCTTCCGCACAGACCGGAGTAGGCCATAGCATATACCTGCTGTTTTCTTTGCTTGAGTCCTGAAGGTCAGGTCCCGCTCGAACCATACCCCTAAGCTTTTAATTTAATCTTTTGGGGCGGGAACATCACCCAGGCAGGGAGGCCAGATGGACTTAGGTAAGGATGTTAGTTGGTGGCCCAGGAGCATAAGCTCTGTTTTTGCTCCATTCAGTTTGAGCCGAGAGCTGGTCATCCAGGAATGTATTCCCGAAAGGCAGGCAAATAAATTTTCCGAGCACCTCTCTTGTTGGGATAGCGAGACGACTAGTTGGGTGTCGTCCGTGTAGGTAACTATTTTAATCCCAAAAGGATTACCCACATCCTCCAGTGGGGCCATATAAACGTTGAAAAGGGGAGGGCTCAATGAAGAGCCCTGAGGCACTCCACACTGGAGGGGGATAGATTTAGAAAGTGCGCTGCCTTCCCAGATCTGAAAAGATTGATTGCTCAAAAAAGATGAGAGCCATTGCAAGGCCATGCCTGATACTCCCAATCTAGCGAGGCGCTGAATCAAAATTCCATGGTCCACCGTGTCGAAAGCTGCACTTAGATCCAGGAGGATAGCGACAGCAGATCCCCCTGAATCTAAGATCATCTTGCCTCTTCCACCACTGCTATCAGGGCAGAATCGGTACCCTGACCCGGGCGAAAGCCCGTTATGGAATTACGCAGCAGTTTGTTGTTTTCCAGAAAGGAGGAGAGCTGCTGGTTGACCATTTTCTCCGCGATTTTACTGAGGCCTGGTAACAATGATATTGGGCAGAAGTTAGCCAGGTCAGAAGGATCGAAACCTGGCTTTTTTAGAAGGGCCTTCACCCTGGCCTGCTTCCTGCTAGGGGGGACAACACCACGGGTAAGGGAGGCATTTACAAAATCAGTTGCTAAGGGGGCAATGGCATCTGAAATCCGCTTGAGAATATACATAGGCGCGGGATCAGACGGGGAGCCACTTTTCATAGAGGACAGGGCTTTACAGAAATCTTCCCTGGATATATGCGTAAAGGAATCCAGGAAAGGGCAAGGGATAGGGGCAGAGTGGTCATCAGAATCAGGAATTGGCACACTATATGGTAGACTGTCTAAAAAATTTTGACTTTTAGTGTAAAAAAAGTCAGCTAATTGATTACATCTTGCTTCTGAGCTCTCCTGCCTAATTGGAGGGGAGGGTACCTTAAGGAGTTCTTTTACAATTTTGAAGGTTTCTCCGGATGAGTTCGAAGAAGTTTTAATTCTCTCTTCGAAGAAAGCCGCCTGGGCCTTTTTCAGGGCGGCTTTATAAAGCCTCATAGCGGATCGGTATGCCGCTTTATTGTTGGACGCCCAGTCTTTTCGCCATATGCGTTCTAGTTTTTTGCATGTTTTTCTAAGATTTCTGAGTTCCATCATGTACCATGGTGATTTAAAGGCACTGCTCTTCTTTTTGACTTTTTCTGGGTAGTACCACATCTAGGGAATTATTCAGCCAACTTCGGAAATTTATATCCGTCACTAATGGATCTGGCTCCGGCAGGGGAGCTGTTTGTTCAAGTGTCTGGGTCAGGCTCTCCAAGGATAGCTTAGACCAAGCCCTCTCTAAGGTGCGAGATAATGTGACACGTGGTGGATCTGTACAAGTCTTCGATGCGAACGGGACTAAAAGATGGTCGGACCATGGGAGAGGGGGGCTAGAATCCAACTGAAGAATATTAGAAAATATTGGGTCAAGTAGGTGTCTTTTGGAGTAAGTCGCCTCTTTATTTATAAGATTCAGCTCGAAAGATTTAAAATCGAGCCTGAGGTCAGCTGCCACCTTGTCATTGGGGTCATCAAAGTGTAAATTAAGATCTCCTAATATAATAAAATTAGGTGAAGACGCAGCTGCGGCTATAGTAGTATCTAGAAGGGATCCTATGAATTGTTTTATACAGCCCGGAGGACGATAAATGAGGAGACCTGTCAGAGAGTTATTAGGGGTGATTTGAATGATGAAATGACTACTTTCTGAGTCAGCTATGCAACTATCTTCAATCCTACAGGTAATCCTGTCTTTATAGACTATGGCAAGCCCACTTCCCTTCCCATGCGACCTATGTTGGCATTGAATAAGGAAACCATACGGAAGAGCGCTGGCGATATCGAATTCCACGTTGGGCAATAGCCATGTCTCTGTTAGAAACAGTATATCAAGATTCTCACCCTGGATCATAAGGTTAAGTTCTACCGCGTGCTTAGGTAGTGACCTGCAATTAAGAAGTGCCATGCTAAGGTGACTCAAAGCCTGTTCACCAGTTTTCTTTACCCGGGTGATTTTAGGACACAACTTACATTGCCTGAATTGGCTATCAGACCTCTCAAGCTGACCGCACAGCCGGCCTACCTTTTGTCTTAGCTGTAAGAGCTCGTCCCTGGGGTATATCTTGCGGTGTTTAGGGGGGACGGGCAGAGTTTTTGGCCCTAGGCCCAGTCTGGCGCGGACAGGCGCAGACGGGCTTGCCTCTGGCGCGCCTCCAGCGCGACATTTGCGCGCCCGCTGCGCGGACAGGAAATGACGTTCATTTTATAGTGTCTGGCCCGTCAATCGCCCGAGCACTAGTGCGCTAAACGTCTGCCTCTTCTAAGATGGTGCCCGAAGTCTGCGCCCGTGGGGTAGCTGCCTGAGACCGAGCAGAGCCCTAAATCGGCCCCCGGTTCCCAAGTAAGCAAAGAGGAGGTACCCACAAATTCGGAGGACAAACTAGTCTAAGCACAATACATGATTTTAAAAATAAATTAAAAGCACCAAATAGATCTGACGAACCTCTCTTATCAAATCGACCACACTCTTCCTTCATTTGAGACAATTTCAGAATAAAGGAAGCAGTGTCCCTTTGCCTCCAGAAACCTCCCAACACCTGCCAATACGTGTAATCCTGAGAATTTTAACATGTTCGAGGCATGTGGGCTGCTGAATTCATATCTGTGCATAGATCGCCGCCTAGTGTTGGGTCCGGATGATCGCACATTGTTGTCCTGGAAGAGTCTTCGAAGTATCACGAGATAGGTGGCTCCTCCCCTGGACTACAGTGCGCATGGGCATCGACTCCATCCCCAGATTGTTTTTTTCCGCCATTGGGTTCGGATGCATATTGGTTCACTCAAGTTCAGAATCGATATAAAACTTTCTTTTGGCCAAAAGTGCTTTAGTTTATCGTCAATCAATCAATCAATCAATCATCGCATTTATATAGCGCACTACTCACTTAGAGGGTCTCAAGGCGCTGGGGGGTCCGCTACTGCTCGAACAGCCAGGTCTTGAGTTGCTTCCTGAAGGCGAGGTGGTCCTGGGTCAGGCGGAGGTGGGTGGGGAGGGAGTTCCATGTATTGGTGGAGAAGGACCGTCCCCCTGTGGTGGCTCTTCGGATGCGGGGGACGGCGGCGAGGGCGTGGCTGGTCGATCGAAGCTGGCGTTTGGGAGCGTAGAAGTTGAGGCGGCTGTTGAGGTATCCTGGGCCTTGGTTGTGTAGGGCTTTGTGTGCGTGGGTGAGGAGACGGAAGGTGATTCTCTTGTTGACCGGGAGCCAGTGCAGGTCTCTCAGGTGTCTGGAGATGTGGCTGCGACGGGGGATGTCCAGGATGAGTCGTGCTGAGGCGTTCTAAATCCGCTGGAGTCTCTTCTGGAGTTTGGCGGTGGTTCCGGCGTAGAGGGAGTTGCCGTAGTCTTGCGGCTGGTGACGAGGGCCTGGGTGACCGTCTTCCTGGTCTCGGTGGGGATCCACCGGAAGATCTTACGTAGCATGCGCAGGATGTTGAAGCACGACGAGGAGACGGCGTTGACTTGTCTGGTCATGGAGAGGGAGGAGTCCAGGATGAAGCCCAGGTTGCGTGCGTGGTCTGTTGGTTTGGGTGTGCTACCTAGGGCGGGGGGCCACCAGGAGTCGTCCCAAGCGGCGGGTGAGGATCCCAGGATGAGGACTTCCGTCTTGTCCGAGTTCAGTTTCAGGTGGCTGTTCTTCATCCATTCGGCTACCTCTTTCATCCCTTCGTGAAGGTTGGCTCTGGCGGTGGCGGGGTCGTTGGTAAGGGAGAGGATCAGCTGGGTGTCGTCGGCGTAGGAGATGATGTTGAGGTTGTGCTGGCGTGCGATGTCTGCGAGGGGGCTCATGTAGACGTTGAAGAGGGTTGGACTGAGCGAGGAGCATTGAGGAACGCCGCAGATGACTTCGGTGGCTTCAGATCTGAACGGAGGGAGGCGGACTCTCTGTGTCCTTCCGGTGAGAAAGGAGATGATCCACTCCAGTGCCTTCTCCTGGACTCCGACGTTGCTGAGGCGTTGTACTAGGGTACGGTGGCAGACAGTGTCGAAGGCCACGGAGAGGTCGAGGAGGATGAGGGCCGCTGTTTCTCCGTTGTCAAGCAGCGCCCGGATGTCATCGGTGGCTGCGATCAGGGCGGTCTCGGTGCTGTGGTTGGCCCGGAAGCCAGACTGCGAGGGGTCGAGGGATCCGTTCGTCTCGAGGAAGGCGGCCAGCTGCTTGTTGACGGTCTTCTTGATGACTTTTGCAGGAAACGGGAGCAGCGAGATGGGGCGGTAGTACTTGAGGTCGGTGGGGTCGACCGATGGCTTCTTGAGTAGGGCGCTGAGTTCGGCGTGCTTCCAGCTCTCCGGGAAGGTAGCGGTGTCGAAGGAGGTGTTGATGATGTCCCGCAGGTGGGGTGCGATGACAGCGTCGGCCTTTTTGAAGACGTGGTGGGGGCAGGGGTCGGTCGGAGATCCGGAGTGGATGGAGTTCATCGTGCGGACGGTGTCTTCGGTGCTGATCGGAGTCCAGGCGCGGAGGGTGGAGGTGGGGGGCGGTGGTTCGGTCGTGGCGTTCGTCGGTTGAGTGCTGAAGCTGTTGTGTTTGTCCGCAATCTTGTTGTGGAAGTAGGAGGCGAGGGAGTTGCAGAGGTCTTGCGATGGGGTGATGTCGTTGTTTCCGGCGTTGGGGTTGGAGAGCTCTTTGACGATGTTGAAGAGTTCCTTGCTGTTGTGTGCGTTGTTGTCCAGTCGTTCCTTGAATGCAGTTTTCTTGGTGGCGTGGATGAGTTGGTGGTGTTTTCGGGTGGCGAGCTTGAGGGCAGTCATGTTGTCCGGTGTTGGGTCTCTGCGCCAGGTCGGTATTGTCTTGCGATCGGTGCCCAGTTTTGTTCCAGCTCAGTTCCCGAGCCGGACATCCAGAGGAGCCGCGTGGCATTTCGGCACTGAAGGCCCGGTCGACGCCAGAGGCCTTATCGACGAACCATCATGGAACGGAGCCCGTTCAAAAGATGTCCCGTGTGCAACTCAAAATATCTTCACATCGATGTCACCCGGTGTGCAACAAGTGCCTGTCGCCGGATCATGATGAAGCCAGCTGTATGGCTTGTTCCCGCTTCCGATCCAAGAAGACGATTCGACTTCGGCGCCCTGCGCACAAGGAAGCCCAGCAGACGGCACCTGACCCGGTGAACATCTTCGATGCCGAGGATGATGAAGGAGCAGAGCGGGAGGTTCGAGAGAGCCTGTCGGATCCCGCATCGGAGATCGACTCCAGCTACGACGCTGATATTGAGATGCTCGATGCGGAAGACGTCGTCGATGAGGTAGGAGACGACGATGGGGCCTTTGGGGCCATGGAAGATAGCTCAAGCGAGGAGCTAGGCCCACAAACTGATACTTGGTCCAAGACACTTCATAAGGCTCAGGTCGAAGGATCGCCACATGGCCTTACCCAAGATCTTCCACTGAGTTCTACAGCCCCGCCTTCGGGCTCGGCTTCGGACATTTCTAAAGAGCCGCAATTTGCAAAATCGAAACCGAAAGAGAAAGCTTTGGTGTCTACGCAACCCAAAGCACTTGAGGCGAAATCGAAACCAAAAGTGCGTATTGCTTTGGTCGGCTCGAAGTCCTCAGAACTATCGGCACCGACGAAGCATAAAAGTGTTATCGACCCGAAGAGGCCGCTGAAGGGCGTCGAGCCAAAGACTGGCACGCCGAAAGCACAGGTTAGGGACGTCGACCCGAAAAAATCTGCGCCGAAGACAGTCGACACCGACAAAGGACTCGGTGCTCTGAAGGTTCTGGAGCCTACGCGTCGACCGGACAAGGCTAAAAGTGGTACAACCCTCGAGTCCACGCCTGGCGGTGCCTCGAAGGATTCCCTCGAGTCAACGCAGCCGTCCGCCTCTTTCTCGAAGCAGGTGGCGGAATCACTGAAGCGCATTAAGGACATGGCTTCGGCTGTTGGACCAAAGGATCCTCCACCTTCAAAGCCTGCCTATAAACCTCAGAAGACGTCGGCGCCCATCCACTTCACGCTGCCGCCGAAAGTGGTACCGAAGGCCTTCGTCCCTAAGATGGCCGTCGAAGCGCCCAAGAAGGTGTCCACGGGGCCGAAGCCCACAACTGTGGTTCCGGCCACAAAGCATCGACAACCCTTGCTTGAAGAGCAACAGGAACAGTTCATCGATGCCGATACAGGCAGACTTTCTCTTTATAAACGAAAGATCGCCCCGGAACAGCCTATGGAGTCGTATAGAATCCCATTGAAAAAGAAGAAGGATTCTACTACAACACCTGTTCTTGTGGAACCTGTATCTCCATGTGGCCAAGATGTCTCGCCCACTTATTCGGATGTAGAAGCAGGGGAAGGTGACGATGAGGAATACAACTATCCTGTGGACTCTGATCCAGAAGATCATAATGAGCCCTGGGCAGATGCTGCTGACCCAGGGGATCCACACACTGCCCCAGACACTCATGTGTATACTGTAAAAACATTGCCTACTGAGGATTCAGCGGCGTTTAATGCACCTATTGAAAGGGCAGCCAAAAATCATGATGTCCAGCTCCATGCTGACCCTATTGAAGTGGATTTTCTGTTCGACACCTTTTCCACCTCAGAGAGGACTGTCAAGACTCTGCCTATGCTGAAGGGTGTCTTGAAACATTCTGGGGAGATATTTAAGGAGCCTACAGGGGCCAGGGTGATAAACCCCAGGATTGAGAAAAAGTACAAACCGGCACCTGGGGACCCTCCTTACATTAAGGGACAGTTGCAGTTGGACTCTCTTGTTGTTTCTAATGCCCGGAAGAGGGCGAACTCACAAACAACGGGTGATGCTCCTCCCCCTGATAAAGAATCTAAGGTGCTAGAGGCATCAGGGAAAAGGGTGGCAGCTCAAGCGGCCAATATCTGGCGCATTTCAAACTCTCAGGCACTTTTAGCCAGGTATGACAGGGCCCATTACGACACACTGGAGACCCTGTTACAGCACCTGCCAGATGAATATAAGGAGGCAGCTGAGATGCTCATTCAGGAAGGGAAGCTCATATCAAATGCTTCTATCAAATGTGCACTGGACGCAGCAGACACCATGGCCAGAGCCGTTAACACTAGTGTCATGTTGAATCTCCGGGTTCAAGACAGAGATACAGACCACCATTCTAAATCAGCCAGTAAACCCTGATCATTTATTTGGCCCAGAGGTGGACACCACCTGGGAAAAAAACAAGAAGGACACTGAGACTGCAAAGTCTATGGGGGCTCTCCAGTCGCAGCAGTTCAGGGGTGGTTCTTTTCGTCGCTCAGGCAATAGAGGTGTTTCCAGAGGCCAGCTGTCCCAGCAAACACAGTACAATAAAGGTGGCGCGCAAACCACATACACCAAACAGAGTAGAGGTGGCTATCGTGGGAACAGCGCCAAAGGCAGAGGCCGTGGAAACAACAGCTCCAGGTCCTCCGCCACTAACAAACAGTGACGCCTTGTCACTGCCCCCGGACCATACAACACCGGTCGGGGGGAGACTCCAACAGTTCCTGCCAGTCTGGAAGTCAATCACCACAGACAGGTGGGTCACAAAGCTTATCCAGTACGGTTACTGTCTGGAGTTAACATCCACTCCACCCAACATACCCCCAAGACACCGTCCTATGTCCACAGAGCATTTGCACTTGTTGCAGCAGGAGGTACTCGTCATGCTGCAAAAAGGAGCAATCGAGCTCGTGCCTGTGGAAGAAAGAGGCACAGGAGTTTACTCACTGTACTTCTTGATCCCAAAAAAGGACGGGTCCCTCAGACCCATACTGGACCTCAGACCCCTCAATCAGTACATTCTATCAGCACACTTTCACATGCTAACACTGCAGCAGGTCCTACCGTTGCTCAGTCAGGGAGATTTCCTCGCAACATTAGATCTGAAGGATGCATACTTTCATATTCCGCTACACCCGTCACACAGAAAATACCTCAGATTCACCATTCAAAATCAGCATTACCAATTCAAGGTCCTCCCTTTCGGAGTAACGACGGCACCTAGGTGGTTTACAAAGTGTCTAGCGACAGTGGCAGCACACCTACGGAGACAGAACATTCACGTCTACCCTTACTTGGACGACTGGCTTATCCAGGCAAAGTCGGCCCAGCAGTGTGCCGCCCACATGTCCCACACCATTCACCTTCTTCACGATCTGGGATTCTCACTGAATTACCCGAAGTCCCACCTGCAACCCGCCCACATACGGCAGTATCTGGGTGCGATGATAGACCCTCTGGCAGCAAAAGCACAGCCAAATTCAGTGAGGGTCAGCAGCATTCAATCGGTGATACAGAAATTCAGACCTCAACACTCGCTTCAGGCACGAGCGTTCATGCAGTTGATAGGCATGATGGCCTCCTGCATCTTCATAGTCCCGCACGCGAGACTACATATGCGTCCGCTTCAGGAGTGCTTAGCACGTCAGTGGAATCAGGCTCACGGACAGTTGAAAGACCTACCCCCACATGCATCATTGTTTCATTTTGCACTTCCTAATTTGCGATTTTTAGGGAATCGCAAATTAGGAAATGCAAAATGGGATGCATGTACATTTGTGCAAAATATTTGAGAATCGGTAAAAATCGCAATTTTTACCGATTCTCAAATATTATGCGAATTCCAAAGTGCGAATTCGCACTTCCCATTGTTTCCTATGGGCCAAAAGGCCCATAGGGATCAATGGGAAGGCTTTAACAAATTGCGATTTTCATTTTGAAAATCGCAATTTGTTAATGCATTTCATGGGTGCAGGGGGGGTCCAAAGGACCCCCCCTGCACCCCTGAAATGTATTTTTTGCATCATGTTACACACACACATGTCCTAAGGACATGTGTGTCCGTAACATGAGTGCTTAAAAAAAGCATTTTTGAGCATTTTTAAACCTTTTTCCAAATTTACCGAGTGGTTCAACCACTCGGTAAATTTAACCCCCTAATTGCGAATTCGCAATTTGAAAAGTATTCATGCATTTGCTTTTAAGAAATCGCATATTTGCGATTTCTTAAAAGCAAATGCAATTTTAGAAATCGCAAATATGATGCGAATTCTAAAATTGAATGATGCATTCCAAAAAGCTATTTTGGAGTCGCAAACGGCCGATTTTAAGGAATCGCACCGTTTGTGATCCCAAAATACTTTGATGCATGTGGGGGTTAGTGTTGGTAACCGGTCGTGCATACAACTCTCTGCATTGGTGGAATCCACAAAACCTTTGCAAGGGACGACCGTTCCAGGAGCCTGTGCCACAGATCATTCTGACGACGGACGCATCTCTCCAGGGTTGGGGAGCTCATGTACTCCACTACACTGTGCAGGGGCCATAGACAACGCAGCAAAAGAAGATGCACATCAACCTTCTAGAGCTGATGGCTATCTTCATGGCGATGAAAGCATTTAAGGTACATCTGTGCAATAAGGTCGTGTTGATCCGGACGGACAACATGACGGCCATGTACTACATACAGAAGCAGGGAGGAACACACTCTCCACAGTTGTCTCATCTGGCTCAGAGCATGTGGAAGTGGGCCATTCAGAGGAACATCTTCCTCATGGCGGAACACCTCCCAGGCAAGGACAATCAGATGGCGGACCTGCTCAGCAGGTACAGCCACCAAATGCACGAGTGGGTGATACATCCATCAGTACTCCACCCGTACTTCCAGCGGTGGGGTCATCCAGAGATAGACGTGTTCGCCACAAAGGAAAACGCCAAAAGCCAAAGCTTTGCCGCCAGGTTTCCACACCCACAGTCGCAGGGCAATGCAATATGGATGAACTGGTCAGGCATATTTGCGTACGCTTTTCCCCAGCACCTCTAATACCGCTGGTGGCACGCAAGCTGAAGCAACACTCGATGACACTCATCCTGGTTGCTCCGACGTGGGCACGCCAACCATGGTACACCACGTTTCTGGAACTATCCATGGTACCGCATCAAAGACTGCGCCTCACACCCAGGCTTTTGACGCAGAGCCATGGCGACATTCAGCACCCAGATCCGCAACAGCTCAACCTGGCGATCTGGCTTCTGAGGTCTTAGAATTTGGCTACCTCAATTTGCCTCCAGACTGTATGGATATCATAAGGGAGGAAAGAAAGCCCAACACCGGAGCATGTTATGCGGCTAAATGGAAGCGGTTTGTCATTTACTGTGCAGACAACAACATCAACCCGCTGGACGCCTCTACTCACAACATCATTTGTTATCTGTTACATCTATACAAATGCAATCTGGCCTATGCTTCCATTCGCATACATTTGTCCGCAATAGCATCTTATTTACAAAACAGCCAGCATCTCTCGCTTTTCAGAGTGCCAGCCATTAAAGCCTTTTTGGAGGGACTCAAACGAGTCAGTCCTCCCCGGACCCCGCCAGCTATTGAATGGAACCTAAATGTGGTCCTCACCAGACTGATGGGTCCACCTTTTGAGCCTCTACATTCCTGCGAGATTCAGTTTTTGACGTGGAAAGTCGCTTTCCTGATAGCAATTACTTCACTGCGATGCGTTAGTGAACTCCAGGCACTAAATATCCAAGAGCCATTCATGCAAATTCACTCAAACATGGTAGTGCTTCTCACCAACCCAAAATTTCTTCCTAAGGTAGTTTTGCAGTTCCATATCAATCAGACTATTGAACTGCCCATGTTCTTCCAAAATCCTGAGTCAGTGGCGGAGAGGATGCTCCACACACTAGACGTCAAAAGAGCGTTAATGTACTACATTGATAGGACCAAAGATTTTCGAAAAACGAAACAACTGTTTGTTGCCTTTTCGCCACAACACAAAGGCAACCCCATTTCCAAAGCAGGTATAGCCAGGTGGATCGTTAAGCGCATTCAAATTTGCTATGAAAAAGCCAAGCGCACTTTAACAGTCCCCCCACGGGCCCACTCCACCCGCAAGTTGGGGGCCTCCATGGCTTTCCTTGGAAATATTCCTTTAGAAGACATATGTAGAGCAGCAACATGGTCTACCACACACACATTTACAAAACACTACTGTGTAGATGTGCACTCCAAACAGCAGGCAGCTGTAGGGCAGGCTGTTCTAAAAACACTTTTTCAAACTGCTGCAGCTGGCACAGGTGGCCGCCGCTAATGGAGGGACTGCTATGTATTCTATGCACAGATATGAATTCAGCAGCCCACATGTCTCGAACCGAATATGCTACTTACCAGTATGCATCTGTTCTTGGCATATAGGGCAGCTGACATTCATATCGCCCGCCCTCCTCCCCGGCGCCTGTAGCGGCTGCAGCACTTCTAATTACTCTTAGCATGGTCATCACTCACGGTGTTACACTCCATCTTTGCCGCAATGGCTAAAAACAATCTGGGGATGGAGTCGATGCCCATGCGCAGTGTAGTCCAGGGGAGGAGCCACCTATCTTGTGATACTTCGAAGACTCTTCCAGGACAACAATGTGCGATCATCCGGACCCAACACTAGGCGGCGATCTATGCACAGATATGAATGTCAGCAGACCTACATGCCAAGAACAGATGCATACTGGTAAGTACCATATTCGATTTTAGGTTTAGGTTAGGATTTTTGTAGTGTGCAATTTACAACCAGGGGAAGGAACCATGGCCCCTTAAAGGCCGAAGGAAAGAAAACTCAACTGTAACCAACTCTCACTTACAGAGTATGGCAGAATAGGAGATTTTCAGGAGACATCACATGAAACTAACAGCGGGATGGAAACCGCCAAGGCCTCAGTCATTTAGTAAAGTGTGCTATGTTGGACTGTTGTCGGAGGTGAAAGGGTAATTAGTTCCATTCAGAGGCAGCCGCTGTAAACACCCTTCCACCAATAGTTTTGATGATATTTAGGAATGCTTATAAAGAAGTTATCTTTGTATCTTGAAAGATGACTGCACATACAACCGAAACCGAAGAGATCAATTTGTAAAACAGATATCTAATAATATACTTTGAGATAAACTAGAGATTACACCGTGGGCGGCAGTATCTATGCACATCTGCAGGGCTGGCTGGGCTAGGAACCAAATCCATTCTATGGCAGAGGAACCCCCACGGAAAGGCTGGCTGATAAATGAGGAAGTACCGACGGAACCAGAGTTGCAGCTGCAGCACTGCCTAGAGACTTAAAATTAGCAATTACCGGCGGCACCAGAAAAGCAGCTTACAGCACTGTCTAGATGACTAAGAATGATGAATTACCAGTGGGACCAGAGAAGCAACTGTAGCACTGTCTAGAGGACCAAGAATGAGGAATTACTACTGGGACCAAAGAGGCAGCTGCAGCACTGTCTAGAGGATTAAGAATGAGGAATTACGACTGGGACCAGAGAAGCAGCTAGCAGCGCTGGCTAGAGGACTAAGAGAGAGGGATTACCACTGTGAACAGAGACACAGCTGTAACATTTATGACCATATAAAGAAGAAGATTTACAGCTCTTTTTACAGAAACGGAACAACGGAGCTCCGAGCGAGTAAAACGTAATTAACGCTAAAAACGAAAGATTGGGCGAATAGGAGATAGCGAGTAAAGTCAGAGTTCTAACATTCTAACTTTGTGACTGCTTAACTCGATCTTCAGTGACCCAGACTCTGTAGATCATAAGTGAAAACTAAGGTGCGAAGGGGAAAACAGTCGTAGAAACGGTGGGTGGGAGGGGAAAGCAGTACCACTGGTCAGTTGCTCATGTTTGCAACATTTCCAGAACCCAAGGCAGGAAATGGCAAAAAATAGTGTGCAAAACAAACTGAAATCGATAGAAGCAAAATGAGTCCTGTGACAGGCGCATAGCTTCAAGGGTGGGTGTTTAGGGTGTTACAACCCCCCAGTAAATGGAGTCTTAAGTAAATAGTTGGGTACAGGTGCTTTTAGTCAGATATAGTGATGTGGCTGTCGGATTTCACCTACGGTTTTTACATTCACTTTTTTTTAAAGTCTTTATTGTCATCAAGAGGGCATATATTATACATTATAATTAGACAAAGAGAAAAACAACAGGAAAAGAAAATCATGAGAACCAACTAGCATATTAAAAAGAAGAGAAAAACTCCCATTACATATGGATTCAGGGCTACTTAGCTTCTCATTTGAAAAAAGAAGAAAAAAACATCGCCCAAACAAACCTTTATTAAATATCTCTTGTACTGGTCTAAGCCTGGCATATCTAATGCAGTTGTCCCCATATTGCCTCTAATTTCACCAAGTAACAAGCTCTCGTTGCTTTAGCCAAAGCTGTTTCCATTTAATTTCATTTCATACGTTTCCCTGACGATAGTCAACCAACCAATCAATTGCAAGTCGGGCCGTTACTAATAGAATTCAAAAAAGTTGCATAAGTGCCTGATTCCCCCCCTTATAGCCCATCATAATTTCTATGGCTGTGGAGGAGAGAATCTATCCCAAATTTCTGATAAAACACTTGACCAATCTTCTGCCAAAAAGTACCTAGTTCTGGACAAGTTGCAAACATAAGCAATATGTTAACTGCATATGTACCACATTTAGGACATTTTGTCCAATCTCCTCCCAAGCCACCATGAGCCCATTTAGCAATTTTTTTCTGGCGTATAGTACAGCATACATATGTTGCGGAATTGTTGTAATCTCAAACTGACAGAATTAACTAAATCATCTATAGTTCCAAGAGCATGTTTCATAGTGATAGGTGTGACCACCAACTCAAAGTTTGACTCCAGCACGCCGCCAGCGTTTCACTATCACTCTGTCTATAAATATTGAGGCATTTATAAATTTCACTAATCAAAGACTTAGGGCCCCATTATGATGGCGGGCAGATCGCCACCGCCGGGCCGGCGGTGCTCTCCGCAGTCCTGGCGGTGGCGATCCGCCCACCATATGTCCCTGGTTCTCCGACCACCATATTAGTATGGCGGGGGGCACCGCGGCGGACGGAAAAGACCGTCTGCCCTTTTCCGAAGGCTCGACCGGGCAGAAAAGGGACACAATATGGTGGCGGTGTCTGCAAGACACCACCATCCATATTATGATGCAGGCGGAAAATCACCTTTCCATAGCCATGGAAAGGCATGCGGTTCTCGCTGTTGGGGCCCGCTGCGGGCCCCCAGGGTGTTGAGGGGGTGGGTGGTGCACATGGGCGGGTACCCATGTTACCCCCCTACATTTGCATTCACAAGATGGCAGGCACTGCAAAGTGCCTGTCGCGTTGTGCATGCAAATGCACAACATGCATTTTTCACATTGCGGCGCATGCTGCTGACAGCATCGACTGCCGCAATGTAAAAAAAGCAGGATGCGACCGCCATGGTGGCGGTCGCATTCGGATTGGCGTGGCCGGACCGCTGCACCTATGGCGGGCGGTGTCTTTTGCCGTTGCGGTGGCGTGCGGTGTAATAGACCCCTTAGTCTTTTCCCCATGTAAACAATCCCAGATCTCAGAGTCAGTTGTTGTAGTCAAGACCAGACGTTTCACAAAATAATCCCTGATCTGGAAATACTTGAAATAGAAGTGGCATGGTAGTTTAAAATAGAGTTGTAAGCTCTCAAACGCCCCAAATCCATTCTTATGGTATAAATCTTCAAACGCGAAATCCCGCACTTAGGGGCCTATTAGGATGGCAGGCGGACTTATGTCCACCTGCCATCCCTGCGGTGCTGGGACCGTCCGCCATAGGTGCGCCTGTCCCGCCTGCCGAATTATGATGCACCCTCCACACTGGCCGGCGCATGCTGGCAGTTTAACGTTGCAGACGGTGCTGCTGGCAGCAGCACCATACGGAATGTTAAACAACCATGTTTTGTATTGCGATGCACAACGTGGAAGGCACCCCGCCGTGCCTTACATCTTGGTCATGGCAATGTTTATGGTACCCTCTCAAGTGCAGCCACTCACCTCCCTGGGGGCCCGCAATGGCCCCATGGCAGAACTCCGTATGCCTTTCCATGGCGGCATCGCTGCCATGGAAAGGCCAGTGTCATGCCCCGAGTTTCCCTACACACTGCCCCTTTAATTGAGACCGCTATTTAAGTCACCAAGACTCTTGGAGCCACGCTTTACGTTCTTGCGTCTAGCTCCGATGGTTCTGGTGTTCCGTCCTGTTCCTGTTTACCTGGCTTCCTGTTTTGCTATTCTGCCCTCGTTACCTCTGTGGGAGTGTTTCCGGCCCTCGCGCTCGTGTGCGGGCTCCGGTTTTCCTTCTCCCCACAGAGTCTCCGAGGTTAGCGGACGTCTCTGTCCCTGCCATCCGCTGGGGTCTCGTTACTGTCTCCCGGTAACGTGTACGATACCCATTTCCTGGAGTCTCGCATGGCGGCCGGGATCTTCTCCGCCATCCGGCTGGGCTCAGCCTGTCCCTTTTCATTTGTGTTGCTCCCCCAGGCGGACGGGCTTGGTCTCCGCCGTCCGGCTGGGCTCCTAATCAGTCCTCTTCCTTCTCCTGCGTTGCTTCGCCCGGCGGCCGGGCTTGGTCTCCGCCGCCCGGCTGGGCTCCTTACTCATTCTCCCCTCCTTACCTGAGTTGCTTCGCCCGGCGGCCGGGCTTGGTCTCCGCCGTCCGGCTGGGCACATTGGGGCCTACTAGTTAGTTAGGTTCCCTCCTGCTCCGTTTATTTCTCCTTAAATCTTGTGCTCCGCCCGGCGACCGGGCTGGTTCTCAGTCATCCGGCTGGGCATCTATTTCCCTCCATATCCATCTTCCACTCTATGCTGAATTTCTTATTGAGCATATCGTCGTTTTTACTTATTCCTTGGCAAGCCTCACATGTGTTCTGGGATTCTTGGGTGGACCAGAGTGGGGTGCAGAATTCAACCTTCACGGCTTAGAATCACGATTTCCATGCAACGATCCTTTGGTGTTGGCATCAGCTCATTGTCATCAGAATAGTGGATGTTGTCCAGTAGTCTTCTACCACATACAGCTCAAGACGAATTCCTACCATTATCCCTCATATCAGTTCTGCGACATAGACAAAACAAATGTGGTATGTAGTAGTCATATACATAATATAGCCAGGGGGTATTTGTGTTTAACCTAGAGAGATTGTATATTTAACTTTCTTTACAGCCCACCTGTTGCCATGTGTCCATTCTGAGTTGCCACGCATCCACTGTGAAGACCTCCATCAAGCTCTTATTTTTTCCCCCAACCTTTCCTTGTTTTGTCTCCCTGTTTTCCCCTGGCGAGCCTTTCGTTACTCTAGTGTTTGATAGAGTCGGAACGCCGTAGGGGAAGGCTGTGGAATATTCTTCGGATTCCTGACGCTCCTGCTGAACCTGCTTGGAAATCATTACAGAACGTAAAGCCCACCTGATGTGTTCTGCCTGAGCGTCATGGATCTTGAAGCTGTTTCCCTATCGGCACATCGGTGGTACAGGTCACTACACCTCCTTCCATACCTCTAGCACCCCCTGAAAGGTATGCCGGGGACGCGGCGAGATGCGCCGCCTTCTTTAGTCAATGCCAGTTACACTTTTCCTGTAAAGCTAATTGTTTTCCCTCTGATCAGGCAAAGGTGGCCTTTGTAATATCATATCTCAGTGGTGCTGCTGCAGATTGGGCCATATCTTTAGTCGACCGAGACGACCCACTCTTACATAGTTACACCGCATTTAGGAGGGAGTTCCATAAACTTTTTGACAGACATGTGTATACCCATTCTTCTGATACTGAATTGTCCAGTCTTAAACAGGGTAATCAAGATCTCGTGGCCTATATAACTTCGTTTTGCAGGCTGGTAGTGGAATCCAACTGGCCTGAAGAGAAACGCAGTACCATGTTTTACAAGGGCCTAAGACGATTTAAAAGATGCCCTCTCACAGATAGTAGATTTACCAACATCCTGTACAGATCTCATTGACTTGGTAGTAAAAATCGATCACCGAATCCAAGAAAGAAAGAAAGAGAGAGAGGAAAGCACGAATCACGATATGTTCCTATCAGAGAGAAGAAGAGTACTACAGAGAAGACCAGTGACGATAGTGAACCCATGCAAATAAGCATAGTAAGAGGACTTCTGACGCCAGAAGAGAGACAGAGAAGAACACTTAGAATTTTTTTTGTATTGTGGCAAAGCAGGTCATTTTCTAAAGGAATGCCCTGTTAAACCTACCCAATCCAAGTATTCGGGAAACTAGGAAGCCTGGGATCTTGTGAGACGAGGATCCCAGGTAGGTCTGGCCTTACAGTTTCTTCCTCTGATTATACCACCACCCTCACAAATCATCTGTATGTGTCGGCATATCTGACTCAGGGAACTCATGGATGACATGTGTTAGTCATGATAGATTCCGGGGCATCAGGGAACTATATGGATGTAGAGTGGGCAAAAGAAAATATACCCTGCATTAAAAAAGAGATACAAAAAAACATCAGGAGACGGAGGTAGAGTATAGAAGTAGGATTCTTACTCCACGGGCACAGTTATATAAACAAAAGGAATCCTACTCACAGTGAAAGGGGAAAGTGTCCACCACAGGGGTGTGGGGGCACTCAGTGTTGTGTAAAATACCCCTCACACACCAACAGGCCCCTTGGTGTCATGCTTCATCATAGGGGTCTTCGCACCCCTCTAACGGGATGCGGCGTGCTACAACCTACGACTACGCGGGAGCACTGATAGTATTGACTATGTGTGGTGCATGTGGTGTACGTGGTTGGGGTATTAATGTGAGTGGTGGGATATAGTGAAGGTTTAAAAAGTACCTGGCTCGTGGGTGTATAGGAAAAAACTTTATTCACAACCCCGGGCTGGTACTGTTAAAAGAAGTGCAGTGCGAGGTAGTTCTCTGTCGTGACTATGGACAGTACCTCAGGTGTGCATCAACATGTTTCGGAGCATATGCTCCTTCTTCAGGACGGGGGCACAACTTCCCCACCTTACTCATGTATCTCTATTACTTTTGTGTAAATAACCAAAAAAGTGCAGGACTATTTACAGTGATTTAATAAAAGATTATAGGCTCTAATGAGCCTACAGCGGTTTTTGGCTCAGGACACATGCATTTGCATGACCTGAAAAAAAGAAAAGAAAAATGGATATGATTACCCTAATTAGGGTGGCTCATACAGGTGCAGTCACCTGGAACATCATTGGCGCAATAGCCCTGTAAAGGAAAGTGACAGACAAAACATACAACATAGATAACACACATAAAGTTGTTTAAAACACTTGGGTTATACTTATTGTTAAAAGCTGTTTTGCTTCATGAGCACTCAAGAACGTCTGGTGTTGATTGCTATTTTTGCAATCTAGATGGATAAAGAATCGGTTTTAGTACGTTGTACTCACTTTTTTAGAAGAAGGAAATGGTGTGTTTTTGTACCCTATACTCACAGACTCAGGACGAGTTTTCCTCCGTGCTACCCCACACGCTGCTCCGCTGGTAGTGACTGTGGATGCATGCCGTGTGGTATTTATACTTTGATTCCCTAATTGGTTTTGCGATCGTGGGATAATTGTCGGATGTGCTTTATGCCCAAATAAGGATAATCCGTTTTGTTTGTGGATAATTGTCACACCTTATAAGGTATATCCGGTGGAATCGGCAATCGTTCGTTCCCGGTATGGGCGTAATAGCTCAGCGCAAGTGCGGTAGTGTCCCTCTGAAGCGCGCATGCGCGATTGTTCATTGTTGTGCTCATGCGCTATGGGGAAAGCGTCTGTTGTAGCGCGAGTGATCCTCCTTGCACCAGCGATGATCTCTTTAACACAATACATAGCGGGCACAGCACAGTGTTATGTTTCAGTACTCCACAAGTCAAAAAGTGGTCGCTATGCGCATCGCTACAGTTACGCCATGTGAGAACATGATATATATCCCCAAGATCACAAATAGACCCCCTGGGTGAGGAGCCTACCCGTAATGTAATGTAGGTAAATCGATATATTGAGCTACCAGAGGTTTCTAGGTTGTTGACCCATTCTTCTGTAGGGGGCATTTTTTTGTTAGTTGGACAGTTGACCCCAAGGGACGTCATCGTTCAGACCCTGGATGTGTGTGCTAAGACGGAACACCCATCTCTGTTCCTTTTGGAATAGACCTAATTCCGATGGCATGTGTTCGATTACAGTCCATTTTAAATCGTTCACACAGTGTTGTTTCTCCAAGTAATGTGTCGCCATTTTAGTTGCGGACTTTTTGCAGCAAACATTGCTTTTATGTTCACCCAGTCTCGTTTTTACAGGCCTTGTGGTCATGCCCACATACTCCAAACCACATGGGCATGTAATCATATAGACCACATTTTTTGTAATGTAATTTGTGAATTGTCGTTGTTCCCAGGTGGTGCCATTTCTGAATGTCAAGGTGCTGCTTTTCTGTGTGAGTTGACAACTGCTGCAATTGCCACAGGGGAAATGTCCCTGTATCCCAATTGTGTTTTGCCTCGTCGTGGTATTTGGTTTAGGTCTGGTGTGGACCAATATGTCTTTGAGGTTCCTGCCTCGGCGGTGTGCATGCATTGGTTTTTCAAGGTTGAGACTAACACAAGTTAGTATCCTCCAGTGTTTGTTTATAATTTTGGACACCTCATTGGACATAGTGGAGTAAGTCGTGACGCATATTGGTCTTTATTTTCATCTTTTTTTGGTTGTCTGTCCTCCAGGAGTGCCTGCCTATGATTGTTTTTGGCCCTTTTCATAGCTTTGTCGATAATCCTGATAGGATATTGTCTCTGTATCAGATTCTTTTTCAAGTCACCAGCTTGTGATCTGTATTCACTAAGTCCTGTGCAATTGTGTCTCAACCGCAACAAATTGTCCGTATGGCAAGTTCTCCCTCAAATGTCTGGGATGAAAACTATCATACCTCAGAAGGCAATTTCTCGCTGTCGGTTTGAAATGGGTGGTACTCTTGAGTCTGTCCCCTTCTGCGTAGATATTGAGATCCAAGAAGACCATGGATTGATTTGAGATCGTGCTTGTAAATTTCAGATAAGCATTCTGGTTGTTGTGCCAGTTCACGAAATCGACGGCAGTTTCTTGTTCACCGTCCCAGATGATGAGGACATCGTCAATATACCTTTTCCATGTGTTAATGTGGGTTCTGTATGGGTTGTCCGTATGTAATATCCTGTTTTGCTCTAGATGGTGGACATATAGTCTGGCTAGACTTGGAGCAAAAGTACTGCCCATACTGGTACCGTGGCTCTGGAGGTAAATTGTCTGTTTGTATTGAAAGAAATTGTGCTGTAATGCCAGAGAGATGCACTCGAGGACTAAGCCACGTGGTGTTTGGTATTTCCATTGAGTGGTAAACAGAACTTCCTCAATGATTTGGAGTGTTTCATCATGTGGTAGACTTGTGTATAAACTCTCCACGTCTAGGCCCATTAGTAGTTGCTTCGTGGGGTCAAAAGGTTTATCCTCCAGTAGTTGTAGGATTGACTTGGTGTCCTTTAGGTAAGTGTTGGTGGACTGTACCAGAGGGCGTAGAAAGGCGTCAGCCAATTTTGAAAGTGGCTCGAGGATGGAGCCAATCCCTGATACAATCGGTCTTCCTGGTGGATTATTGATGTTCTTATGGATTTTGGGGATGCAGTAAAAGTATGGAACATGTGGTGAGGGTTGTTGTAGAAAATCTGCTTCCTTTTTGCTCAGCCAATCGTGTGCTAGCCCTTCCTCAATCATGCCTCCAAATCTGGTGCGTAACTTCTCAGTAGGATCCTCCAATAAGACCTTGTAGTTTCGTTTGTCTGACAGTAACCTCATACATTCCGTATCGTATGCGTCCAAGGTTTGTAGGACGATGGCTCCGCCTTTGTCTGCCGGTTTTATAATTAACTCTTTGTTGTTAGACAACTCTCTGATTGCTCTTTGTTCTTCTAAACTGGTATTATGGAAAACGTTGTTGTCCAATAAGTTCAATTTGTTGACTTCAGTAATGATGGCCTTTTCAAAAGTTAAGAGTTCAATTGGTAGTGCGGAGTCTGGAGGAGTAAACGTGGATTTTAGCCTTAAGCCTGTGGTTGTTGTTCCTGCGGTTGATGGTTTATCCTGAAAGAAGGCTTGTAATTTCAACTTTCGTGTAAAGTCCTGTAGTTCCATGTTTAATTTGAATATATCGTTTTTAGGTCGAGCCTGGGAACACGCATCCGAAGGATGCGGTCCAGGTGGAGAACTATAGCTAGCTGACTCGGGGGAATGAAGGACAAGAAACTGCCACGTGCTTCTCTCCGGCTGGATTCAGCTGCGTGCACGCGCACCCACACTCACGCATGCGCACATCACAGCCACACGCATACACAGCCACACGCATACACAGGCACACCCCCCCCCGCACCTACACACACTAGTGCACCTACACGCACACACAGAGACCCCCCACACACACACCAGCGCACCTACACACACGCACGCACACATACAAAGACCCCCCTCCCCCCGCCGCCGCAATCGCACACATACACATACACACACACACACACACCAGCACCGGACCCCACTCATCGGCTACGCAGGATTTCTCTTCTCTGGGGCGGCCCCGGGGCTCTCGGTAGCTCACGGGAGCCCCGGGCCGCGGGAGGACTCGGCTTCTTTGCTCCATCCCGGCGGGCAGCCAATCATAGCCCAGCAGCAGGCGGGACTTCCTTCTTTCTTCTGGCCCGGCCTACGTCTTCTCTCCCGTTGCCTGGCTTCCTGCCTCAGGGGTCCGCCAATGGCAGCGCGGCCCCGAGCAGGGAGGCGGGCACAGCGTTTCCTCTGGAATCCCGGCGGTGATAATTTATTTGGGGACACAGTGGGGGCTGACTAAAAAAGCAATCATGTTGACTCCATGACTTCAGCTGTGCAGCATGGGCAAAAGAATAAAAAGGCGAAATGGAGCGGCTGAAGCAGCTGCATTATTTGCTGGGTTGAGCTTGCATGAAGACTTGTGTGTGGGCATGAGTCATTACGCTTGCACGAGCCACAAAATGAAATGGGTGACATTTTTTCCCACCGATCTCAGATGGCTCAAAGAATAAAATAAAAGCAGCTTTTTTTTAAGGCGGAAGAGATGGCAGCAATTTGTTGTTAGGTCACCCCACCTCCCCGAAAAACAAATAAATAAATAAAATATGTTGAACAAAATGCAGGGGTGGGTATCAACAGGGTGTGGAAAAGAGAAGCAATGGTGTGTGGGTGGGGAATGAGAAAAAGCAGCACACAAGAAAGCGCAACACGGGGCGCCAGATAAACACACACATAAAAAAGCAACAAAGTGCGCTGGGGGCAGAGGGGGCAGGAGAAGCAACTGAGAGAGAGCTTACACCACGAAGAAGACAATACCTTGATGTTAATAAACCATTCCATTCCACTGATATTTTAAAAACCAAGTGCGGCTCTGATTACATTACGCTGTGGGCAAACAAATATGGGGAACATGCTTTTCCGTAGCTTTCAGTAATTGCTTGTTCCTCTCATGTTTTATGCACGACTTTTTAAAACTTTTTTTTTGTACTTTTGTACCGACTCTCCAAAGGTATCAGAGCGCTGGCTCGCAACCGGTTCCCTCGCTTCAAAGAAGCTCGCTTCAGCCATTACATCAGATCCTCGTCATTGCCCTGTTCTGCCTGATCCCTCCACCCGTGCTAATTACAGGCATAACGGGGTCAGCATTTTGGTGAAGGCAACATTATCCATTGTATATGGAGGGCTCTCTTTTTAGAGGAGTATTGAGTTGCAAAATGTCCCCAATAACTTAGATGTTCCTGCTGATGAGACAGAACAGATTTCATGTCGAGCAACATTGGCACCAAGTGAGGAGCCGCCTGGTTTGCATTTTTTTACAGCGCAAACACGTCCCGAAGGTATTTCAGTAGAAACATACAGTATGTTAAATTGCTCATATTAACAATAGCCTAGTTCATTAAACTCACCTACAGTTTAATGTATATCTGACTCTTCAGCAACTGACAAGATTTTCTGCCATACTCATTGAAAGTTGTTTCTGCCAGACGATCACAGGAACACTCACATTTGTGTCACTCTACACATGTGTACACTTCCGCTTCTAAAATTTGATGTGACATGCATTTGTAACTGTTTTTTGTTTCTGTACTAAAACTTATTTTTTCCTTTCAAAAACCCGTCACTCCGAAACGTCTGCCACTTCTAAAGATGTTTCCTCTTAACTCCCACCGTTAAAATAGATTTATTCCTGCTTTTCACAATCCTATAGCTAAAACTTTTTTTAAGTGGGAAACATCCTGCAATAACATTCAATTCCAAATGACTAGCAAACGTGTGGCTGTTGACCAACTTTTAAAGGTGCACCCACAAAACTGCACCCACAAAAATATTTGCTTGGAAGTAATTACAATCTGCTGGTGGGATTTTAAGTAAGTAAATGTCACCGGTGACATTTCTGCTTTAGTGACACCTCCGGATGCTGAGATGGTTTATTTCTCTCTCCTACTAATTCTAGTTTCCCTTGTGGCAATTTCATTTAGTGCTGGCATGTAGAGCTAAGACTGAATACGTCAGATGTTGCAACAAGAGCTGTGCTAAATACAGATAAAAGAGTTGTGTGTTTGCTGAAGACTTGTGACTGCATGTTTTTATTTTTTAAACTTTTGTACTCCCCCCTTCATTCACACTCCCCATCCTAACTCACGGTCCTCATTATAAATAATCGCCCCTTTTTAACACAGCATGGCAGAAATTCAGAACATGTTCTTCTTCATTGATAGTTCCAATTCAGAATAAGATACCAATCACTGTAGAAGCCTTCTATCCATCTCTGCAGAGAATTTAATGAGTTTGTTATTTTAGCCAAGAACTAGGGCAATTGTGTAGTTCTACAACATATGTCGCTTAGGTTCTGCACTGTCCTGTCATTGTGCTGTTGTGTAAACCTTGTTGTTTAATAAAAATCTGTCAAATGACCGATGCATGTTTCATAATGTTAAAAGATGCATACACAGCATACTCGCCTGTTTAGAGTCTTACTCTCCCTTTCCTGTAATATCTCTTTAAAATTTTAAGTGAGACATCTTGGTACCAATGCTTATATATCAAGTTATTTGCTTCGTTATGTTAGGTCATGGTATGTTACTTTATACTTTGCTATTTTAACAGAGATTTGTTTAGCGGGGCATGGCTTTTAGTGTAGTGCACAGTGACTGGTGGTTTGGGTATCCCTCACTGTGTAGGACTGCCATGTCGACTTGCAGTTTCTGTTTCTTCAGGGCCCTTTTACAGCGTGATATTGACTTTGTTGCTCTTGGGTTTCCTGTTGGTGCATGGGTGAATTTGGTTGTTCAATACTATGCATGTTTTTTCTGAAGATGGTCCTAGTAATAGCTTAGGTTGCAGGTGGTGGGCACCGGTGCAAATTTTTGGCAACTGGGACTTATTGTTCATTATCAGATTTTGACCCAGAGCAAGAGAGGGAAAAGCACGAGTAAGAGAAAGGCAGAAATCAGTGACATAAGTAGAAAGCAGAGATTAAAAAGAACCTGCAATCACTCAACCAAACACACACACAACGACACACACAACACACACAAGCCCACACACAGCCCCCCACACACACACAGACACACAACCCCACACCCACACACAACACCCACACACACACACACACACAACACCCCCCACACACACACAACACCCCCCACACACACACAACGCCCCCCCACACACACACAACCCCACACACAACCCCATACACACAACCACACACCCCCACAACTCCACACACACACAACCCCACACAAACACACACACACACAACCCCACAACAACCACACACACAACCCCACACACAACCCCACCCCCACACACAACCCTACACACACAACCCCACACACACACACAGACCCCACCACACCCCCCACACACACCCTCACACACACACAACCCCCCACACAAACCCCACACACATAACCCCCCCCACACCCCCCCCACACACACACACACACCCACACAACCCCCCCCCACACACACAACCCCCCCACACACAACCCCACACACAACCCACCACACACACACACACACACAACCCCACACATACACACAGCCCACCACACAAAACACCCCACACACAACCCCACACACACAACCCCCCACACCCACACACAAACACCGCCCCACACCACCCCATACACACAACCCCACACACACAACCCAACACACACAACCCCATACACACACACACACCACACACACACACACCACACACAACCCCCCCACACAACCCCACACACAACCCCACACACACACAACCCCAGACAACACCCCCACACACAAACATCCCCCCACACACACAACCCCCCCACACACAACTCCCCACACACACAACTCCCCACACAAACACAACCCCACACACTCACTCAACCCCACACACATACAACCCCACACACATACAACCCCACACACACTCAACCGCCTACACGCACACACAACCACACACACAACTACAAGCATACACACAAGCACACCCACAACCACACACACAACCCCACAACCACACACACAACCCCAAACACAACACACACAACCACACACAACCCCAAACCCCACACACACAACTCCAAACAAAACACACACAACCCCACACACACACAACCACACACACACACAACCACACAAACAATCTATCTATCTGTCTATCGCCCTCCCTCTATCTATCTATCTATCGCCCTTCCTCTTTCTATCTATCGCCCTCCCTCTTTCTATCTATCGCCCTCCCTCTATCTATCTATATATCGCCCTCACTCTATCTATCGCCCTCACTCTATCTATCCATCGCATCACCACAGCATCACTCTGCACCACCACAGCATCACTCAGGAGCACCACAACATCATTATGCGTTACCACAGTATCACTGAACGCCACAGCATCACTCGTCGCCACCACATCACTCAGCGCCACCACAGCATCAATCTGTGCAACCATTCAACAATAACTGGTTCAAATATGTTCTCTCAATGTTTCAAGCTTTATTACAAATGTCACAAAAAAGATGTTAATATTTCACTTCTGTTTTTGGATTTTCGTCACAATAAAATACACTGAACATAATCTTCACAAAAGTTATTTACAAAAGTGTAAGCTATTGCCTTTATCAATTACAATAACTTTTATTTAAGTATTATTTAAAAAAATTAAAAGCCATTATTTGTAATATCAATACATCTAAGTCACGTAAATACAACACATATTGCATTACAAATCCTATAGGTGTCACATTTGCGAAAATTATAACTATTGGCATTGTAAATGACAAAGCTATTAATTTTGCAATTTTCAAAACCAACACATAAATAAAAAAATTGTCATTTACAATACCAATAGCTCAAACTTTCCTAATGCGAGACCTATTGCATTGCAAATGCTTGTTTTGTGTTGGCACAAAACCTAGTCCCTTGTTCAACACATTTCTTTGTGCATCCGATAAGGGCCAAGGTGTAAGGTTAACCACTAGGTCCCCCTCTTGCTTGTCGATGGGTGGTTCGGGAGGGATCCGGTCATGCTCCTGGTGGTTCGGGAGTTGGCTTGGTCTTGGTCTTCCCATGCGACATTGTTGCCTTTCCTGTTCCTTCCCCGTGTCCCGGGGCGTGTGCCTAAAAAAGGTTGTTGTTGACCGTAGAATCCTTCATTGGAGTCAGTATTCCATTGTTGGTAATTCTGTCCTCCGGACGGAGGTCCATACTGGAAGGGGGTGAATTGTGGTGGGCCCATGTATTGTGGGTATTGAGGTTGGGCCTCGTATCCTCTCCATCCACGTTGTCTGGGAAACTGCTGTCTCCTTTGTCTCCAACCTCCTCTCCGCGGTCTGGACCCTCTATTGCCACTGGAATTCGAGCCTGAGGACCCATTGTCCGAAACATCGCTGTCAACATCACTGTTGGAGTATTTGGGAACATAGTCAGGTTTTGTATAAGGATATGCACCCTCTGGTGGGAATTTGGCCTAAAATGGACTGTAATCGAACACATGCCATCGGAATTGGGTCTATTCCAAAAGGAACAGAGATGGGTGTTCCGTCTTGGCACACACATCCAGGGTCTGAACGATGACGTCCCTTGGGGTCAACTGTCCAACTAACTAAAAAATGCCCCCTACAGAAGAATGGGTCAACAACCTAGAAACCTCTGGTAGCTCAATATATCGATTTTCCTACATTACATTACGGGTAGGCTCCTCACCCATGGGGTCTATTTGTGATCTTGGGGATATATATCATGTTCTCACATGGCGTAACTGTAGCGATGCGCATAGCGACCACTTTTTGACTTGTGGAGTACTGAAACAGAACACTGTGCTGTGCCTGCTATGTATTGTGTTAAAGAGATCATCGCTGGCGCAAGGAGGATCGCTCGCGCTACAACAGACTCTTTCCCTATAGCGCATTCAAACAACATTGAACAATCGCGCATGCGCGCTTCAAAGGGACACTTGCGCTGAGCTATTACGCCCATACCGTGAACGAACGATTGCCGATTCGACCGGATATACCTTTTAAGGTGTGACAATTATCCACAAACAAGGCGGATTATCCTTATTTGGGCACCAAGCACATCCGACAATTATCCCACGATCGCAAAACCAATTAGGGAATCAAAGTATAAATACCGCACGGCATGCATCCACAGTCACTACCAGCGGAGCAGCGTGTGGGGTAGTACGGAGGAAAACTCGTCCTGAGTCTGTGAGTATAGGGTACAAAAACACACCATTTCCTTCTTCTAAAAGAGTGAGTACAAAGTACTAAAACCGATTCTTTATCCATCTAGATTGCAAAAATAGCAACCAACCCCAGACGTTCTTGAGTGCTCACGAAGCAAGACAGCTTTTAACAATGAGTATGACGCAAGTGTTTTAAACAACTTTATGTGTGTTATCTATATCGTATGTGTTGTCTGTCACTTTCCTTTACAGGGCTATTGCGCCAATGGTTTTCCAGGTGACTGCACCTATATGAGCCACCCTAATTAGGGTAATCATATCCATTTTTCTTTTTTTTTTCAGGTCATGCAAATGCATGTGTCCTGAGCCAAAAACCGCTGTAGGCACATTAGAGCCTAAAATCTTTTATTAAATCACTGTAAATAGTACTGCACTTTTTGGTTATTTACACAAAAGTAATAGAGATACGTGAGTAAGGTGGGGAAGTTGTGCCCCCTTCCTGAAGAAGGAGCATATGCTCCGAAACACGTCGACGCACACCTGAGGTACTGTCCATAGTCACGACAGAGAACTACCTCGCACTGCACTTCTTTTAACAGTACCAGCCCGGGGTTGTGAATAAAGTTTTTTCCTATACACCCACGAGCCAGGTACTTTTTAAACCTTCACTATATCCCACCACTCACATTAATACCCCAACCACGTACACCATATGCACCACACATAGTCAATACTATCAGTGCTCCCGCGTAGTCGTAGGTCGTAGCACGCCGCATCCCGTTAGAGGGGTGCGAAGACCCCTATGATGAAGCATGACACCAAGGGGCCTGTTGGTGTGTGAGGGGTATTTTACACAACACTGAGTGCCCCAACACCCCTCTGGTGGACACTTTCCCCTTTCACTGCGAGTAGGATTCCTTTTGTTTAAAAAAGAGATAGCCAGTAATGTCACCACTATAGATGGCAGCTCCCTTATCTCTGGTCCTGTAACACATAGTACTACATCATTACACAAGATAATAGAACCCGATCATCATGAAGATATAATGTTTGATCTAATTTGTTCTCCACAGCTCCCAGTGCTCCTGGGTAGTCCTTGGTTGAGATCTCAAAACCCTGACATAAATTGGGAAACTTCTACGGTAACTTTTCCCTCTGTTACCTGTTCGCAATTGGTAGGGGCAGCTACTGACGAGACACCCATTAGTCTTGTAAGCAGTGATATGACCTCTGACTTGCCATCTTGCTATCATGAACTTCAGTCTGGTTTTATTGCTAAGGAAGCTGAGATCCTCCCTCCACATAGGGTCTAAAATTGCCGTATTGATCTCGAAATAGGGGCAAGAATTCCATGCAGCAGAGTATATGCACTCACAGAAAAAGAGAATGAGTAATTGAGAGAATACTTAGACACTATGCTTGAGAAGGGTTTTATCCGCCCTTCTCGTTCCCCGGCTTCATCACCCCTTTTTTTTATTCCGAAGAGGGAAGGCGGTCTTCGGTGTTGTATCGACTACAGGAAGGTAAATGATGTTACAATAAAGAATCGGTATCCTTTGCCTCTGAACCCCTCCCTCCTTGACAGAATCTGCAAGGCCCAATTCTTTTCAAAGTTGGACTTGCGTGGTGCATATCATCTTGTGCGGGTCAAGGAGGGGGATGAATGGAAGACCGCCTTCTGCACCAAATTTGGTCTTTTTGAGTACCTTGTGATGCCCTTTGGGCTTTGTAATGCCCCTGCGGCATTTCAATTTTTTATAAATGAAGTGTTGAAAGACATGCTAGACATATATGTAATTGCATATATAGATGACCTTCTGATCTTTTCCCCTTCTATGACGGAACATGAACAGCATGTACGTAACGTATTAGAACGTTTACTGGAGAATCGCTTGTATTGCAAGTTAGAAAAATGCTTCTTTCACACCCAAGAAGTCCCCTTTTTGGGGTAAATTGTGTCTCCTTGGGGTCTCCGCATGGATTCCACCAAAGTGGAAGCTGTTCTGGCATGGCCGGCTCCTCGCACTGTAAAAGAAATTCAATGTTTTCTGGGACTGGCTAATTTTTACAGGTGGTTCATTCAGAACTTTTCAGCTCTTGTGTCGCCCATCACGGCTTTGTTGAAGAAAGGAGTCACTTTTTTTTGGTCTCCTGAGGCCGATAATTCTTTTCGGCTACTTAAGGAGGCCTTTACTAGCGCACCTGTATTGCGACACCTTGATCCAGCCCTACCCTCTGTGGTGGAGGTAGACGCTTCCCAAGTGGCAGTGGGAGGAGTTCTGTCTCAAGCGGATTCGGTGTCAGGCGAGTGTCATCCAGTAGCCTATTACTCACATAAGTTCACCCCTGCTGAGTATAACTACGCAGTGGGAGATAAGGAACTTCTTGCCATTAAAAAGGCGTTTGAAGAGTGGAGACAGTACCGACTGGGTGCCAGATATCCTACTGTAGTGTATACAGACCACCGTAACCTGCAGTATGTTAAGTCAGCCAAAGCGCTTTCCATGAGACAATTGCGTTGGTCCCAATTCTTTAGTGAATACGATTTCACCATCCAATATAGACCAGGGAGAAGAAATGGCAAGGCAGATGCCCTATCACGATTGGGGTTTGAATCCCCTACAGATGTAGTAGAACAGACCTTTATCATTCCCAGAACAAATATCATTGGAGGTATACTGACTGAGGAGGATTTCCTGACACAGGTTAAGAACAGTCAGGACTCGGTGGACATGACGACTCTAGTGGGTTCACATGAGACCTCCACACGGGGAGAAGTTGTTTGTGTGCATGGGGGAGTAGTGTTACCCTCTAGAGAATTACAGGAACAGGTTATGAGGTGGTACCATTCTCATCAAGTAGCAGGCCATCCAGGTATCAAGAAAACTACTAAAGCTGTGAGAGATCGATTCTGGTGGCCTAATATGATTAAAGACATAGAATCCTTTATTAAGACATGTCATGTATGCTCTCAAACCAAGGTATCACACCTCAATCCAGTGGGCCTACTCATGCCGTTGGCTTCCCATCCTGGCCCTTGGCATACTGTGTCTCTTGATTTTATAGTGGAGTTACCTCTCACTAAGATGAAGAACAATACCTTGTTAGTGGTGGTGGATTTATTCATGAAGATGGCCCATTTCGTACCTTTGAGAGGGTTGCCCACAGCAGTTGAATTGGCTTCCATATTCATGCAACAGATAGTTCGACTCCATGGTTTCCCTTCCGTCCTGGTTTCTGATAGAGGTGCCCATCTGACTACCTGGAGCCCAACCAAGCCGGATTCCGCCAGGCACATTCCACGGAGGCGGTGATCCTAGCTGTTCAGGATACTCTGAGGTCCAACGCCGATAAGGGCATACATCAGGCCCTGGACCTGTCGGCTGCGTTCGACACGGTGGATAACACCATCTTATTACACCGTGTCGAACAAGCCGGCCTCAGCGGCTCGGCTCTTGGCTGGGGAAAGTACTTCTTGAAGGACCGATCCCAGGCAGTCAAGCTCGAGAACTTTATGGCACCCAAACTTTCTACTACCTGCGGTGTCCCGCAGGGTTCATCATTATCCCCCCTTCTATTCAATTTGTATCTTAAACCGCTGCTGCATTCTCTAAAAAACAGGAAGGTCACTATCTACAACTACGCGGATGACCTGCAGCTGGTATTCCCACTAAATTCAACGGACTCTGTCGAGGAATTCCAGTTTACTATGTTGCACATTCAAGGGTGGATGGATCAGAACCATCTAAAGCTTAACCCTGGAAAGACTGAGTTGGTACTCCCAGGCAAAAGTGCAACGAGCTGGGCACCTCATTTTTGGCCGACTTCAATGGGATCTCCCCCATACCCTTCTCTGTTGGTGAAGAGCCTCGGGTCACCCTCAGCTCCGACCTCTCACTGAAAAGTCAGGTGGGAACGGTGATCTCTTCCAGCTTCTTCCAGCTGCGAAAGATCAAGAAAATTGCTCATCTGCTCACACACTCTGCCCTTATCCAGGTGGTAATTGCCTTGGTCCTCTCCCGTTTAGACTTCTCGAATTCTATTTATTTAGGCCTCCCCCTGGCTCTCTCTAAACGCCTGCAGATTGTACAAAATCAGGCTGCCAGATTAATATTTAAAAGCAATGGCAGGAACTCGGCGAAACGATTGCTAGCCACTCTTCATTGGCTTCCCATAGCCCACCGGGTTACCTTCAAAGTAGGCTGTCTGATCTTCAAAGCCCTTCATGGCAAAAGTCCTAGGTTCATCAATCATCTGATAAATAAATACGAACCGACCCGCAATCTCCGCTCTGCCCACTTGTCTCTCTTCACCCTGCCTCTTTTCAAAAAGAAACGACTTGGCGGATGCCGATTCGCCTATCTGGCCCCTAAGATCTGGAACTCTTTTCCCCTGTCACTCCGGAGCTGCACTAAGCTGACGGAATTCAGGGGCGCACTGAAGACCTGGTTATTCAAGCAAGCGCACGGTTAGGGTATTGTTTACCATCTTTCTCACCTTTAGCGCCATGAAACGCCTGGGTGAACGTGCGCTTGATAAATTTCGAATAACATAACATTTGTGTCACGATTCTGGAAGTGTTTATGTTCCTTGCTCCAGATAGAGGTCCGATCGTCATCTAGTCACCACCCGCAGACAGATGGACAGACTGAGAGGGTTAACCAGTGTTTTGAACAATACATAAGAAATCAAGTTTTGCAATCCCTAAATCCCTAACGGACGGGGATGAGCTGGTATGGTTAGCTGAGATCTCATACAATAACAATCCACACTCATCTATCAATACTACTACATTTTTCTGTTCTTATGGTTATCACCCTAAGTTGTTGCCTTCAGGAGATTCCACTGATTGTCCAACTCCTGCCGCTACGGACAGAGTAGAGAGACTACAACAAGTACATAAGAATGCATTAGACAGTCTCGAGATGGCAAAAGTGAGATACACAGAAGGAGCGAATTTACACAGGAGATTAGAACCTATTTTCACACCAGGAGATGAGGTTTGGCTCTCCACAAAATATATAACTCTGGGGGTCCACACAAGTTCAACCCCAAATACATAGGCCCCTTTAAGGTGGTAAAAATTATCAATCCTGTGGCTATGAAACTGGAACTTCCCCCTTCATTTAAGATTCATCCGGTATTCCATGTTTCGCTGTTAAAACCGGTTGAACCGGGAACTAGATTGCCTAAGAGACCTGCTCCTATAACTCTTCAAGATTCGGAAGAGTATGAGGTCGAGGCCATTCTAGATTCCCGTAGAGTGGGGAAGAACCTTCAGTACTTGATCCATTGAAAGGGGTATGGAGTTGAAGAGCGCACATGGGAACCTGCTTCAAACATTCATGCACCTCGACTGTTACGTGTCTATCATCAGAAATATCCTGACAAACCCAAACCCGGAGGGGGACGTTGTGGGGGGAGTGTGCTGTTTTGCCCCGAGTTTCCCACGACACACTGCCCCTTTAATTGAGACCGCTATTTAAGTCACCAAGACTCTTGGAGCGACGCTTTACGTTCTTGCGTCTAGCTCCGATGGTTCTGGTGTTCCGTCCTGTTCCTGTTTGCCTGACTTCCTGTTTGCCTGACTTCCTGTTTTGCTATTCTGCCCTCGTTACCTCTGTGGGAGTGTTTCCGGCCCTCGCACTCGTGTGCGGGCTCCGGTTTTCCTTCTCCCCACAGAGTCTCCGAGGTTAGCGGACGTCTCTGTCCCTGACGTCCGCTGGGGTCTCGTTACTGTCTCCCGGTAACGTGTACGCTACCCATTTCCTGGAGTCTCGCCCGGCGGCCGGGTTCTTCCCCGCCATCCGGCTGGGCTCAGCCTGTCCCTTTTCATTTGTGTTGCTCCGCCCGGCGGCCGGGCTTGGTCTCCACCGTCCGGCTGGGCTCCTAATCAGTCCTCTTCCTTCTCCTGCGTTGCTTCGCCCGGCGGCCAGGCTTGGTCTCCGCCGCCCGGCTGGGCTCCTTACTCATTCTTCCCCCCTTACCTGAGTTGCTTCGCCCGGCGGCCGGCTGGGCACACTGGGGCCTCCTAGTTAGTTAGGTTCCCTCCTGCTCCGTTTATTTCTCCTTAAATCTGGTGCTCTGCCCGGCGACCAGGCTGGTTCTCCGTCATCCGGCTGGGCATCTATTTCCCTCCATATCCATCTTCCACTCTATGCTGAATTTCTTATTGAGCATATCGTCGTTTTTACTTATTCCTTGGCAAGCCTCACATGTGTTCTGGGATTCTTGCGTGGACCAGAGTGGGGTGCAGAATTCAACCTTCACGACTTAGAATCACGATTTCCATGCAACGATCCTTTGGTGTTGGCATCAGCTCATTGTCATCAGAATAGTGGATGTTGTCCAGTAGTCTTCTACCACATACAGCTCAAGACGAATTCCTACCATTATCTCTCATATCAGTTCTGCGACATAGACAAAACCAATGTGGTATGTAGTAGTCATATACATAATATAGCCAGGGGGTATTTGTGTTTTGTGTTTAACCTAGAGAGATTGTATATTTACCTTTCTTTACAGCCCACCTGTTGCCAAGTGTCCATTCTGAGTTGCCACGCATCCACTGTGAAGACCTCCATCAAGCTCTTATTTTTTCCCCCAAACTTTCCTTGTTTTGTCTCCCTGTTTTCCCCTGGCGAGCCTTTCGTTACTCTAGTGTTTGATAGAGTCGGAAGGCTGTAGGGGAAGGCTGTGGAATATTCTTCGGATTCCTGAAGCTCCTGCGGAACCTGCTTGGAAATCATTACAGTGTGCCTGCATCCTAACCTGAAGGACGGTGCCTGCTAGGCACCGCCACCATTTTGGGCTCCCTGGACTGCCCGCCAGGCAATCGGAACGATTGCTGGCGGCGGATGGTCTTTACGTCCGCTGCGGACACATTCATGTTTCCACTGCCATCCTAATCTGGCGGTGGGAAATATCCGTTCGATGGCGGAAGGACCACCACCGCAGAGCCGGCGGTTGCCACAGCTGCCCCTGCGGTGGCGGTCCTTTCACCATCATACTCAGCCCCTTAGCCCAGTGCTTGCTTGCATTGTCATGGAACACCTCTGCAGCATAGGGTTGCTCCATAGAGGAAGTTTATCATAATATAACGATAAAGGGCATCTAACCGCCATTGCACGTCATATGTATATGCTATCTCGGATGGTCTTAAACCTAACTCCTTTAAAGTAGTTTGTATCATTGATCCGATATAAAAACATATGACTATCACTTCCCAAAATCAAGCGATGGAAAGAGTCTTTCTGGTGAGACTTAAGAGACTACGGAAACGCCCAGAGAAAGCTGCCCAAAGTAGATTTTAAAATCAGGGAAGTCAAGTCCTCCTTGGTTGTATGGGAGCTTAAGCAAGTCTATGGCCGCCAGGCTTTTTTATAGCCCCAAATGAAACTACTAAACATGCCCTCAAGTTTCTTAAATAATAAATTGGGAAACCGCAGAGGAATAGATAAAAATAAATATAAAAATCTAGATAATACTTTCATTTTAATTAAATTACATCTCCCTAGATTTCCTATTGGGAGTTAATGCCAGTTCTTTAGCTGCTTAGCATTCTCTTTCAATAATAATTCATAGTTTAGAGCAAATATACAATCAATCTGTGCTGAAATTCTAACCCACAAATATGTAGCTTCAGGTCAAAAACACCCATTATCGATCTTTCAGTTTGAAAATTAATAAGCACTTGCGTTTTCTTTACATTTAATTTATATCCAGACAGGGAGCCAAACTTAATTGCTTCCTCCTCAATAAATGTTACAGCCCTATTTGGATTGGCTGTAAAAACCGCTATATCATCCGCATACGCAGTGATCTTAAGCTTGCTTACCCCTGATTCTAATGGAATTATATATGAATTGGATTGTAGTGCACAAATGAATGGCTCAATGTAAAGAGCAAACAGCAAAGGAGAAAGGGGGCATCCCTGCCTAGTACCACAAAGAATTCGGAATGGTGTTGAATATAACCCTAAATATGATAATTTAGCTTGAGGTTTATAATATATAGCTTATACCAAGTGCCTAAATTGTCCTCCAAGTCCAAAAGTTGTCAGTGTAGCCCACATGAAATCCCACCCCACCCCGTCAAATGCCTTTTCGGCGTCCAAAAGGATCATGCTGAGGTCTGTTGACAGCTTCCTGGCCATATCAAAGGCCCCCACTGCCATATTAACATGAGTAGTAGTATCCCTGCCCAGGATAAAACCATGTTGGTGGTCTGACACTAATCCGGGCATTATTGGAGCCAAACTTTTTGCAAAGATCTGGGCGTCGGCGTTTATAAGCAAAATCAGCCTATAAGAATCACACTTGGCACGGGGTTTGTCCTTTTTTAGAAAAAAAACTATCTGTGTCATATTCCTTGATTCTTGTATCTTCACACTTGAGCCGATATGTTGTATGACCATATTAAATGGCAAGATCAAAATATTTTTTTTAACTTTATTGAATTCTGCAGGTATTGAATCCTCCCCAGTAGCTTTCCCGGAAGGCTGCGCAGATATTGCCAAACTTATTTCCTCTGTCGAGATGTTACTATCTAATAGGGCAACATCTTCTTCACTCACAACTGGGAGATTACTGGCCTGAAGATACTGTTCCATATATCCCTCATCAGGTATTAAAGTTTGTGTATTCAGCTTCTGATAGTATATGGAAAACTGTTCTAGAACTGCTTGTGGATGAGTGTACAAGATTCCATTTGTTCCCATTATAGCATTTATTTTTGTTTTAGCCCTTTCATCTGCTACTTAAAAATCCAAGGCCCTTCCTATTTGCTCGCCATATTCATATTGCGATAACCGATATTTATTATACCTAACTGCCATTCTCTCCCTAAAAGACTTCTTCATTGCTGTCTTCATCTATTAAAGAGAGAAGCAGCTGATCCTGATCCCTAGTATCCCGCATGACTGCCTCAGCATGGTGTGTTTTAATGTTACATAAGGCTTGACTAAGTGTCTTACCATCAGCTTTCCGCACTTGGTTCTGCTGCCATATATATTGTTGAGTGATACCTCTAAGAAAGGCTTTCATTGTTTCCCAAACAGGAAACAGTGACACTGACCTCATATTCTCCCCAAAGAAAATCTCAAGCTGTTTGTTAATATAAGCCAAGTATCCGTTATCTGTGAATAAATATCTAGGAAAAGAAGAAGATCTGGATGTTTTGCATCTGGCTGTGGCCTGAAAGGATAATATAATAGGTTTATGGTCAGAAGTAATCTGAGGGCATATTTCCATATCTGATGTCAATATTACATTATCCGACGCCCATGCCATGTCTATATTAGAATAAAGCCTATGAGGGGCAAAGTAAAACGTGTAGCCAGGGATAGCTGGATGCAACTGCCTCCATGCATCTCTTATGGACTGCAGCCTACCCATTTCTAATATTGCAGCCAGTGTCGTCCGCATTCTGGGAGTAGCTCCCTGTCTTGTTGAGGCAATACAATAGTCCATATCACAATTAAAATCACTCATGATCACCCGCTCCCCCTCCCAACTTGACATTTCCATATTTAGTAAGTCAAAGACAGTAGGATCTTCCTTATTAGATCCATAGACTGAACAATACACATATTTCTTGCCTCTAATTTCTAACTGTGCAAGTGCCCATCTCCCCCTCTGATCAGCCAGTGACTTATGTATTATGCATGCAAACCTTTTATCCTTTAACTAGCAGCCCATCCTGACCTTGTCCGGGAGCAATCAGGCTTCCCCGACCCCCACCCGCCCCGACATTGTCCAGCAGCCCGGGACCCCGCCCGCCCCGACATTGTCCAGCAGCCAGGGCCCCCATCTGCTCCGTCCCCCGCCTGCCCCATCCCCCGACTGCCCCGACCCCTGCCTGCCCCGACATAGTCCCTGGGTTCCCCGGAGCCTTACCTCAGCCGCCGCTCCTTCCCTCGCTCCTCAGTTCACCGCTCCGCCGCTCCTTGCCGCGTGTGTGGATTGGCGCTGGTGTTCCCGAGTTTACCCGCCTCAAACGTTTAAAGTTCTTGCTTTATAATAGTAGTATAGATAAGGCAGTGCCCCTTATCGAGATAGTTTGTGTGGTACATACTGTTATTTCATCCACCGAAGGTTCCGGTCTTTGTATGCAAGATGCGTCTCTGTTAATAAAACTATCTGGGGACGATACATTTTTAGCTCCTCACATACTACTTGCCGGTTATATCGCTATTCAAACCTGTGACATCCATGCCAAACTTTTAACCCAATCCATAATAAAGACTGTTCTTTTAAGCCAGATTGCTTTTCCTCCTAGTACCCTTCTTTATTCTTGCATGTCTATCTAAATCAAACATTCTACTTAGCATCTTCCTGCCTGAGCCCTGATATGCCCCCTTGATATCACTTTTTTGCCCCTCCATCTTCCTGTGAATCAGCCACCAATCTCCCCTTTGACCCCTGACCTCCCCACCCCTTTTCCTGTTCCAACAAGGAGGAATACTCCCTTTTACCAGCTGCTGCTCTCTGGGCAGCTCCTCAGAGACAGTACCACCACAGTGGCCCCCGCGCCCACCCCATATAGAGAAGAAGAAAAAGTGAAGAAAAAATAAATAAAAACAAACAGAGAAGCCACGAGTACCATAGCAGAAAAAATCAAAGGGATCTCAAATTAGCTCTCAAATCCCTTTTATCTTTATGCACATATGTAAGAGCAATATATAGTCCTTTTAAATCTTTTTGCAGCCTCTGTTTGCCGATCACTTCTATAGTCTTTTGCTCATCTGAAAAAAATAGGAATGTCCTCCCTTCAAGACTTTTAGCCGTGCAGGCTCCTGGAGGAATACTTGTGCTCCTGCGGCCTTTAGTGGATCTATTAACTGGCGTAACTTGCTGTGTCTGTTCATTGTTATCTTGCAAAGATCAGACCGCACAAAATGATAATAGATTCAGCTGTAACAGGAAAACTAGGGCGAGCTTTCAGAGATACAGCCTGTCTGAGCAGGACATTTCCCCAAAAAATCATAAAAGGCCGAGGATATCGAAATCCTTTCTTAAGTTGTACCAATGGGAGTCTATGAACTATTTGTAACTGTTAGTCCCAGTCCCAAACTGCTAGTTCGGGAAAGGCTTTCTGAAAAAGCTGAACCACATATGCCCTAGAGTCTGATCCCTTCTTCCCCTCCAGTACCCCGAATAGCTTTAGGTTGTGCCGTCGCTGGCAGTTATCTAAGTCTTCTATCTTAGTCTGCATTGCTAAGATCTGAGCATCATGCTTCTGCAGCGAGCTGGCCGTTAAGGATGAAAGACTCCTCAGTATCAGCAACCCTCTTTTGTAGTTCTGAAATATCTTTCGGGAGTAACCCTATTTTGATTGTCACCTCTTGTAATGACTGTTGGATGCTGTAATTATCCACTCTGGCTTTTGCGTAGTGCTCCTGAGCTTCGACTCTGATCTTTTAAAGCATGAACCATCAAAAGAAGGGATGGCTTGTCATAATCTTCGAATCAAATCAAATAAATTCAAAGATATTTGTAGAGCGCGCTACTCACCCGATGGGGTCTAAAGGCGCTGAGAGGAGTGGGGAGGGCGCTACTGCTCGAACAGCCAGGTTTTGAGTTGTTTCCTGAAGGCGAGATGGTCCTGAGTCAGCCGTAGGTGGGTGGGGAGTGATTTCCATGTCTTGGCCGCCAGGTAGGAGAAGGATCTTTCTCCGGCGGTGGTTCTGCGGAAACGTGGGACTGTGGCGAGGGCGAGGCTGGCGGAACAGAGCTGGTGGGTGGGTGTGTAGAATGAGAGGCAGCTGTTGAGGTATTTGGGGCCCTTGTTGTGGAGAGCCTTGTGTGCGTGGGTGAGGAGTCTGAACGGGATCCTCTTGCTGACGGGGAGCCAGTGCAGGTCTTTCAGATGGGCAGAGATGTGGCTGTGACAGGGGAAGCCAAGGATGAGTCGTGCAGAAGCGTTCTGTATGCGCTGGAGTCTTTTCTGGAGTTTGGCTGTGGTTCCAGCGTAGATGGTGTTCCCGTAGTCCAGTCGGCTGGTGACGAGGGCCTGGGTTACCGTCTTCCTGGTTTCGGTGGGGATCCACCGGAAGATCTTTCGGAGCATGCGCAGGGTGTTGAAACAGGATGACGAGACAGCGTTGACTTGCTTGGTCATCGTGACGGAGGAGTCCAGGATGAAACCTAGGTCGCCTGCGTGGTCCGTGGACTTGGGGGCAGTGCCCAGTGCAGGCGGCCACCAGAAGTCGTCCCAGGCCGAGGGGGATGGTCCCAGGATGAGGGCTTCTGTCTTGTCTGAGTTCAGCTTCAGACGGCTGAGCTTCATCCATTCTGCGACGTCTTTCATTCCTTCCTGGAGGCTGGCTCTGGCGGTGGCGGGGTCGTTGTTGAGGGAGAGGATCAGCTGGGTGTCGTCAGCGTAGGAGATGATGTTTAGGTTGTGTCGGCGTGCGATGGCTGCGAGGGGGCTCATGTAGACGTTGAAGAGGGTGGGGCTGAGCGAGGAGCCTTGAGGAACGCCGCAGAGGATCTTGGTGGCCGCTGAGCGGAAGGGGGGGAGGCGGACTTTCTGAGTTCTGTCAGAGAGGAAGGAGGTGATCCTTTCCAGGGCTCTCCCTTGGATCCCGGCGTGGTGGAGGCGGGTTGTTAGGGTGCGGTGGCAGACTGTGTCGAATGCGGCCAATAGGTAGAGGAGGATGAGGGCAGCAGTTTCCCCGTTGTCGAGCAAGGACCTGATGTCGTCGGTAGCTGCGATGAGGGCGGTCTCGGTGCTGTGGTTTGCTCCGAAACCGGACTGCGAGGGGTCAAAGGATCCGTTCGTCTCGTGGAAGGTGGAGAGTTGTTTGTTGACAGTCTTCTCGATGACTTTCCCAGGAAAAGGGAGGAGCGAGATGGGGCGGAAGTTCTTGAGGTCCGTGGGTTTCATCAGGAGGGCGCTGAGCTCGGCATGTTTCCAACTCTTCAGGAAGGTGGCGGATGCGAAGGAACTGTTAATGATGTCCCGGAATTGGGGTGCGATGATGGAGTCGGCTTTGTTAAAGATGTGGTGTAGACAGGGGTCAGATGGGGAGCCGGAGTGGATGGAGTTCATCATGCGGGTGGTGTCTTTGGTGCTGACCGAGGTCCAGGTGCAGAGGGTGGTGGTGGGGGGCGGTGGTTGGGTGCGTGGTCTGTGCGCCGAAGCTGTTGTGTATGTCGGCGATCTTGCGGTGGAAGAACGAGGCGAGTGAGTCGCAGAGGTCTTGTGAGGGTGTGATATCGTTGTTGCAGGCGCTGGGATTGGAGAGCTCTTTAACGATGCTGAAGACTTCCTTGCTGTTGTGGGTGTTGTTGTCCAGTCGTTCTCTGAATGTTGTCCTTTTGGTGGTGCGGATCAGCTGGTGGTGTTTGCGGATGACGTTCTTGAGGGCTGTCATGTTTTCTGTTGACTGGTCGTGGTGCCAGGCTTTCCCGAGGGTGCGGCAGGTTTTCTTGGAGTTTTTCAGGTCGTTGGTGAACCATGAGGCTTTCCTGCAGCCTGGTCTGCTGGGAGGGTTCTTCAGCGGTGCAAGGTCATTGGCGCAGTTGGTGAGCCACTGTGCGAGGTTGCCGGCTGCTTCGTTGGGGTCCGTCGTGCTGGTGTGAGGGTTCTGGCTTAGGGAGGTGGTGAGCTGGTCGGTGGTGATCTTGCTCCAGCGTCTTCGGGGAACCTGTTGCGGGTGGTGGTGGGTTGTGGTTCTTCTGTAGGTGAAATGGATGCAGCTGTGATCTGTCCAGTGTAGTCCGGTGGAGTGGCTGAAGGAGATGTGGTTGCTGGAGGAGAAGATTGTCTCAAGCGTGTGGCCGGCGTAGTGGGTGGGGGTGTTCACCAGTTGCTTGAGTCCGAGTTTGGCGAGGTTGTCCAGCAGGGTGGTGGTGTTGTTGTCGTTGTTGTTTTCCAGGTGGAAGTTGAGGTCTCCCAGGAGGACGTAGTGGTGTGTATCTGGAAGTGAAGGTGCTCGGCGGCGGTGAGGGTGTCTTCGGAGTTGGTCGTGATGCGGATGGTGTTTCTGTGGACGATGGCGATGCCTCTTCCGGTTTGGTTGACGCGGTCCCTCCGGGTGATCTCGTAGCCATTCGGTATGGCTATGGCAATGTCGGGGGCTGAGGAGGCGTTCATCCAGGTCTCTGCGAGGAAGGCGACGTCCGGCGCTGTTGTGTCGAGGAGGTTCTAGAGTTCGACGGCGTGCCTGTGGATGGAGCGGGTGTTGAGCAGGATGCACTTGAGGTGATTGTTGCTGGTGCCTGGCCTGGCCGGTGCGGTGCAGGTCCGGAGGCAGGTGAATTTGGAGGCTTGGCAGGTGAAGGGTCCGTGGGTGCGTTTCGGGGTGGCTCGGTTGCAGGTGAGGTTCCGGCCAGTGTTGAGTGCGTGGAGGGTGGCGGTGTCGTAAATCCGTCAGGTGGGCTGGTATCGTTGAGGGCCAGGGGTTCTGGCGCTGGGCGCGATCCAGGCGCGGACGGGCGTAGACGGGCTTGCCTTTGGCGCGCAATCGGCGCGCTTACTGCGCTTACGCGTGGACTCCGCCATAAATGGTGAAGTGGGAGGGAGGAGCAGCTGGGAGGCGGGAGCGGGGCGGCGAATGGGAAGGGGATACAGAAGAAAAAGGGGCGGGCCACAGGGGAGCAGCGGCGGGGAGCGGGGGGGGAGAACAGAGCGGGAAGCGGACGGAGGCGAGGGTGCAAGTCACGAATACAGAAAATAAAGCGACAAATACAGGCACAGAGAAACCAAAAACACGAGGGGGCAAGTCACGAATACAGTAAATACAGCGACAAATACAGGCACAGAGAAACCAAAAACAAAGCCCAGAATACTCACCTGCAGGGCAGCGGCGAACTCGCAGCAGTAGGGGGAAGCCTGGGCACACTCACGGGGAGTCGTGCAGTGCGAGGAGCGACCGGCCCTGAAGCAGGTTGTTTCTCAGTTATCTGTGCCCCTGCATTCATCGGAGTCAATGTTAATAGCAAGACTTCAGGACCCAGGCTGATTAATTGTCCTAAAGCTAGCACTGGCTCCAGCACAGAATTAACTCCCACTTCACCCCCACCTTCAATATTGCTATCTGCTGGGCCACTGTCTGTAGGGCAGCTATCTGTAGGGCTGGTACCTGATAGTCGTGATACCATTGTCCTAACCCCTCCTTTCGCCTGAACCCATCTACGAAGAGGGCTACCATCTGAGGTAATTTTAGCTTGTAAGGGCGCCGTACTTTGTCGCAGGTTATAACATCCAAAATGTGTTTTCTTTCCAGATCTCTTTACTTTGGCTTTTTCTTTTTGCCGAAGGATGCCTTAGGTGATTTAGACACAGACCCTGCTCGCTCCGCTGTGCCCTAAAGGGCTATTGGCAAATCTTTTTTTTATTAGTAGGAGTTTGGGATTATCAGGTTCCTGACCAACAACTCGTAGTGGTAATTCTTCCCCATCTCCTAGCACTCCATCACCATCGCGGCTCAATACCAGAGTAGCCAGTTGCGAAATTACGTCGACATCCGAGCCTCCACTAGGAAAAGTCATTGCCTTGCCTGCTATTTCTGCACCCGTTAATAAGAAACTTGCCGGATCCTTAAGTGCTCAACACTCTTTCACAGATTCTATGGATGTTTTCCATTTGTCTGCAGCTTGCTTCCCCTTCTCTAGTTAAACATTAGCTATCTCTTGTGGGTCTGAAAACAATCAGCATATTTCAGGTAACAGATTACAGCTTTTTCTGAGCTTGAAGCAATCACTCTTCGACTGGCCTCTAGAATTCAACTTCTCAAACCATGACCCCTTGGGCTACTGCTACAAGTTTCATTAGCAACATTATGGCACGCCAGAATAGCATACAATAAAACATCTGCAATTGTTTTTCCAGTCGTTAGCTCATTTGGTTCGCCTGTAATGAGAAGGTCTGCTACCTTTCCAGACTGTAACAGTCGCAAAAGTGGCTTACCTACTTTTGAAATGTTTTTAGAGGTGCTCCCTTTCTTTGCCGTGAGTCCCTCTTCAGTGGGTCCCTCTTCAGTGGTGTCTGTGAGGTAAGCTCAGAAATCTCCGTGATTTTGTTCGGGCTTCTCTGTTGCTATTTTAATTGCTGTGATGACTTTTAGGTCTTCTGCATTCTTTCTCCCGATAGTTTCCCTGGTTTAGAATCGCCTGGGTAAGCGGGTGTCAAGGAGCCTCTCCGTAGGTCTGTGCTCCGCGACAGCGTCAATCTGCTATCTTGCTCCAGGTTCTTACATTCACATACAGACAAAACATACACATACTCACCTGGCAGTTTTGATGTTCTTAAAACTGTTAGGTATTTTACAACAAATTGTCTTTAAAGTAACCCTAACAATCCTCACTGCTATCCCTTCCCACTGCTACTTAGGCCCTCTCATGCTCTGCTTCACAAATGATGTATTTTACCATGATATTGTATTGTATTGTAATTGCATTTATATAACGCTTACTACACCAGATGAGGCATCAAAGTACTTTTTTGGTGAGTAGCACGCTACTCTAGAACCCAAAAGGATTAGTGGTGAATTAGTATAGTGAAATATGAAATTAATTTGAGCGGTGGATATGTTAATCTGTTATTCGGATTGGATTGAGAAGGATATTGGAGGGTTTGAAAAGGAAAATGTTTCCATTTATATATTGCTTGCTACCCATGATGAGGTCTTTAAGCACTTTTTGGTGAGTAGCACGCTACTCCGGAAGCCAAAAAGGACTAACCCAGGGACGCTCGGAGGGTTCAATGACCCCTAACTCCATCACCTTGCTGACCTCAGCTTTGATACTTTGCTTAACATGATCAGACTGTTGATGGATTTTTTTTTTGACAGGAACATTGTCCCCAGTGTACACATCATGAGTACTCCAGTGGGTCTAACCAGAGGTCAAGGAGAAGAGCCTACAGTCAGCCTGTTGTTGGGCAGTGAGGGTGTCTGATTAGACAACTCCATCCACTGACCCATCTTTGGGACTGTAAGGGAGGAGGTAGGGAGAGGTGCACTCTGTCTCCTGATCCTCATCAGTAACCATCAGTATGGTCATGTCAGCCCTGTCATGGAAAAGCTTTAGGCGGTTCACATGGATAACCCTTTTGGGGGACCTGCTTGTGCCTTGGTCAACCTCAATTTTCTTTTCTAAGATGGGGTAAGGGCCACTCCATTTGTCCTGGAGGGCTCTTGGTACCACAGGCTTCAAACACAGATGTTTTTCCCTGGTTGGAATTCCACGAGTGCAGCTTTTTGTCATACCAGTGCTTCTGGAGCTCCTGGCTGGCCATTCTGGAGCTTAGGCCTAGTACATAGTCCACAATATCCTGTGTGGATTCTTGGAAAGGCTTCTCCCAACCCTTTTCTCTTTTTTTTATTTTTTATTATAAAGTCTGTTTGTAGAAAAGAAAGCAAAAGCAGAGGCTAAACAAATGGGGGACACTTGTCCCTGACAGAGAAGCGTAAAAAATAAATGCAAATTCCATGGTACACAGTGAATTAACATAATACGAAGTCACAAAGAGCTTAATTTAAACTATGCAAAACATCACCAAGTCTTCCAAAACGTGATATATCAAAATTAGAGGAAAACCAAGCATGTCGCACACCCGGCCAGAAGCAGCTTAATAGTATATTTACTTCCAGGGGAGTACATAGAGAGCGAACTGGCAAACAAACGTTATTCCATTTTCTGGCCGTCAAATGGGATACTATCAATGACACTGCAATAAAATCGTCAGGGACATGAAATGTACAACAACCTGAAAGGTAAGACCTTCACATTATCTGAAAAAGCATGTTAGACTGTTAGAACAATAGAGAACTATCAACAATTTTATAAAAATAATGTGACAAGAAAAAGATGAAAGACGAAAGGAGACTTCCCTCGAGGAGGGGGAAAGGAAAAAGGACGGATGCGCTGTAAGGACCCATATCCCAGCTTGGGAACGTCGAGGGTACAGATGATAGACCCGTTGATTCAAGTGAGCCAAGAGAGTCTGGTTTCTGACCCTTAGAGAAAGGCTCCAGGGAGTCTTCAAACAGTTGTAAGGCCCGTAATCTGGGGGGGGCAACCAGGAGTGTTTAGTCATAGTGAAATAGTGTATAAGTGTCTGCCATATGCGGTCAAATTGGGCATCTGTGTGGTTGATGCGAGCTGTAAGCAGTTGTAGGGCTAAGACATCCCACAGCCGAAGAAACCAGGTGGCTTTAGGGGGGGGTGTGGTTTCTTCCAATATAGGGAAATTGACTGCCTATGGGCCCCTAACAAATTGAGGATCAGGTGCCATTCTGTATGTGTCACGGCTGTTAACATTGAGGGTTTAATGCCTAAAATCGTGACTAGCGAGGAGGAAGGAATAGGGAAACCCACCACCTCTTTGATGTGACTAAGAACCGCCTTCCAGAACATCAGGAGACGGGGACACAACCACCAAATGTGAATGAAGTCCCTTCTATCCCTCTAACACCTCCAATAAGTCGGGGGAGTCTGGGAACACCTGATGCAGACGAGTTGGTGTATAGTACCACCGTGTCATCACTTTGTACGCTGACTCGTGTTGTGGTGTGCTCCAAAATACCCTTGGGATATCCCTCCACAATCGAGCCCACCCCTCCTGGGGTATATACTCTTCCACCTCTATGGCCCACCGTGTCTAGTATCCCTGAGGCACGGGACACTGAGAATGTTGTAAGAGAGTAGGTTTTAGAAATCAGACCCCTCGAACCCTCAAACCTACCAACCAGGGATTCAAAGGCGATAAGCTGTCGGGTGGCTTCCTGAGTGTAAGTCTGAGAACTAAGCCAGTGCCATAGCTGGTAGTATTGCATAAGTGCCCTCTCCGAGAGATGAAAGGTTTGCTTACATTGGTCGAAGGTACGGAACTTGTCGCCCTGAAAAAGGTCTTGAATGACCCGGCACTCTCCCTCCGTCCACGCACCCAAAGCCTGAGTTTGCAGGGCTGGGGGAAACAAGGGGTTACGTTACGCTCTATAGGAGTGTTCGGGGAGGGAAACTTTGTTAGGCCCTCTGGTATCGCCAACTTATCCCAGATCTCTAGTACCGTTCTCGTAGGGGTAGCTATGTAAGCAATATGGAGATGGGCACCTAGTGGCAACCAACCACAGGGGTCCACAGGCTACTGCCCGGTCTAAGTGGAACCAGTGTTTTTCACGTTCGCGGATCACCCATTCCGATATAAACCGAAGGTGACAAGCCCAATAGTATTCCAGGAAGTTGGGGCACGCAATCCCACCCCGGTCCTGGGACAACATTAGGATCTTGTTAGAGAAGCAAGGATGGGAATTTCCCGACATGAATTTCATAAATTCCCGCTGTAGGGCAAGAATATCAGCCTGCGGTATTAGGGTGGGGAGGGTTTGAAAAAGATATAAGACTTTAGGGAGAAGGGACATTTTTATGGTATTGATGCTTCCCAGCCATGCAAGAGGAAGGCCTTTCTATCTACTCAGTTCCTCCCGGATGGCTTTCCTATACCTAGGTATACCAAAAGGGAGTCACCGTTCCTAAGTAGAGAGAGAAAAAGAAGGGAAGTAAGAGGTACTCTTGTCGTTTGCTACTCGTCGGGCCGGCACTGCAATGCCCTACGGGTCCCCGAGGGGTCTCTTTTCTGGAGATCTTTTGATGAAGCTGTATGGGTGAGTGGGTGTAAGTGGCAGTGCAGTAATTGAAGGTGTATTAAAAAATGGCTGGATGGAGTGTGATTCATTTTTATTAAGGAGATCCCTCTGTCATTATTAAAACTAAGTGTATGGTGCTGCTTTAAGGGGTATGATGTCCCTTGGTAGCTGAGTAACTATATGTCCCTAGTGGGCATTTGTTCTGGTCAACATGTTTCGCGCTTTAATGGTCTTAGGGGGAGAGCCAGGGCGCTTCCTCAGGGCCGAGTGAGAAAGTTGTATCTACAGTGGCCCGAAAAGTGCCCTGTATAAATGAAGGGAGTAGAACTTCCCTTAGTAGGTAGGGTAAGATCCCATGAGATCAGTGAGGGTCACTTGAGAGGGTTCTCAAAGAAGAATGCATGTCCCCCGTAACCCTTACCACAGTATTGCAAGCCATCCAACCCACCCCCAAACAAACCCATCACAGCAGAAGGGCCATGTAGCCCTCACAAAACTCGGAACCAACAAAGCATATTCAAGCGGGTTCCAGCGAAAGTTCCATGACTATTTGTATCTCCCTAGCCCCTAAAATCAGCGCATCCGTGAGACAAGAACAAACTGATAAGAAAGAAGGGAAAATAAAACAAAAAATGAAAGAACAGGTGGCCAACTGGGCCAAACAGTGTCAGAGTCTAAACGGAACAGGCCAGAGTCTCTCAAGCAGGCCATTCTGGAAAAGTCCCTCTCCTGAGGGACTCTGGGGGGTTAGGGGGGGGCGGCAGGCACACAAGAGTTCAAGGGTCTCCACCACCTGTGTCCTGTGGCAATGCAGGATAAAGCAACGGTTGCTCCGACCGCAGGGCCTCTCAAGGAAACCAGATAAGATACCAAGGAAGACCCTCCCCGCAGGCGCAGACACTCCGACCAGAGGGCCTAAAGTTACCCTCTGAAGCAAACAGTGGGCCAACACATAGACAGTATTCATCCAAGGCCAGGTCCCATACCAGACAAGTGGATGAGCCAACAGTCCAGACCAGATGCAGTGGACTTCAGGATCAGCACAAAGGGTGACATATCCAGTGTAGTGTTAATCCGCATGATTTAGCGAATGCGTTAGAGAAGAAGAGCCACTTAGAGAGCGAATGTGGCTGATAATGTCTTGTTTAGTTTGTGAAGAGTCAAGCTCCTGTGTGTGGCGTCTGGATCTGGGAGGCATAATAGTGGACCACAGTGGGCGGAGAGGCCCGTCATGTCGCTCCCGTGAAGAAGGAAGGCCCTCCTCTTCAGGCTCCACAGGGAGCTGTAGAAGCTGTTTTGTGTCTTTCAGCGAACGAAAGACACGTCGCTTGCATTCCCAGGTGAACATGAGGGCTAAAGGGTGATCCCACTGGTACTTGACATTGTGGTCTCTCAATTTGTCTGTGACGGGCTTGAAATCTTTCCTCCGTCGAAGTGTAGCTGGCTCCATGGCATGATCCGGGCATCAAAGTGGGCACCAGGGAAGCCCCATGGGTGAGCACCGGAGATCAGTGGCTACTGCGCTCCGCTGACATGGCTCACGCCAATGAAAATTGCAAAAAACACAGTTGATGGACAGAATGTAGAACAATGTCATACATTCACCCCAGTACAAGGATCTGGGCCTAAATCCATCGTTTTTTTGCACTCCACACCACCCTGGGTTAGACACTGGCTATATGTAAATCAGCTCTTACCCTGTGCCTCATGGGAACAGTCCAGTCCGAACTACCAAGCCATGTCTTTCCCAGACTAAGAATCAAGCAGCCAAGGACCGGTTTCTGGCTATCAGCCTTCATCAGCCTGGATAGCTTGACTCCAGTGGTGTGGAGAGCCTGGGACTCACGTCTGAGTATACCCAGCACACTCGGGGTGAAAATTGCAAAAAACACAGTTGATGGACAGAATGTAGAACAATGTCATATATTCACCCCAGTACAAGGATCTGGGCCTAAATCCATCGTTTTTGTGCACTCCACACCACCCTGGGTTAGACACTGGCTATATGTAAATCAGCTCTGACCCTGTGCCTCATGGGAACAGTCCAGTACGAACTACCAAGCCATGTCTTTCCCAGACCGGAATCAAGCATCCAAGGACCGGTTTCTGGCTATCAGCCTTCATCAGCCTGGATAGCTTGACTCCAGTGGGGTGGAGAGCCTGGGACTCACGTCTGAGTATACCCAGCACACTCGGGGTGAAAATTGCAAAAAAACACAGTTGATGGACAGAATGTAGAACAATGTCATACATTCACCCCAGTACAAGGATCTGGGCCTAAATCCATCGTTTTTTTGCACTCCACACCACCCTGGGTTAGACACTGGCTATATGTAAATCAGCTCTGACCCTGTGCCTCATGGGAACAATTTTCACTCCAATGCCACTCCCAGTGCAGAGTGGCGAGGCCAGCAGGCAACTGCCCCGGGCGACGTCGGAGCTTGAGAGGCCCCCTTACGCTCACCAGAAGTGTCACTTCCACAGGGATCTAGCGCTACCACAGGGGTTACACTCGCGCAGCCACCGCACTCTGGTTTGGGGGCTGCAGACAGCGACCAGCGGCCTCTCCACCGCTGGACTCGTCCCCCAAAATGGCGGCTACTGGAATCCTCGCTGAAGCTGTCGAAGTGTTCAGGCACTCAGGGGCCACAAATCTGTTCACCACTAGCCAGTAGATCACCTCCTATGCTTCTGCAACACACCAGTCACCCTGCCCCGGTCGGCGGACCCAGCAGCCAGCAGCAGGGAGCAACAGCAATTACGGGACATGGTGGAGCGAAGACACGTAGAGACGCATCTCACTCCATTTGCGTCCAAGCCCCGCCCCCTCCCAACCCTCCTTACCAAGATAGAGTGGTCCCCTAACAGGATGGCCAAACAGAAGTTCAAAGGAGAAAAATCCTACTCCCTTCTGTGGCTCCTCCCTGTAGGCGAAAAGCAAGCAAGGCAAGAGGACCTCCCATCTCCTTTTGAGTTTTTGAGAGAGCCCCATAATCATGCACTTCAATACTTTGTTAAACTAGACCAATGGTATGTGGATGATAGGATGTAGTAACTTTATATTGCACTCCACACTCGTTCCACATGTGCTTGAGGTATGCCGACACGAAGCTTGACCCTCTGTCTGACACCACCTCCTTAGGAAAGTCTACCCTGGTGAAGACACCAGTGAGGTCCTTGGCTACTGCAGGAGCTGTAGTAGTCCTAAGGGGCATTGCTTCAGCATTCCTGGTGCCATGATCCACCAGTATAAATTTGTTTCCTGAGGCTGTGGGTGGTTCCAGTGGACCCACTTTGTCCACACCTACCCTTTCAAGGGGAACCCCAAACACAGGTAGTGGAATTAAGGAGGCCTTTGGGTGTCCACCTGTTTTGCCACTGACTTGACAGGGGGCACTGGAGCTAATAAACTCCTTTACTTTCTGGGACATCTGGGGCCAATAAAAGAGGCTAACTAGCCCATCCCAAGTCTTGGTCTGGCCAGAATGCCCGGTGAGTATAAATTCTCTTTACATCTGAGGCACTACCACTCTCCTTGTGACACCAGGGTTGGGGTCTCTGGCCTCAGTATACAGGAGTCCCTCCTCCCAATAGGTTCTGTGGGTACCACTGACATCTCCCTTTTCTTGTGCCGCAGCTTGCTGCCTCAGGCCTTCAAGAGTTGGACAGGTCTGCTGTCCAATGCACAGTTGTTCCCCTTGTGGGTCCCCCTGGGCCTAAGAGCTCAACCTGGTACGGGTCAAGTTCCATGGGCTCAGTTCCCTCTGGGGCTGACAAGTCCTCTTCCTGAGGAGAGAGGTCCTGAATCTTTTGCTGTCCAGAAGCTGGTTCCCCAGTCTTCGTACCGTTCCTCTTGGAAGTTTGGGCCATTCTTCCAGACTCCAACAATTCTTTTTCACCCTGTGCTCGGCTCTGTGCTCTAGTCTTGACACACACAACTTCAGTTATGTCCAGCATGGCTGCATGGGTTTTCAATTCTACCTCAGCCCATGCTGAGGTCTCCAGGTCGGGTCCAAGCAGAAGGCAGCTGGAAGTTTTGGAGACACTACTACCTGTTTCAGGCCATTAACCTCCTCCTAGTCTAATGTTAACATAGCCATGGCATGGCTAGTAGTAACACTCTCAGCGTTGGTGACTGGATAGGACCTCAACCAAAGGAAAGTCAAACCTATGAAACAGGGCTTCCTCACACAAACACTTCTTCTCATCCCTCTGAAATTCAAAAAGACAACCACTCAGTCCCGATCCTTTTCTGGTAATGTACCCAGGATATGGACCTCACATAATAATAATAACACCTTTTATATAGCGCCTGGTTACACTAGGCAACAGTGTGTCCCCGCGCTTTAAAACTAATTGCTAGCACAGAACCTCAGAGAAAAGGCCGCTGAAGGAAAGGGCGCAGGACCTCAGAGTTTTAGAAAAAGGTAAGTTTTCAGTTTGCGTCTAAAGTTTCCTTCAGATGGCTCCATCCGGAGCTCAATGGGGAGGTCATTCCACTGTTTGCTGGCCAAGTATCTGAATGACCGACCACCTATCCGTGCCCGCTGGATTCTGGGCACCTGAAAGAGCATACGGCCCTGAGATCGTAGATAACGATTAGGGTAGTACTTGGTAAGCAATTTTTTAAGATATACGGGACCTCTATCATAAGCAATGCGATGGGTTATACGCATGCTTTTAAATATAATGCGCTCTCGCATGGGGAGCCAGTGGAGGCGCGTTAAGGCTGGTTTCCCTGAAGATCTTCTTGGGAGGTTAAGAGGCAGTCTAGCTGCTACGTTTTGAACGCATTGAAGCCTATGAAGGCCGTTCCTACTCAGGCCTAGATACAAAGCGTTACTATAGTCGAGATGGGGCGTCACCAGAGTATGAATTAGCGTTTTCCTGCTGACTGCAGGAAGCGAGTCCAGGGTCTTGCGTAAGATCTTAAGGATCCCATAGCATTTCCCTGCTATCCCTCTAGTGTGATGTTCAAAGGATAGAGTCTCGTCCAGTTTGACCCCTAAATTCTTAACCTGTTCCAATGGTTTGGGAACAGTGCCAAGTTCTTTGGGCCACCATGCCGACGACCAGATGGATGGGGATTTCCCCAACACCAGAAGTTCAGTTTTAGTAGCGTTGAGGCGTAAACAATTTGTATTCATCCATCCCGCTAGTCCGCTCAGACAGGCTGTAAAGTTGGCTGAAGCCTCTTCCGGGGGCTGAGACAGTGTCACTACCAGCTGGGTGTCATCAGCATATGACACTATCTCAACCCCGTACGTAGCAACCAACTTGGCCAGGGGCGCCATATATAGGTTAAACAAAGTCGGGCTCAAAATGGAGCCCTGAGGCATGCAACCCCTCCTTCCTGTGCTTCAAAAGGGACCTGAAACTCATTCTCCTCAAGAAATACCTTACCGTCCTAGTCCACTAACCAATGCTCCAATAACCTAGTTGACTCCCTGCTTATTTGTCCATCGATAAGTGGAGATTGGACTGTTTTCAACCTTGTGAGTTCCCCCTCTATCCTGCATGGCATACCTAATTATAATGTGTTGCTTATATCCTCATGCACTGTTATGTCCTGCTATGCAATGTATAACTACTTATAATGTTCGGCTTTTATCTGTATGCATCCCTCTGTCATGCTATGTTATGCACCTATGTATGTAAAGCGCTCTGATACCCCCAGGTCTAGCTAGCGCTATATAAAACTTACTAGCAGCCCGCCCCAGCGTTGCCTGGGGCAGAAAGGGGCTGGGGGCAGTACACCCGCTCCCGCCCCAACCCCCTCCCGCACCGACTCCCTCCCGCCCCCCTCCCACCCCGACTCACTCCCGCCCCCCTCCCGCCCCGACTCACTCGCGCCCCCCTCCCGCCCGACTCATTCGCGCTCCGACATTTTCCTTTACTGCTGCCTCCTTCTTGCCTCCCCCTGCATCACACAGTCTCGCACTGAACTTTCCCTTTCCTTACCTATGCCGCCACTCCTCACTGCACAGCCGCTCATCACTGCACCGCCGCTCTTCCTTCGTCGTCATCACGCACGTCGCGTCGCGGTCACCACGCACGTCGTCTCGCAGCCAGAGCTAGGTCCCGGTCGGCGCTACTTTCAGGGGACTACTTTGTTTACAAACGTAATTTTTTTAATTTACTTTTAAAAAAACATTTATATAGCCTATGTCCATCTACACACCCTGACATTTTCATAGATGTATCGGGTGTGTATATTGGCGCTGTGGTTCCCGAGTTTACCTGGCCAAAAGGTGCAAGTTCTCTCTTTATAATAGTAGTATAGATAAAATAAATAAATTAAATAAATAAATTACTCAAAATATGTTATTTCATAAAAAGATTGCAAAGTCCATTAAAATCATGCACATTATTTCCAGTTTGAATTAGAATTTGAATAGGCATTATAGAGCGCGGCTGTCACTTCGAAAGGAGCATCCTGCCGCTATGTGGGAGATAGTCAGGGTAGACCAGAGCAGCCACTAGATGAGTAATGAGCAAAGTTAACCATCCATTTAGTTTCTTAACTGAGTAGTCTACAAAGTCAATTCATTGTTTTTGGGTTTTGTGAGCCCCCCTGAATCTAATTCTATATTCCTCAGTTGAGAGCTCAAAGCCCTAAAGCAGAGTGTTCTTCATGAGGTCATAATACCCAGCATCTGCCCCTGTAAGGGTCAGGAGTCTGTCCCTGCAGTTACCAGTGAACAGTTCCCAAAGGAGAGCCCCCCCAGTGTGACTTCCTCACTTTTCTTATTTTACAAGCCCTCTCAAAAGCTGTTAACCATTTGGCGATATCATCACCTTCCTCAAGTTTGGGGATAATCTTGGGGATTTTGGGATCATAAGATTGCTCTCTGTCCCTATATATTAAGTTGCTGCCACAATTGATGGGAGCTAAGTCCATCTTCACTTTTTTTTCTAGAGCCAGGAGTTTAGTCACTAGGTCTAATCCTTTGGTCAACCTCACTAAGAGGTTGGTCTCCTCATTGAAGCTGTCCTTAATGGGCTCAGAAGTACCTGACCCACCTGTGTGTGATCTAAGTGCTGTGTGTAGTATTCTTGATATCAGGGGCACAGGGGCCCCGTTCTCCCTAGGAAGTAAGGGTGGTGGTAGTTATAAGTTATCCTCATCCCCTACATTGTCTTCCCCATCTGAGAGGTCCTCACTTTGCTCCGTGGGCTGATCCTTAGCATATCCTGTCAACAGCTCCTGGAGCTTTTGTTTGGAGGCATGGGACCACAAATGCTAGCTGGAGGTAAGGGGTGAGATTGAGCCCCTCAACCATGTTCTCTATGCCATTTAGTATGTTTTCACGAACAGTTGGGTTCTTGTTATAAGAGGCATTCTACAAAAAGTCTAAACCCTCTTACCCCTGACTGTGGTGAGTTTTTATTTTTCTAAATAAATCTGAAGGGACTTAACTAAGGCTCTATTAAGACTTTTAGGAATTTGGAAAAACTGTCAATTAAAAAAATCTGAATTCTAAAGAGAGTTTAGGAATTCTGTTGTGTGATCAGGTGTTGACCAAGTCAGTCCAACAAATGCAAAGTTGTAGAGCCTTTGCACAACTGTCCCCTGTTGGAAACTGGTTCTATCTATACTGCACCAATATGAGGTATAGTGTGTATAGAGTCCAGGTGACCCCAGAGGTAGGCAGAGGTTAAAGTTAGATAGAACCTTAGAGTAGAGTGGCCGATCAGTAAGGCAGTATCAGAGGACAGTGTTAAGCATTTGATGTACACACTCAGTCAGCAAATTAATTCACACACTCAAGGACTGAACTCTAGACCAATTGTTTTTGCATAAAAAAATTACTGTTTTATTTTTAGGACCAAACAGGCCAGGTACAGGTAAGCATTAAATACTTTACTGTAATAAGTTACTGATTGTAGAACAGTTTGAAAATGCAATAGAAATTGTACTTTGTTTGATTTACAGGGGATGCAGTAGGTTGCAATACTTAGCAAATACAGTGCATTGAAATGAATAGGCTTTTTCAGTAAATTACTGGTAAGTTACTTTTTACGTTACTTTTCTAACTCAGTGCTAGATACCTAGATTCAGCCATGGGACATTTCCGGCAAACAGGTAAGTAAATACTTTTTGGCTATTCGTGCGATTTATAAAGAATATTTTTAGATTTCAAAACTCCACACTTAGAAACATTTTGGAAGAAAATTGTCATTGTTATTCTGTGGAGGAAAAACAGGTTATCAGTTCACAGGTAAGTTATTGACTGAGGGAGTTAAGGTTCTGGGGTTAGACTCAGGGTCCCTCAGGGTCAGTGATGCACTGTTGTTGCACCCTCAGCGACACTAGGGCAAATGGGTGCAGAGTGTTGAGGCCCAATGATATTTAATGGGGGATAGTGGGCCTCTGGTTGGTGGCTGCTGGCAAGCAGGCCACTGGGTTGTGGGAGCAAAGCTCCTAGGGTTTAGTTCAGGGCAAATGGGGAAACAAAGTAGCACAAAAGGTGCACCCTCAGCGGCACTGGGGCGGCCGGGTGTAGAGAGAGGTTTCGACGTCGGGCGCCTTGTTTTTTATGGAAAACCTCTGGTTTGCAAAAGCACTGCAGGCAGGAAGACGAAGGACTTCTGGGTGCGTCTGGATTTAGACTGCAGGCGTCGGCTGGAGGCTTGAGGCAGGTCAGGCATCACCGGATCGCCAGTCGGGATCGCCGGGGTAACCTCCTCGTGGTGGTTTCCACTCTAGCTCGGGCCGGGTTCGGCGGGTGCAGTGTGGGCTGGATTTGCGGTATTTGGCTTCTGCCAGAGTTTGCTGTTTAAACAAATCCGGTATTCACAAGGGAAGCAGTCTTTGGAAATAAAGGCAGGCAGGTCCTCCGGAGTTTTCGAGGTTGCTGGCTGCAAGACACACCGGGATTTGGCAGGAGCAGGTTGGAGGGGAGACAACCTGTAGGGCCAAGTCAGTGGGAATTGTCCTCTTGTTAGCTGGCTGCACAGCTGTTCGGTCCTTCTTCTTTTTTTTCTTCTTGTCGTTTCTGGATCTGAGGAAGCAAGGTTCAGGTTGCCCCCTAAATACTAGATTTAGGGGCGTTACAGGTTGGTAGAGGGCAGGCACCTCAAAATGAAACACACGAGCCAATACTGGGCGTATTTGGGGATTCAATAAGCATCTTTGTTACAGACGACAACCGCCTTAAACTACAGATCCCTGCATCAGCACCTTAAGGGAGACTTCGCTTGATGGCGTCACTATCGACTCTCCCGACTCGGAAGGGTAGCTACCCTTAAATTGATCGCCCTTCCCAAGACCTTATATTTATTGCAGAACGCCCCGAAGACACAACCCCAAGGGTCGATTCCGGCCCTGCAAAGTGAAATGAACTGATTTGTTTGGGCAGATGGTAGCCCTCGAATGCGGAGAGAGCTGAGCTACCAGCCCGCTGCTAATTCGGACCTGGATCATCTTAATCTATTACAATGTTATTAGGCAACACAATTACCGTACCTGGTGGAGTGGAACTGGGAGGAATCTGAAAAGCCTTGACTGTTTCAGGACAGGGCAATTGCAGGTCAACATTTGTGGCAAATTCCCTTCTTGAAGAAATCACATGGCCCGAAGAGTCTCTATTTATCCCCTATCGCTAGAGAAACAATGGAAGTCTGGGAACAATGGGACAGCGTTGAGGGCTTTTGTTGTTCCCTTCCCCACTGACACCTATTTTGGGCAACACTGACTTCCTTCCAGGGGTTGACCAGGTGGCATTCGCACCACAGCGTCGCGACAAATGTCGCTCAGTTGTCCATTTGTTTGACAAGGAGGGGATATTACCATTTGCCCAACTGCGCAGCGATTATGCTTTGCTAGAAACTGAGACTTTGCACTTCTTACAGGTGGCTGATGCATCCATCCTATCACCTGGAAGCCCAGAGATGCCTTACCCCTTTCGAGAAAGGGCTAGTGACCAAAACCTTCAATAAACCACTCATCTCTGAACAGTACAGCATATTTCACCAATCTGTTCTGCCATTCTAGACTGCAGGCCAGAAGAGTTGGAAGACAGAAGTGGGGAGGCCTTTGACACTGTAGGAATGGGGGTAGTGAATTATAGAGCACGACATACGGCAAGCAATGCAGCTAGCATAGAAACCGCTGTAAAGATAGCCATACTGGTATCTAACGCCGGTACGCCTCCATAGAAGGAACCCAGAATGAAGCCCAGATTGCTGGATGGGCTGTGGCTCTCCAAACACACTGTTACACATACTATTGGACTTCTCTAAATTAGAGGAATACTTGTCTAAGATTATCGATGATATAGATCTACATTTGAATACACAACTCCACAGATTCCCTTCCTACACAATTCTGGGTCTGCCTAACCCACTTACCTTCACATTGAAGTCCCATAGAGGAAGACCGATAGGGTTGGCACTGGGAACCGCACTCCAAAACATAATAATGCATTGGGGGACAGGACGTACTCCAACGTATATGAGGTGGCTTTACCGCCTTTTTCTCATATTAGGGATGGAGAAGAACACCCTCTCTATTACAGCACTGAATGCGTCATATGGAGAAATATTGAGCATTGAGTTTATAGCATTGATCTCATCTGAATTTCAGGAGCTTACCTGTCCCAAATATGTATGTTTACTCCGGCTGACTGATATCAGCCATCCTACGATGCAGGTAGATTCCAATTAAATAAGGACTAATTAGAGGCTGTCATACTAAACCTAATATGTTTCATTACTGGAATGGGTGTGTAATGAGAGGGCTTTTGTTGAGGTGGGTTTCTCTTTGTTAATAACTCTTCAATACAATACATACTCAGAGCGTTACCTCGCTCAAACTGCTGCTATCTGGTTGTGAACTGTCAATAAAGAGATTTGAACCACAAAGAATTGGTGAACCCCTGTGACATGGCAGATTAGGTAAGAGAAATGAGCTTTGAAAGAATAACTGAAGCAGAGAAGGACGGTCTTGATAATTATGATAATTGATGATATAAGCAGCTAAAAGCCTACAACTCTATAAAGTTCCAGGGCAAGACGGTTAGCCTCCCGCCTTTGATGGAGCCTCCTGGCTAGGAATAATAAGCATCTTGACTACATTATATAATAATTGTGCATTGATGGGAGAAGTTACTCGATGACTCAATCAATCAATCAGGTGTTTGTTAAGCGCGACTACTCACCCAAGAAGGGTCTCAAGGCGCTGGGGGCTTAGGGGGTCGCAGGTTCTAGTCCATCAAGGAGGGGGGTCTGTCGAAGAGCCAGGTTTTGAGGTTTCTTGCGAAGATGAGGAGCAATGTTATCTGCCTGATGTGGAGCGGAAGGCCGTTCCAGGCTCTGGCCTCGCAGAAGGAGATGGAGCAGCCTCCCGATCTGGTCTTTCTGGTTGGGGGACCACAGCGTAGGAGAGCTGGGCTGATCGTAGAGTCCTTTGGAGTGAGTGGAATTTGAGTCGGCTGTTCAGGTATGCGGGGTCCTGTGTTGTGGAGGGCCTTGTGAGCTGGGGTTAATATCTTGAAGGTTACTCTAGCTGCGATGGGGAGTCAGTGGGGTGTGCGCAGGTGCTGGGAGATGTGGCAGTGTCTTGGCAGGTTGAGGACCAGTCTTGCGGCGGCGTTTTGGATGTTCTGTAGCTTGCGGTGAGGTTTTTGTTTATTCCGGCATAGAGTGCATTGTCGTAGTCAAGGCTGCTGGTGACCAGGGTGTAAATGACGGTCTTTCTGTGTTCGAGAGGAATCCATTTGAAGGTCTTACGTAGGAGGCAGAGGGTGTGGAAGCAGACGAAGTTGATCTGGCGATCCATTTTGATCTGAGTCCAAGATGATTCCCAGGTTGCGTGCGTGGTCTGTGGGGATGGGTGGGCTTTTGGGGGCGGGGGGCCACCAGGTGTCGGGGTTTGGGCCCATGATGAGTACTTCAGTTTTGTTGGTGTTTAGTTGTAGGCAGCTTTCTCGAAAGTTGTGTCCGGCGGTGGTGGGTTCGTTGGATAGGGAGAGGATGAGTTGGGTGTCGTCTGCGTATGGTATGACACTATGTTGAGTCCGTAGGTTCTGACAATGGGGGCGAGCGGAGCCATGTAGATGTTAAAGAGCGTAGGGCTGAGGGAGGACCCCTGGGGACTCCGCAGGTGGTAGGTGTAGGGTCCGAGAGGAAAGGGGGGAGTCTGACCCACTGCGTTCTGCCGAAGAGGAAGGAGCAGATCCAGTCGAGGGCATTATCTTGGATCTCTGCGTCATGGAGTCTGCGTATTAGGGTGCGGTGAGAGACTGTGTCGAACGCCGCTGAGAGGTCGAGGAGGATGAGGCCTGCTGTTTCTCCTTTGTCCATTAAGGTACGGATGTCGTCTGTTGCGGTGCGGAGGGAAGTTTCTGTACTGTGTTTTTTTCTGAAGCCGGATTGGGAGGAGTCGAGGATGTTGTGCTCTTCGATGAATGTGGTGAGTTGGCTTTTTATGGCTTTCTCGATGACTTTCACTGGGAACAGGAGCAGGGAGATGGGTTTGTAGTTTTTGAGGTCGGTGGGGTCCGCTGAGGGTTTCTTCAGGAGAGGATTGATCTCAGCGTGTTTCCAGTCGTCAGGGAACGAGCCGGTTGCCAGGGAGCGGTTGATGGTGTGGCAGAGCATGGGTGCGAAGGTGTCGGCGGCTCTGTTGAAAATGTAGTGGGGGCAGGGGTCCGTGGGGGCCACAGATTGGATTGACTTCATCGTCTTCAGTGTGTTTTCAGTGGTGAGGGCTGTCCAGTTGTCGATCGCTGGCTTCAGGTTGTCGGGGTGGTTGGTGAGGGTTCAGTGTGTTGGTTGTCTTCGTCGAAGTTGTCGTAGATGCTCTTGATTTTGTGGTGGAAAAAGGTGCTGAGTTTGTCTCAGAGGTCTTGTGAGGGAGGGATGTCGGTGGACTCGCTGGTGGGTTGGGCGAACGCCTTGATGATGTTGAAGAGTTCTTTGCTGTTGTGTGCATGAGTGGAGATTCTGTCTTCAATCGATTTTTTCCTACTTTTGATGAGTTGGTGGTGGACGTTGGTGGCGGATCTGAAGTTGTGGTGTGCTTCTGTGGATTTGGTGTTCCTCCAGGCCTTTTCGAGGCGGTGGCAAGTGTGTCTGGACTCTCGAAGTTCGGTGATGAACCATCTAGCTTTCTTGCCGTGGGTGTTGTTGTTTTTCTGAAGACTGATGACTAAAGACAGGATTTCAGCGCTGCTGAAGCCTGATCAAGAATTGCATGTGATTTTAAGAAAAAACAACCTGAAGAAATAGTTTTTCACAAATCTTTCTTTATCATTGGACCTAGTTTGACAAATCTTTCACTGAGAAAGGCTTTCACCTGGCTGATTAAACCAATCTGGTGAATGTCCTGCTTGAAGAATAAAAAACATATTTCATGTTGTTTTCTTCTATACTCATGTTTTCTATTTTGGGTATTCCTCGGCTTATGTCTTAAGTGCCAGTCAATTAATCAAGATGCTGAAAAAATATGATTAATGCGATGCACATTCAATTTAACTTATTGTATTCCTCAATGTGATATTCAAGCTTACATCAGTATATTTCCAGTAATTAATCTAAATGCTGAGCACTTCATTTACATTAGCTTGGTATTGATTTTTAAGAATTTCTAGAAGCTTGCCAACTACTTATCTCTTTTATTTTGTTGTTCTACATCGATAATATTAAAAAGGGCATCAGGACACTTTCTGTTAATTGCTTTTTGATAAGAGGTTCTAACAACAATGAGATTATGTTATAAAGGTCGAGCACAGCAACTGAAGGGTAGAGGGGATCTTCATGCCAGACGACACTGGGACAGGTCGTACAGAATCATATCTCCTGTCCCAATTAAAGTCTCCCAAGACAGAAGCCATTTGGCCTTTGCCCTCTGATTTATCAGTGCAGCTGGCCTATTGAGATAAGAATAGCAGACCTTGCTATTGCATTGAAAATACAACTTAATTGCTCAGACAGGTATGCAGGTATGTGCTAGCTTTGGAACTTAAAATTAGCTTTATTTCCTGCTGTGCTGTGATCCGTTGTGATGGTTGTGATCTTCTAAGATTGTAAGTGTTTTTTGACAATGTACCTGTATCAGAATGTGCAAGGTATTAACTATCGGGTAGGGATGTTGACAAGCCTAAACTAAGCCACATGATTGCCCTTGATTTATCATATAAGCTTGAGGGATTGAAGCGTACACATGCTTCATAGCCACTGACTTCACACTGGTAAAGCATTTGGAGGCTAAATCTGTGTAATCTTTTACTAAAGGATTGTTCAGCAGATATTTCGTCCCTAACTTTCTTCATATCTTTTTTTGTATGCTTTTGTAATGTAGGAAGTAATATTTTGTGCAACCTCTGTAGAGTTACCTACATCAAATTGTATATCCATGTTAGCATCCCACGTATATAGACCTAGAGGATTGTAGTCGTTTATCCGTTGTGATGCTTGTGGTCTTCTAAGGTTGTAAGTGTTTTTTGGTGATTTGTTTGCAACCACATGTCTTACAGATGACAATAAATTGTTTACTCTTCCTTTCTTTAGAATTGGCCTTTATTTTGAGTAATATTTAGCTTTGTTCCGATATTTTCTTAAGCAGTATATCTCACACTCATGTGATAAAACGCATAAAACTTACTCAAGTAGTTTCTTTTTTTGTTTGTTTTTTGGGGTCTCACAAGTGACATAACGTTCAATAAAATGTAGAACTGGTTCATTGGATTCATAGCCAAACTTGGCTATATCTTTCACCCAGACAAGCATATGAATGTGTGGTTTCCATCTTGCATGATGCTCTTTTTGTTAAAAGTATTCAAGTACTTCTCCAACTGGATTTTTATTTTTGTTGGTCAAGTAGTGAAGCATATGTAGCGCTTAGAAATAATAGTATGTCATAGTGGGATTGTTATAAGTTAATAACAGCAATAGTTGAACAATGGTTATATAAGGAAAGGCCTCTTTTTGTCTGGTCACCCACAAAGTTTTGGACTGTTGGTTTTTCGACTCTGAGAGTGCAACTGAGGCCTGACAACTAGACCTCAGTGTCTGTGACCGGACATTACAGTATGTATGTTGAATTGGCTTGTACCCAATTAGCATAAGCTAACTTACTTGTAAGCCTCTAGTATATGGTACCCAGAGAACCCAGGACCAGTAAGTTAGAGTCATCCCACGGATTTCAGCACTGGTTGTGCTACTTGGGTGCGACAAAAGTAAAAACTGGCTCACCGTCTTCAATACACTGGAAGAGCAGTTTTAAACTGCTAACCCAACTTTGTCTTTTTAAGGTATGGAAAAGTCAAAACCTCCACCTGTATATGTGTAAGTCACCCTTATAGCGTATCTCGCTAGCCCTAAGTCAGGGTGCAACATACTTCAAGAACAGACCATGTATTTTACCTGTTCTGACAGTAAAAGCGTGAAACAGTTGTTTTTACTGTGGAAGGACTTTGCAGCCCCATTGGCGAGTACAGGATTAGCACGCTGACCCCTCAGCTATGCTTCTCCTGAAATGGTGCACCCATAGTTGAAACTCCAAATTATCAAATAGCTGGTTACTTTAGGACCAACTTGATACTCGTATCGAAATTAATATAACTAGTGGCTGGGGCCAGCTTTTACAAAGTTTCCTCTTTGTTGCCTGAAGTCTCCTGTGCCCATTCACGGTTGCACATGGGGTCGATCCCTGAGACCGCTTTTTGCCTTCCTGGGGAAATGTGCAAACAACTCCCAGGAAAAGACACAATAGAAGCCTACGTGATATAGAGGTGTTACGTCTCCCAGGCAGGAAGCCACAAAGAGGTTCTCCCAAAAGGTGAGCTTCAAAGGACAAGCCATCTTTGAAGGGCAAATGAGAAACACTTGGGATAGGGGTTCCTGTCTTGTTAAGGACGATAGTCTAGCTTTGGGGACAAACAGGGAAAACCAGTTGTCACTGTGGCAATTGGACTTCTGCCAGACTCGAGAGGTCTTCTTGGGATGTCAGCCCTTGTAGCCAGGACCACCTCCCCAAGCCCTTGGACTGAGGAGTAGCCTCAGAACGACCCACAACATCGCCTCCACAGCATCCTTTAGCATCCCCAGCATCCTGGATCCCTTGCATTAGGACCACCTCCATAGGAGTCTATGGCATGGAGATACAACTGGAACTGATTGAAGGCTGCACTTTTTCTGGAGGTAACTGTTTCTAAGGGCTTTCCTGGTCCCTCTGACTGGCTCCCTGCCTGATTTGGTCACCCAAAATAACCCTAAATAATCACATTGATACGTACCCAAGTTTTTATTGAAAAAGTGTCTAAGTGGAGAAGTGTGGCTCACTGGTTAGAGGAGGCAGACCTGGAAGCAGAGGTCAGCCCGGGACCAGGGTTCAATTCCCGGCTTGGCGGGGTCTTGAGTCCTAAAATGTCCATGGACTCGACAATTCTCGCTCTGGTGCCTACTCGATTGACGGGTTCACACTCTGCGACTCTGGGCAATAGCTTGCTTAATTTCCACAACGGCCCCTCGCGGCGGGATGCCTGGCTTTCACCTTGCGGATACCCTGCCGGGGTTATCTCACAGGGGAATACCAGGACGGGTTCCCTAAGCAAGCTCTTAGAAACCGCTCGGTGATTTGCGCTATATAAATTCCTGTACATTTACATTTATTTACAGTGTCAAATTAGCCAATGCTTGTTCTCAGTTAAGTATCAATCAAAACAATCTTTATTCTCTTTTGAATCACATGCATAAAAGTACCGCGCAGCAAAACCTTGAGCTCAGACAATATACAATTTAAATCCATATAGTCAATTCAAAATATAAAACAGTGAAACGAATTGGAGTATACTCTTCCGTGAATAAACTGCACATTTAAAGAAAGCACTAACTTTTAACCAAACCTCTTCATTTTGGAGTTGTGAAGATACCTATAGGTTGTTCTACAATGTGTAAAATTATGTTTTCTAAGATGGGGGGAATTAAAAACGTTTTGGCATATAGGATATGAACCTGAAAGAATAACATAAGATGTAATAGGATAATGGCGAGACTTTCCGACACAAGGACAGGTTTAGGATGGTAGAGCATGTTTAAAACCCAACGGAAAGCATAATAAATAGACAATAGACCCAGCCTGGAACCTAAATAAAAGTGAACTTTCCCATTTACCTAAAATTAGCCTCTTATAAAACTCCATACCACCATCTGATCTTAAAATATAAAATTCAGTCACAGTGGGTTTCATCATTTCAGCATCTCCCCTCTTTATACGTGTACTTCTTTGGAACTGAGCCTTTGAAACGTTCTTATCCTGAGGTTGAATTAAAGAGGGATTGCGAAATAGTTGAGAAGACTGCTTAGGGCTCCCAAAACGTACGCCAGCCATGAGATGCTGGAAGTCTTATCAAGGTTTAAACAGTTCATGATGATGACAAGCTTAATGGCAGCCTCTGGGTTAGACAACACCGAGAGCCGGAAAGCTCCCGTCTTCCAGGTACCTATGGCCCAGTTCCCTTTGTAAAATAGAAGAGGGAGGTGGGATACAGTCTTAAGATGCCACAATCCATGGGTCCCCACACCCCAGGACCATAGGCAGTGATGCTGTGCACTGGCTGTTATACACTTCAAAGTAGGAGGTAAGTCCCATCCACCCAGGAGGGTGTGGCATGGCTAGCAAAGTGCCCAATGGTCTAGTAAACTTGAGCCGGGTATTCGAGGTTTGAGAGGACCACGACCCAGAGTCCTCAAAACAGATACCCAGATACGAACATTTGCTAATAACTATCAGAGTTTTTACTCAATAAAAATTGCATGGATTCTCCTTTTTTTCTGCCACAAACCATGATATGGGACTTGCTAAAGTTAATTGGATCCGAACTGGACATAAAATCTACAAAAGTCCTAACTAACAACTGCAGTGCATTTGGTGTACACGCAATCAGTATGGCGTAGTCCGCATACAGCAATGTCAGCAATGGGATGCTAGCAATGTAAAGGCGCACACCTTCTGATAATGAGAAATACTCTGTGATCTCACGTATTTCCACTTTGCTCCCTGGAATTTGCATATCGTGCCTAGGAGTTTTGGTTGGCATGGAGACCATGCAGAAAATTCACAAGAGATGGAGCCAAGCCCAGGTTTAACGCAGAAATCCACATCTTAGAACGATTAACTCAAGGGCTGTTAATAGATCCATGAAGGCAAAGTGCTAGCTATAGTATACTTGCCTAAGACTAAATGCCGGTTTAGATATTGACTTCAGCCGCTCCCTAAAACCCCATAGTGTAGGTGTAAAACATTGTTACTGCTCGCCCAAAGCATATTACTCTCCCAATTATTTTAACAGAGGTGTCTGAGAGAAACTGGGAGTCACCCTTTTCAAAGATGGGCACTTTGATGGACACAGTCCAGGAACTCGGGATGTTGCTGCTGTCCAAATTAGTAAAGAGGTATCAGGATTGTATTTACCCATTCCAATCGGCATGAATTCCTGACCAGGCGCCATGTTCCACCCTTACTGCTTCTACTCTGAAGGTTTCTTCTCATGCAAATATTCACCTCTTGTGTTTTACTTCCTTCGGAAGATAAGGGGTCTTTTTTCCACCATATACATGGATATTCTAAAGACTGTAGGTGTAATTAGCCTACCACTTCCTGTAATTTTAGTGTCTCCTGTATCGTATAGGGACATTATTGCCTAGACTCAGCAATTGTTGCTCTTGTATGAACTTTCACTCCTTCTGTTGTACTGGATTTTCTTACATGGTATTTCGTTTTCGGATTTCGACTTCTTGGGTGGATTTTGTCCCTGGACAACTGTGTCTTCCATCTTTTGTCCAATATTTCAGCTGAGTCCTACCCTGTCTGATATGGCCTATACATATCAGGTAGGGTTGTTGCTGCTGGATAATCGTTCTAAGCTTTCGTGTGTTGGCCTCTGCTAAACTGGATCTTCTTAGACCACGTTGTGGTCTTGAATTCTTTATTGTAGCACTTTTTTCACACCTGGGGCCCGATGTAGCTAATGCCAGATTACAGATTCTCTATCTATCGCCCTTACTCTATCGCCCTCACTCTATCTATCGCCCTCACTCTATCTATCTATCGCCCTCACTCTATCTATCTATCGCCCTCAGTCTATCTATCTATCTATCTATCTATCTATCTATCTATCTATCTATCTATCTATCTATCTATCTCTATCAGTCCTGCCTGTCTATCTATCTATCTATCTATCTATCTATCTATCTATCTATCTATCTAGCTATCTAGCTATCTAGCTATCTATCTATCTCCCTCAATCTATCTATCTATCTATCTATCTATCTATCTATCTATCTATCTATCTATCTATCTATCTATCTATCTATCTATCTTATCTATCTATCTATCTATCTATCTATCTATCTATCTATCTATCTATCTCACTAAATCTATCATTCTCTCTATCTATCGCCCTCACTCTATCGCCCTTACTCTATCTATCACCCTCACTCTATCTATCTATCGCCCTCACTCTGTCTATCTATCTATCTATCGCCCTCACTCTATCTATCTATTGCCCTCACTCTATCTATCGCCCTCACTCTATCTATCTATCTATCTATCTATCTATCTATCTATCTATCTATCTATCTATCTATCTATCTATCACCCTCACTCTATCTATCTATCGCCCTCACTCTATCTATCTATCTATCTATCGCCCTCACTCTATCTATCTATCGCCCTCACTCCATCTATCTTTCTATCTATCGCCCTCACTCCATCTATCTTTCTATCTATCGCCCTCACTCTATCTATCTATCTATCGCCCTCAATCTATCTATCGCCCTCACTCTATCGCCATCACTCTATCTATCTATCTCTCACTCTCACTCTATCTTTCACCCTCACTCTATCTATCGCCCTCACTCTATCTATCGCCCTCAGTCTATATCTAGCACCCTTTGTCTATCCATCTATCTTTCGCCCTCACTCTATCTATCGCCCTCACTCTATCTATCGCCCTCACTCTATCTATCATCCTCACTCTATCTCCCTCAGACTTTCTATCTATCTATATCTATCTATTGCCCTCACTCTATCTATGTATCGCCCTCACTCTATCTATTGATCGCCCTCACTCTACCTATCGCCCTCACTCTATCTATCTGTCTATCGGCCTCACTCTATTTGTCTATCTATCTATCTATCTATCTATCTATCTATCTATCTATCTATCTATCTATCTATCTATCTATCTATCTATCTATCTATCTATCTATCTATCTATCTATCTATCTATCTATCTGTCTATCTATCTATCTATCTATCTATCACCCTCACTCTACCTATCGCCCTCACTCTATCTATCTATCTATCGCCCTCACTCTACCTATCGCCCTCACTCTATCTATCTATCGCCCTCAGTCTATCTCTTATCTATCGCCCTCTCTCTATCTATCTATCGCCCTCAGTCTATCTCTTATCTATCGCCCTCACTCTATCTATCGCCCTCACTCTATCTATCTATCGCCCTCATTCTATCTATCGCCCTCACTCTATCTATCGCCCTCACTCTATCTATCTATCGCCCTCACTCTATCTATCTATCTATCTATCTATCTATCTATCTATCTATCTATCTATCTATCTATCTATCTATCTATCTATCGCCCTCACTCTATCTATCTCTCTATTGCCCTCACTCTATCGCCCTCACTCTATCTATCTATCTCCGTCAGTCTATCTATCTTTCTACTATCTATCTATCGCCCTCACTCTATCTATCTATCGCCCTCAGTCTATCTATCTATCTATCTATTGCCCTTACTCGATCTATCGCCCTCACTCTATCTATTGATCGCCCTCACTCTATCTATCGCCCTCACTCTATCTATCTATCACCCTCAGTCTATCTCTTTTGCCCTCACTCTATCTGTCTATCTATCTATCTATCTATCTATCTATCTAACTATCTATTGCCCTCCCTCTATCTATCTATCGCCCTCACTCTATCGCCCTCATTCTACCCATCGATTTATCGCCCTCACTCTATCTATCGCCCTCAGTCTATTTCTTATCTATCGCCCTCACTCTATCTATCGCCCTCACTCTATCTATCTATCGCCATCACTCTATCTATCGCCCTCACTCTATCTATCGCCCTCAGTCTATCTCTATCTATCGCCCTCACTCTATCCATCTTATCTATCGCCCTCACTCTATCTATCACCCTCACTCTATCTATCTATCACCCTCACTCTATCTATCTTTATATCTATCTATCGCCCTCACTCTATCTATCGCCCTCACTCTATCTATCGCCCTCACTCTATCTATCTATTGCCCTCACTCTATCTATCGCCCTCAGTCTATCTCTATCTATCGCCCTCACTCTATCCATCTATCTATCGCCCTCACTCTATCCATCTATCTATCGCCCTCACTCTATCCATCTATCTATTGCCCTCACTCTATCTATCTATCGCCCTCACTCTATCTATCGTCCTCACTCTATCTATCGCCCTCACTCTATCTATCTATCTATCTATCTATCTATCTATCTATCTATCTATCTATCTATCTATCGCCCTCACTCTATCTATCTATCTATTGCCCTCACTCTATCTATCGCCCTCACTCTATCTATCTATCGCCGTCACTCTATCTATCTTTCTATCTATCACCCTCACTCTATCTATCTATCTCTCTATCGCCCTCACTCTATCTATCTATCGCCCTAACTCTATCTATCGCCCTCACTCTATCTATCGCCCTCACTCTATCTATCGCCCTCACTCTATCTATTTATCTCTCACCCTCACTCTATCTATAGCCCTAACTCTATCTATCGCCCTCAGTCTATCTCTATCTATCGCCCTCACTCTATCTATCGCCCTCACTCTATCTATCGCCCTCACTCTATCTATTTATCTCTCACCCTCACTCTATCTATAGCCCTAACTCTATCTATCGCCCTCAGTCTATCTCTATCTATCGCCCTCACTCTATCTATCGCCCTCACTCTATCTATCGCCCTCACTCTATCGCCCTCAGTCTATCTATCTATCTATCGCCCTCACTCCATCTATCTATCACCCTCACTCTATCTATCTATCGCCCTCAGTCTATCTATCTATCTATTGCCCTTACTCGATCTATCGCCCTCACTCTATCTATTGAGCGCCCTCACTCTATCTATCGCCCTCACTCTATCTATCACCCTCAGTCTATCTCTATTGCCCTCACTCTATCTGTCTATCTATCTATCTATCTATCTATCTATCTATCTATCTATCTATCTATCTATCTATCTATCTATCTATCTATCTATCTATCTATCTATCTATCTATCTATCTATCTATCTATCGCCCTCACTCTATCTATCTCTCTATTGCCCTCACTCTATCTATCGCCCTCACTCTATCTATCTATCTCCGTCACTCTATCTATCTTTCTATCTATCTATCTATCGCCCTCACTCTATCTATCTATCGCCCTCAGTCTATATATCTATCTATCTATTGCCCTTACTCGATCTATCGCCCTCACTCTATCTATCTATCACCCTCAGTCTATCTCTATTGCCCTCACTCTATCTGTCTATCTATCTATCTATCTATCTATCTATCTATCTATCTATCTATCTATCTATCTATCTATCTATCTATCTATCTATCTATCTATCTATCTATCTATCTATCTAACTATCTATTGCCCTCCCTCTATCTATCTATCGCCCTCACTCTATCGCCCTCACTCTATCCATCGATTTATCGCCCTCACTCTATCTATCGCCCTCACTCTATCTATCTATCGCCATCACTCTATCTATCGCCCTCACTCTATCTATCGCCCTCAGTCTATCTCTATCTATCGCCCTCACTCTATCCATCTTATCTATCGCCCTCACTCTATCTATCACCCTCACTCTATCTATCTATCGCCCTCACTCTATCTATCTTTATATCTATCTATCGCCCTCACTCTATCTATCGCCCTCACTCTATCTATCGCCCTCACTCTATCTATCGCCCTCACTCTATCTATCGCCCTCACTCTATCTATCTATTGCCCTCACTCTATCTATCGCCCTCAGTCTATCTCTATCTATCGCCCTCACTCTATCCATCTATCTATCGCCCTCACTCTATCCATCTATCTATCGCCCTCACTCTATCTATCTATCGCCCTCACTCTATCTATCGTCCTCACTCTATCTATCTATCTATCTATCTATCTATCTATCTATCTATCTATCTATCTATCTATCTATCTATCTATCTATCGCCCTCACTCTATCTATCTATCGATCTATCGCCCTCACTCTATCTATCTTTCTATCTATCGCCCACACTCTATCTATCTTTCTATCTATCGCCCTCACTCTATCTATCTATCTATCGCCCTCACTCTATCTATCTTTCTATCTATCGCCCACACTCTATCTATCTATCTATCGCCCTCACTCTATCTATCTATCTATCGCCCTCACTCTATTTATCTATCGCCCTCCCTCTATCTATCGCCCTCCCTAGATCTATCACACTCACTCTATCTATCTATCACCTTCAGTCTATCACTATCTATCGCCCTCACTCTATCTATTTATCTCTCACCCTCACTCTATCTATAGCCCTAACTCTATCTATCGCCCTCAGTCTATTTCTTATCTATCGCCCTCACTCTATCTATCGCCCTCACTCTATCTATCGATCACCATCACTCTATCGCTCGCCCTCACTCTATTTATCGCCCTCACTCTATCTATATATCGCCCTCAGTCTATCTCTATCTATCGCCCTCACTCTATCCATCTATCTATCGCCCTCACTCTATCTATCTATCTCCCTCACTCTATCTATCACCCTCACTCTGTCTATCGCCCTCACTCTATCTATCTTTCTATCTATCTATCGCCCTCACTCTATCTATCGCCCTCACTCTATCTATTGCCCTCACTCTATCTATCTATTGCCCTCACTTTATCTATCTATTGCCCTCACTCTATCTATCGCCCTCAGTCTATCTCTATCTTTTGCCCTCTCTCTATCCATCTATCTATCGCCCTCACTCTATCCATCTATCTATCGCCCTCACTCTATCTATTGCCCTCACTCTATCTATCTATTGCCCTCACTTTATCTATCTATTGCCCTCACTCTATCTATCGCCCTCAGTCTATCTCTATCTTTTGCCCTCTCTCTATCCATCTATCTATCGCCCTCACTCTATCCATCTATCTATCGCCCTCACTCTATCTATCTATCGCCCTCACTCTATCTATCTATCTATCTATCTATCTATCTATCTATCTATCTATCTATCTATCTATCTATCTATCTATCTATCGCCCTCAGTCTATCTATCGCCCTCACTCTATCTATCGCCTTCACTCTATCTATCTATCGCCCTCAGTCTATCTATCTATCTATCTATCTATCTATCTATCTATCTATCTATCTATCTATCTATCTATCGCCCTCACTCTATCTATCTCTCTATTGCCCTCACTCTATCTATCGCCCTCACTCTATCTATCTATCTCCGTCACTCTATCTATCTTTCTACTATCTATCTATCGCCCTCACTCTATCTATCTATCGCCCTCAGTCTATCTATCTATCTATCTATTGCCCTTACTCGATCTATCGCCCTCACTCTATCTATTGATCGCCCTCACTCTATCTATCGCCCTCACTCTATCTATCTATCACCCTCAGTCTATCTCTATTGCCCTCACTCTATCTGTCTATCTATCTATCTATCTATCTATCTATCTATCTATCTATCTATCTATCTATCTATCTATCTATCTATCTATCTATCTATCTAACTATCTATTGCCCTCCCTCTATCTATCTATCGCCCTCACTCTATCGCCCTCATTCTACCCATCGATTTATCGCCCTCACTCTATCTATCGCCCTCACTCTATCTATCTATCGCCCTCAGTCTATTTCTTATCTATCGCCCTCACTCTATCTATCGCCCTCACTCTATCTATCTATCGCCATCACTCTATCTATCGCCCTCACTCTATCTATCGCCCTCAGTCTATCTCTATCTATCGCCCTCACTCTATTCATCTTATCTATCGCCCTCACTCTATCTATCACCCTCACTCTATCTATCTATCACCCTCACTCTATCTATCTTTATATCTATCTATCGCCCTCACTCTATCTATCGCCCTCACTCTATCTATCTATTGCCCTCACTCTATCTATCGCCCTCAGTCTATCTCTATCTATCGCCCTCACTCTATCCATCTATCTATCGCCCTCACTCTATCCATCGATCTATCGCCCTCACTCTATCCATCTATCTATCGCCCTCACTCTATCTATCTATCGCCCTCACTCTATCTATCGTCCTCACTCTATCTATCGCCCTCACTCTATCTATCTATCTATCTATCTATCTATCTATCTATCTATCTATCTATCTATCTATCTATCTATCTATCTATCGCCCTCACTCTATCTATCTATCTATTGCCCTCACTCTATCTATCGCCCTCACTCTATCTATCTATCGCCGTCACTCTATCTATCTTTCTATCTATCACCCTCACTCTATCTATCTATCTATCTCTCTATCGCCCTCACTCTATCTATCTATCGCCCTAACTCTATCTATCGCCCTCAGTCTATCTCTATCTATCGCCCTCACTCTATCTATCGCCCTCACTCTATCTATCGCCCTCACTCTATCTATTTATCTCTCACCCTCACTCTATATATAGCCCTAACTCTATCTATCGCCCTCAGTCTATCTCTATCTATCGCCCTCACTCTATCTATCTATCTCCGTCACTCTATCTATCTTTCTACTATCTATCTATCGCCCTCACTCTATCTATCTATCGCCCTCACTCTATCGCCCTCAGTCTATCTATCTATCTATCGCCCTCACTCCATCTATCTATCACCCTCACTCTATCTATCTATCGCCCTCAGTCTATCTATCTATCTATTGCCCTTACTCAATCTATCGCCCTCACTCTATCTATTGAGCGCCCTCACTCTATCTATCGCCCTCACTCTATCTATCACCCTCACTCTATCTCTATTGCCCTCACTCTATCTGTCTATCTATCTATCTATCTATCTATCTATCTATCTATCTATCTATCTATCTATCTATCGCCCTCACTCTATCTATCTCTCTATTGCCCTCACTCTATCTATCGCCCTCACTCTATCTATCTATCTCCGTCACTCTATCTATCTTTCTATCTATCTATCTATCGCCCTCACTCTATCTATCTATCGCCCTCAGTCTATATATCTATCTATCTATTGCCCTTACTCGATCTATCGCCCTCACTCTATCTATCTATCACCCTCAGTCTATCTCTATTGCCCTCACTCTATCTGTCTATCTATCTATCTATCTATCTATCTATCTATCTAACTATCTATTGCCCTCCCTCTATCTATCTATCGCCCTCACTCTATCGCCCTCACTCTATCCATCGATTTATCGCCCTCACTCTATCTATCGCCCTCACTCTATCTATCTATCGCCATCACTCTATCTATCGCCCTCACTCTATCTATCGCCCTCAGTCTATCTCTATCTATCGCCCTCACTCTATCCATCTTATCTATCGCCCTCACTCTATCTATCACCCTCACTCTATCTATCTATCGCCCTCAATCTATCTATCTTTATATCTATCTATTGCCCTCACTCTATCTATCGCCCTCACTCTATCTATCGCCCTCACTCTATCTATCGCCCTCACTCTATCTATCTATTGCCCTCACTCTATCTATCGCCCTCAGTCTATCTCTATCTATCGCCCTCACTCTATCCATCTATCTATCGCCCTCACTCTATCCATCTATCTATCGCCCTCACTCTATCTATCTATCGCCCTCACTCTATCTATCGTCCTCACTCTATCTATCTATCTATCTATCTATCTATCTATCTATCTATCTATCTATCTATCTATCTATCTATCTATCTATCGATCTATCGCCCTCACTCTATCTATCTTTCTATCTATCGCCCACACTCTATCTATCTTTCTATCTATCGCCCTCACTCTATCTATCTATCTATCGCCCTCACTCTATCTATCTATCTATCGCCCTCACTCTATTTATCTATCGCCCTCCCTCTATCTATCGCCCTCCCTAGATCTATCACACTCACTCTATCTATCTATCACCTTCAGTCTATCACTATCTATCGCCCTCACTCTATCTATTTATCTCTCACCCTCACTCTATCTATAGCCCTAACTCTATCTATCGCCCTCAGTCTATTTCTTATCTATCGCCCTCACTCTATCTATCGCCCTCACTCTATCTATCGATCACCATCACTCTATCGCTCGCCCTCACTCTATTTATCGCCCTCACTCTATCTATATATCGCCCTCAGTCTATCTCTATCTATCGCCCTCACTCTATCCATCTATCTATCGCCCTCACTCTATCTATCTATCTCCCTCACTCTATCTATCACCCTCACTCTATCTATCGCCCTCACTCTATCTATCTTTCTATCTATCTATCGCCCTCACTCTATCTATCGCCCTCACTCTATCTATTGCCCTCACTCTATCTATCTATTGCCCTCACTTTATCTATCTATTGCCCTCACTCTATCTATCGCCCTCAGTCTATCTCTATCTTTTGCCCTCTCTCTATCCATCTATCTATCACCCTCACTCTATCCATCTATCTATCGCCCTCACTCTATCTATCTATCGCCCTCACTCTATCTATCTATCTATCTATCTATCTATCTATCTATCTATCTATCTATCTATCTATCTATCTATCTATCTATCTATCTATCTATCTATCTATCTATCGCCCTCAGTCTATCTATCTTTCTGTCTATATATCGCCCTCACTCTATCTATCTATCGCCCTAACTCTATCTATCTATCGCCCTCACTCTATCTATCGCCCTAACTCTATCTATCTATCGCCCTCCCTCTATCTATCTATCGCCCTCCCTCTATCTATCTATCGCCCTCCCTCTATCTATCACACTCACTCTATCTATCTATCGGACTCACTCTATCTATCTATTGCACTCACTCTATCTATTGCACTCACTCTATCTATCACATCACCACAGCATCACTCAGCACTACCACAGCATCACTCAGGGGCACCACAACATCACTACGCGCTACCACAGCATCACTGAACGCCACAGCATCACTCGTCGCCACCACAACATCACTCCGCGCCAAAACAGCATCAATCTGTGCAAGCATTCAACAACAACTGGTTCAAATATGTTCTCTCAATGTTTCAAGCTTTATTATAAATGTCACAAAAAGATGTTAATATTTCACTTCTGTTCTTGGATTTTCGGCACAATAAAATACACTGAACATAATCTTCACAAACGTTATTTACAAACGTTTAAGCTATTGCCATTATAAATTACAATAACTTTTATTTACGTATTAATTATTTAAAAAAAAATTAAAAGCCATTGTTATTTGTAAAAGCAATACATCTAAGTCACGTAAATACAACACATATTGCATCACAAATTCTATAGGTGTCACATTTGCGAAAGTTATAACCATTGGCATTGTAAATGACAAAGCTATTAATTTCGCTATTTTCAAAACCAACACATAAATAAAAGATTTGTCATTTACAATACCAATAGCTTAAACTTTCCTAATGCGAGACCTATTGCATTGCAAATGCTTGTTTTTGTTTGTTCCCACACTTTAGTGTGCCCACTCCATGTATCCAGATCCTTGCTGGGTGTCTGCACCTGCCTCTGTTATGACCCAGGTCCCCCCATTGTACAGGTACACCAGGAAAGAGACAGGCCTGAATAGACTATCCATGGGGCACACACTCCTCAAGATTTCGGGTGCAGTATCTAATCGTATGTTGCCCTCGTTGGTGGGTTGCGGTCGGGATTGTGATAGTCACGCCATAAATCAAATGAAACACTAACCAAAACCTAATCGAACTTTCAACTACTGTCTCAGGGGTGGTGTGAAACTCAAAGGAGGCCGCAGGGGCGGATATTCCAGCAGGTCTGGGTGGGGGAAGAGAAGGGACCCTCTGCCCATCGTCATCGTCCGCCCAAATATCGGGTCCTGCCAGGGCATCCCAATGCTAAGTGCTGGTCCATCAGGCAGGGCTAAGTTGTTGCCTCTGACTCTTCATGTCAGTCATCTGTTTGGTCTTTCGCAACCAAGGGCCCCTCCCATTCCTCCACCACCTCCAACCACAGGGCCGCTATGATGATGATGATGAGAAATTTGTAGAGTGCGACAAATTCCCTTAGGTGTCTAGGCGCTGCCTTTGCTACAGTTAGTACAGAGGAAGTAAAACAATTAAACTGAGAACAACCATGTTTTGAGGCCATTCCTGAATTTAAAGAGACTATTCTCTTTTTTCAGTGTGGTAGGCAAAGAGTTCCAAAGGTTGGTCGTTGTGGCTGTAAAGCTCTTACCGCCCCATCTCACCTTGCTGATTATGGGAGCAATTATGTTTCTCAATTCGGCCAATCTAAAGGCTCTTGCAGGAGTGTAAGGTTTAGGAAATGTCATCAGTTGTAATGACCCCATAGTGTTGAGAGATTTAAAAGCGATACATAAATAACTGCAATTGGATCCTCTTAGCCACCGGTAGCCAGTGGAGTATACTCAAGGTTGATGAGACTGAGTCAAATTTAGAGATGCCCAACAATAATCTTGCTGCTGCGTTCTGGGCCGTTTGAACTTTGTTGATGCTACGCCGTGGAGCACTAGAAAAGAGGGCGTTACGAGATCAACACTGAAACCACTGTCTTCCTTAAATCCTCAGGTATTACCAGAAGGATTTTCCTCAAAATTTTCAAGATAAAGAAGTATGCAGAAGTGGCAGTGTTAATTTAGCTCCAAACGGCTTTTTGCTGTCAAACAAGACACCTACATTTTTGGCTTGGGCAGCGGGTCCAATTGGGCAGGCCTCCAGCTGTTTGTCCAAAATGAAGGATTGTTCCCCAGCAGCAAGACTTCAGCCTTAGAAGAATTCAGTTACCGACAGTTGTCTGACATCCACTTTGCAATGTGGCTCATAAAGTCGCAAAACCTGGTAGCCGTCTGGCTGGTAGAGCTGCTCACTGAGACAATAATTGGTGTGTCGCCAGCATATAACATGAGGGCAAAGCCATAGCTTCTAACTAGACCAGCCAGTGGGGTGACATAGAGATTAAAGAGTGTTAGGATAAGGGACGAGCCCTGGGGAACCCCACAAGGCAACGCAAAGGGGGGGGGGGGGGTGACACCATGTTCCCCCTAGCCACTTCCTGAGACCTCTCCGACAAGAAGGAGCTTAAAAAGGATAGCTCCTTACCCCTTATCCGGGTGATACACAGCCGGTCCCGCAGCAGCCCGTGATTGACAGTATCAAAGGCTGCTGACAGGTCCAGTAGGATCAGCGCTGAATTTCCCCCCCAGTGTCTAGTATCATCCTAAGCCCCTCTGTTGCTGTGATGAGAGCCAACTCAGTGCTGTGTGCGAAATCCAAGTTGGGAGGGATCTAGGATGTCATTGTCCTTGATGAAAGCAGAAAGTTCTGTGTTTATTGCTTTTTCAATTACTTTTGCAGGGAATGGAAGTCTACAGGTTGGTCTTTAATTGAGAGGCTCCTTGACATCCAGTTTAGGTTTCTTCAACAACTGAAGTATGGAGGCTCTCTTACAATCTGTTGAAAGGAATCCTGTTGCAAACATTAAACTAGAGGTCGAGTGTTAGAGAGAGAGAGAGAGGTAAAGAGAGAGCGAGGTAGAGAGAGAAGGGTAGAGGTAGATAGAGATAGAGGGAGAGGTAGAGAGAAGTAGAGAGAGAGAGCGGAAGAGAGATTTAGAAAGAGAGAGAGGTCGAGAGGTAGAGAGGGAGAGGTCGAGAGGGAGAGGTAGAGAGAGGTAGAGAGAGGTAGAGAGAGGTACAGAGAGGTACAGAGGGGTAGAGAGAGGTATGGAGGTAGAGAGAGGTAGGGAAGTAGAGAGAGGTAGAGCGGTAGAGAGAGGTAGAGAGGTTGAGAGAGGTAGGTAGAGAGAAGAGAGAGGTAGAGAGAGATAGAAAGGTAGAGAGAGGTAGAGGTAGAGAGGGGAGTAAAGAGAGGTGGAGAAGTCGAGAGAGGTAGAGGGGTAGAGAGAGATATAGAGAGGTAGAGGGAGGTAGAGAGAGAGGTAGTGGGGTAGAGAGGGAGAGAGAGAGATGTGTAAAGAGACAGGTAGAGAGGGGTAGAGAGAGGTAGAGAGAGGTAGAAAGAGGTAGAGAGAGGTAGCGAGAGAGAGGTAGAGAGGGAGAGGGAGAGGTAGAGAGGTAGAGGGAGAGTTAGAGAGGAAGAGAGAGAGGTAGAGAGGGAGAGGTAGAGAGAGAGAGGTAGAGAGGAAAAGAGGGAGAGGTAGAGAGAGGTAGAGAGAGGTAGAGAGGTAGAGAGGTGGAGAGGTCGAGGTAGAGAGGTAGAGAGGTAGAGAGAGAGGTAGAGGTAGAGGTAGAGAGAGAGAGGTAGAGAGATAGGTAAGGAGGTAGAGAGGTAGAGGTGGAGAGGTAGAGGTCGAGAGTTATAGGGAGGTAGAGATAGGGAGAGGTAAAGAGGTAGAGGGAGACGAAGAGCGGTAGAGAGGGAGGGGTCGAGAGAGAGGTAGAGAGAAAGGTAGAGAGAGAGGTAGAGAGAGGTAGAGAGAAGTTTGGGGAGGTATATAGAGTTAGAGAGAGGTAGAGCTGTAGAGAGAGGTATAGAGGTTGAGTGAGGTAGAGAGAGAGAGGTAGAGGGAGAGAGAGGTAGAGAGAGGTAAAGATGTATAGAGAGGTAGAGCGGTAGAGAGAAGTAGAGAGAGGTAGGAAGCGGTAGAGAGGTAGAGTGGCAGAGAGTGGTAGCGAGAGAGAGGAAGAGTGAGAGAGGTAGAGATGGAGGTAGAGAGAAGTAGAGAGAGAGAGGTAGAGGTGGAGAGGTAGGGAGGGGTAGAGAGAGAGGTAGAGAGAGAGAGAGAGGTAGAGAGAAGTATTGAGAGGTAGATAGAGTTAGAAAGAGGTAGAGCGGTAGAGAGAGGTAGAGAGAGAGAGGTAGAGAGAGGTAGAGCGGTAGAGAGGTAGAGCGGTAGAGAGAGGTAGGAAGCGGTAGAGAGGTCGAGTGGCAGAGAGATGTAGAGAGAGGGAGGTAGAAAGTAGAGGTAGAGAGAGATAGAAAGGTAGAGAGGGAGAGGTAGAGAGAGGTAGAGAGAGGTAGAGAGAGGTAGAGGGAGAGGGAGAGGTAGAGAGGGATAGGTCGAGAGGTAGAGAGAGAGAGGGAGAGGTAAAGAGGGGTAGAGAGAGAGGTAGATGTAGAGAGAGGTAGAGAGTTAGAGGGAGAGGTAGAGGGAAAGTTAGAGAGGTAGAGGGAGTGGTAGAGAGGTAGATAGGGAGAGGTCGAGAGGTAGAGAGAGAGGTAGAGGTAGAGAGGTAGAAGTAGAGAGAGGTAGAGAGTGAGAGGTAGAGAGAGACGTAGAGAGCGGTAGAGAGGTAGAGGGAGAGAGGTAACGTTAGAGAGAGGGAGAGGTCGAGAGGGAGAGGTTGAGAGGTAGAGAGAGAGAGGTAGAGAAAGATGTAGAGGTAGAGAGGAAGAGGTGTAGAGAGGTAGAAGGAGAGGTAGAGGGGCAAAGAGGTGGAGTGAGAGGTAGAGAGAGAGAGGTAGAAAGAGGTAGAGTGGTAGAGGTAGAGGTGTAGAGAGAGAGAGGGAGGTAGAAGTAGAGAGGTAGAAGTAGAGAGGGAGAGGTAGAGAGAGAGGTAGTGAGAGGTAGAGGGAGAGGTAGAGAGGGATAGGTCGAGAGGTAGAGAGAGAGATAGAGGGAGAGGTAGAGAGGGGTAGAGAGAGAGGTAGATGTAGAGAGAGGTAGTGAGTTAGAGGGAGAGGTAGAGGGAAAGTTAGAGAGGTAGAGGGAGTGGTAGAGAGGTAGAGAGGGAGAGGTCGAGAGGTAGAGAGAGAGGTAGAGGTAGAGAGGTAGAAGTAGAGAGAGGTAGAGAGGGAGAGGTAGAGAGAGACGTAGAGAGAGGTAGAGAGGTAGAGGGAGAGAGGTAAAGTTAGAGAGAGGGAGAGGTCGAGAGGGAGAGGTTGAGAGGTAGAGAGAGAGAGAGGTAGAAAAAGCTGTAGAGGAAGAGGTGTAGAGAGGTAGAAGGAGAGGTAGAGGGGTAAAGTGGTAGAGTGAGAGGTAGAGAGAGAGGTAGAAAGAGGTAGAGAGGTAGAGGTGTAGAGGGAGAGAGAGGTAGAGAGAGAGAGAGATAGGTAGAGAGGTAGAAGTAGAGAGGGAGGTAGAGACAGGTAGAGAGGTAGAGAGATAGAGGGAGAGGTAGAGGGAGAGAGGTAAAGTTAGAGAGAGGGAGAGGTCGAGAGGGAGAGGTTGAGAGGTAGAGAGAGAGAGAGGTAGAGAAAGATGTAGAGGAAGAGGTGTAGGGAGGTAGAAGGTGAGGTAGAGGGGTAAAGTGGTAGAGTGAGAGGTAGAGAGAGAGGTAGAAAGAGGTAGAGTGGTAGAGGTGTAGAGAGGGAGAGGTAGAGAGAGAGAGATAGGTAGAGGTAGAGAGATAGGTAGAGGTAGAGAGGTAGAAGTAAGGAGAGCGGTATAGAGAGAGAGGTAGAGAGAGGTAAAGTTAGAGAGAGGGAGAGAGGGAGAGGTTGAGAGAGAGAGATAGGTAGAGGTAGAGAGGTAGAAGTAGGGAGAGAGGTATAGAGAGAGAGGTAGAGAGAGGTAAAATTAGAGAGAGGGAGAGGTCGAGAGGGAGAGGTCGATACGTAGAGAGATAGAGGTAGAGAAATGTAGAGAGGTAGAGGAAGATGTAGAGGTGTAGAGTGAGAGGTAAAGGGGTAAAGAGGTAGAGAGAGGTAGAGGGAGGTAGAGAGAGGTAGAGGGTTAGAGGTAGAGAGAGAGAGGTAGAGAGAGAGGTAGAAAGAGGTAGAGTGGTAGAGGTGTAGAAAGAGAGAGAGGTAGGGAGAGAGGTAGAAAGAGGTAGAGTGGTAGAGGTAGAGGTGTAGAGAGAGAGGTAGAGAGAGAGAGGTAGAGTGAGAGAGGTAGAGTGAGAGAGGTAGAGAGAGAGAGGTGTTGTGATTCACTATGTTTATGTGAATCAGGTGTGGTATCTTCTGTACTTTATTTTTACTGAAAGGTATATTGATTAAAGGGGTAAAAGAGAGAGGTAGAGAGAGGTAGAGAGAGGTAGAGAGAGGTAGCGAGAGAGAGGTAGAGAGAGGTAGAGAGGGGTAGAGAGAGGTAGAGAGAGGTAGAAAGAGGTAGAGAGAGGTAGCGAGAGAGAGGTAGAGAGAGGTAGAGAGGGAGAGGGAGAGGTAGAGAGGTAGAGGGAGAGTTAGAGAGGAAGAGGGAGAGGAGGAGAGAGAGAGGTAGAGAGGAAAAGAGGGAGAGGTAGAGAGAGGTAGAGAGAGGTAGAGAGAGGTAGAGAGGTGGAGAGGTCGAGGTAGAGAGGTAGAGAGGTAGAGAGAGAGGTAGAGGTAGAGAGAGAGAGGTAGAGAGATAGGTAAGGAGGTAGAGAGGTAGAGGTGGAGAGGTAGAGGTCGAGAGTTATAGGGAGGTAGAGATAGGGAGAGGTAAAGAACGCGCACTTCGCCTCTTATGGCGACCGTGCGAACGCGCAGCGGTCACGCGCAGCGGGTGCGCCGATTGTGCGCCGAAGGCGCGCCAAAGGTAAGCCCGTCTTCGCCCGTCCGCGCCTGGACCGCGCCCAGTGCCAGGACCCCTGGCCCTCGAGGACCCCGACCGACCCGCCTGACGTACACCGCCGCCACCCTCATCGCACTCAACACCGGCCGAGTCCCGGGATGCTGCAGAGCCACCCCACGACGCGTCCACGGACCCTTCAGCTGCAACACCTGCAAGTTCACCTGCATCCGGACCTGCCCGACACCAGCACCTGCCAAGCCGAACACCAGCAGCAACCACCTCAAGTGCATCCTGCTCAACACCCGCTCCGTCCACAGACACGCCATCGAACTCTGGAACCTCCTCGACACCACAGCCCCTGACGTTGCCTTCATCACGGAGACCTGGATGAACGCCTCCTCAGCGCCCGACATCGCCATCGCCATCCCAGAAGGATACAAGATCACCCGGAAGGACCGCAACGCCAACCAGGTGGGAGGAGGCATCGCCATCATCCACAAGAACACCATCTGCATCACGACCAGCACCGACAACACCCCACCCTCCGCCGAACACCTGCACTTCCAGATCCACACCGACCCGAAGACCACCCTCAGAGGCACCCTGATCTACCGACCTCCGGGACCACGCACTCAATTCAGCGAGGACATCGCCGACTTCGTCAGCCCGCACGCCCTCCCCTCCGCTGACTACATCCTCCTGGGGGACTTCAACTTCCACCTGGAGAACAACAACGACTGCAACACCAGCACCCTGCTCGACAACCTCGCCAACCTTGGACTCAAGCAGCTGGTGTCCACCCCCACCCACCTCGCCGGACACACACTCGACGCCATCTTCTCATCCAGCAAAGACATCGCCTTCAGCCACGCCACAGAACTCCACTGGACAGATCACAGATGCATCCACTTCACCTTCAGAAGAACGACGACCCACCACCACCAGCAACAGGTTGCCCGAAGAAGCTGGAACAAGATCACAGCCGACCAGCTCGCCGCCTCCCTGAGCCAGCACCCTCCGGCCAGCTCAGCGAACCCCAGCCAGGCCGCCGACAACCTCACAAAGTGGATCAGCAACTGCGCGGACGAACTCGCCCCACTGAGGACCCCGCCCAGCAGACCCGGCAGTAAGAGAGCCCCATGGTTCACCGACAAACTCAAGAGCTCCAAGAAGAACTGCCGAGCCCTCGAGAAAGCCTGGAGAAGGGAACCCACGCCGGACAACAGGACCACCCTCAAGCTCGCCACCTGGAAACACCACCAACTGATCCGCATCGCCAAGAAAACGGCTTTCAAAAACCGACTGGACAACAACGCACACAACTGCAAGGAACTCTTCAACATCGTGAAAGAGCTCTCCAACCCCAACGCCGGAAACAACGACATCACCCCTTCGCAAGACCTCTGCAACTCCCTCGCCTCCTACTTCCACAACAAGATCGCAGACATACACGACAGCTTCAGCACTCAACCGACACACGCCACGACTGCAGCACCGCCACCCACCACCACCCTCCGCGCCTGGACCCCGGTCAACACCGAAGACACCGTCCACACGATGAACTCCGTCCACTCCGGATCTCCAACCTACCCCTGCCCTCACCACGTCTTCAACAAAGCCGACGCTGTCATCGCACCCCACCTGCGGGACATCATCAACACCTCATTCGACACCGCCACCTTCCCCGAGAGCTGGAAGCACGCCGAACTCAGTGCTCTACTGAAGAAACCTACAGCAGACCCCACCGAACTCAAGAATTACCGCCCCATCTCGCTACTCCTGTTTCCAGCCAAAGTCATCGAGAAGACCGTCAACAAACAGCTGGCCACCTTCCTCGAGACAAATGGATCCCTCGACCCATCGCAGTCCGGATTCCGTGCCAACCACAGCACCGAGACCGCCCTCATCGCCGCCACTGACGACATCCGAGCCCTGATGGACAACGGGGAAACAGCGGCCCTCATCCTCCTAGACCTCTCCACGGCTTTCGACACGGTCTGCCACCGCACCCTAGTGCAGCGCCTCAGCAACGTCGGAATCCAGGAGAAGGCACTGGAATGGATCGTCTCCTTTCTCGACGGAAGAACACAAAGAGTCCGCCTACCACCGTACAAGTCAGAGGCCACCAAAGTCATCTGCGGCGTCCCTCAAGGATCCTCACTGAGCCCGACTCTCTTCAACGTCTACAGGAGCCCCCTCGCGGCCATCGCACTCCAACACAACCTCAACATAATCTCCTACGCCGACGACACCCAGCTGATCCTCTCCCTGACCAACGACCCCGCCGCCGCCAGAGCCAACCTGCATGAAGGGATGAGAGAGGTAGCCGAGTGGATGACGACGAGCCGCCTGAAGCTGAACACAGATAAGACGGAGGTCCTCATCCTGGGCTCCTCGCCCTCCGCCTGGGACGACTCCTGGTGGCCCCCCGCCCTGGGCACCGCACCCAAACCGATGGACCACGCACGCAACCTGGGTTTCATCTTGGACTCCTCCCTCTCCATGACCAGGCAAGTCAACGCCGTCTCCTCGTCGTGCTTCAACATCCTGCGCATGCTTCGGAAGATCTTCTGGTGGATCCCCACAGAGACCAGGAAGACCGTCACCCAGGCCCTCGTCACCAGCCGACTGGACTACGGCAACGCACTCTACGCCGGAACCACCACCAAGATCCAGAAGAGACTCCAGCGCATCCAGAACGCCTCAGCCAGACTCATCCTCGACATCCCACGACACAGCCACATCTCCGGACACCTAAGAGACCTGCACTGGCTCCCGGTCAACAAGAGAATCACCTTCCGCCTCCTTACCCACGCACACAAAGCTCTCCACGACCAAGGCCCGAGCTACCTCAACAACCGAATCAACTTCTACGCTCCCAAACGCCACCTCCGATCCGCCAGCCACGCCCTCGCCGCCGTCCCACGCATCCGCAGAGCCACTACAGGAGGAAGGTCCTTCTCCTACCTGGCCGCCAAGACCTGGTACTCCCTCCCGGCCGACCTGCGCCTGACCCAAGACCACCTCTCCTTCAGGAAGAAGCTCAAGACCTGGCTGTTCGAGCAGTAGCGGCCCCCCCCCCAAAGCGCCTCGCGACCCTACGGGTAGGTAGTGCGCTCTATAAATGTCTTTGATTGATTGATTGATTGATTGATTGATAGAGGGAGACGAAGAGCGGTAGAGAGGGAGGGGTCGAGAGAGAGGTAGAGAGAAAGGTAGAGAGAGAGGTAGAGAGAGGTAGAGAGAAGTTTGGGGAGGTATATAGAGTTAGAGAGAGGTAGAGCTGTAGAGAGAGGTATAGAGGTTGAGTGAGGTAGAGAGAGAGGTAGAGGGAGAGAGAGGTAGAGAGAGGTAAAGATGTATAGAGAGGTAGAGCGGTAGAGAGAAGTAGAGAGAGGTAGGAAGCGGTAGAGAGGTAGAGTGGCAGAGAGCAGTAGCGAGAGAGAGGAAGAGTGAGAGAGGTAGAGAGGGAGGTAGAGAGAAGTAGAGAGAGAGAGGTAGAGGTGGAGAGGTAGAAGTGGAGAGGTAGGGAGGGGTAGAGAGAGAGGTAGAGAGAGAGAGAGAGGTAGAGAGAAGTATTGAGAGGTAGATAGAGTTAGAAAGAGGTAGAGCGGTAGAGAGAGGTAGAGAGAGGTAGAGAGAGAGAGGTAGAGAGAGGTAGAGCGGTAGAGAGGTGGAGTGGTAGAGAGAGGTAGGAAGCGGTAGAGAGGTCGAGTGGCAGAGAGATGTAGAGAGAGGGAGGTAGAAAGTAGAGGTAGAGAGAGATAGAAAGGTAGAGAGTTAGAGGTAGAGGTAGAGAGAGGTAGAGAGAGGTAGAGTGAGAGGGAGAGGTAGAGAGGGATAGGTCGAGAGGTAGAGAGAGAGAGGGAGAGGTAGAGAGGGGTAGAGAGAGAGGTAGATGTAGAGAGAGGTAGTGAGTTAGAGGGAGAGGTAGAGGGAAAGTTAGAGAGGTAGAGGGAGTGGTAGAGAGGTAGAGAGGGAGAGGTCGAGAGGTAGAGAGAGAGGTAGAGGTAGAGAGGTAGAAGTAGAGAGAGGTAGAGAGTGAGAGGTAGAGAGAGACGTAGAGAGCGGTAGAGAGGTAGAGGGAGAGAGGTAAAGTTAGAGAGAGGGAGAGGTCGAGAGGGAGAGGTTGAGAGGTAGAGAGAGAGAGGTAGAGAAAGATGTAGAGGTAGAGAGGAAGAGGTGTAGAGAGGTAGAAGGAGAGGTAGAGGGGCAAAGAGGTGGAGTGAGAGGTAGAGAGAGAGGTAGAAAGAGGTAGAGTGGTAGAGGTAGAGGTGTAGAGAGAGAGAGGTAGAGAGAGAGGGGTAGAAGTAGAGAGGTAGAAGTAGAGAGGTAGAAGTAGAGAGGGAGAGGTAGAGAGAGAGGTAGTGAGAGGTAGAGGGAGAGGTAGAGAGGGATAGGTCGAGAGGTAGAGAGAGAGATAGAGGGAGAGGTAGAGAGGGGTAGAGAGAGAGGTAGATGTAGAGAGAGAGGTAGAGAGTTAAAGGGAGAGGTAGAGGGAAAGTTAGAGAGGTAGAGGGAGTGGTAGAGAGGGAGAGGTCGAGAGGTAGAGAGGTAGAGATAAGTAGAGGTAGAGAGGTAGAAGTAGAGAGAGGTAGAGAGGGAGAGGTAGAGAGAGACGTGGAGAGGTAGAGGGAGAGAGGGAGAGGTCGAGAGGGAGAGGTTGAGAGGTAGAGAGAGAGAGAGGTAGAAAAAGCTATAGAGGAAGAGGTGTAGAGAGGTAGAAGGAGAGGTAGAGGGCTAAAGTGGTAGAGTGAGAGGTAGAGAGAGAGGTAGAAAGAGGTAGAGAGGTAGAGGTGTAGAGGGAGAGAGAGGTAGAGAGAGAAAGAGATAGGTAGAGAGGTAGAAGTAGAGAGGGAGGTAGAGACAGGTAGAGAGGTAGAGAGATAGAGGGAGAGGTAGAGAGGTAGAGGGAGAGAGGTAAAGTTAGAGAGAGGGAGAGGTCGAGAGGGAGAGGTTGAGAGGTAGAGAGAGAGAGAGGTAGAGAAAGATGTAGAGGAAGAGGTGTAGGGAGGTAGAAGGTGAGGTAGAGGGGTAAAGTGGTAGAGTGAGAGGTAGAGAGAGAGGTAGAAAGAGGTAGAGTGGTAGAGGTGTAGAGAGGGAGAGGTAGAGAGAGAGAGATAGGTAGAGGTAGAGAGGTAGAAGTAGGGAGAGCGGTATAGAGAGAGAGGTAGAGAGAGGTAAAGTTAGAGAGAGGGAGAGAGGGAGAGGTCGAGAGAGAGAGATAGGTAGAGGTAGAGAGGTAGAAGTAGGGAGAGAGGTATAGAGAGAGAGGTAGAGAGAGGTAAAATTAGAGAGAGGGAGAGAGGGAGAGGTCGAGAGGGAGAGGTCGATACGTAGAGAGATAGAGGTAGAGAAATGTAGAGAGGTAGAGGAAGATGTAGAGGTGTAGAGTGAGAGGTAAAGGGGTAAAGAGGTAGAGAGAGGTAGAGGGAGGTAGAGAGAGGTAGAGGGTTAGAGGTAGAGAGAGAGAGGTAGAGAGAGAGAGGTAGAAAGAGGTAGAGTGGTAGAGGTAGAGGTGTAGAGAGAGAGAGAGGTAGGGAGAGGGGTAGAAAGAGGTAGAGTGGTAGAGGTAGAGGTGTAGAGAGAGAGGTAGAGAGAGAGAGGTAGAGTGAGAGAGGTAGAGTGAGAGAGGTAGAGAGAGAGAGAGAGGTGTTGTGATTCACTATGTTTATGTGAATCAGGTGTGGTATCTTCTGTACTTTATTTTTACTGAAAGGTATATTGATTAAAGGGGTAAAAGAAAGAGAAATAGAGAGAAGAAAGAATAAAAGCGTGAACGGAAGAGCAAAAAAAAAAGTGCAAGATAACGAGAAGCCACACAAAGAGATCCTGGACTGACAGTAACTTTCATCATTTGGACCCCAAATTATTCCCTTTTGAAAGTCAAGCTGATAACAGGATTTAATATAAAATGTGGCTTATCCAACTAGGTACTGAGCAGCACAGGGGGCTCTTCTGCCGCAAAGTAAAATTCTTTAAATCCGATGCATTGAAATCTCATCTAAGCGGTGAGGTCAGAAGATATTGAAATAAAATAAAAAAATGATGAAAACTCAAACAACCAAGATGCATAGCAGTTATCACGCCTGAAAATAATGAGGCCATCACGTTTAACGAGGATATCACAACTGAAAGTAAGAGTGGTGTGTGCGTGCGCGCTCAGTCTGCTCTTTTTCTAAGCACATACTCGTGTATGTGCTTCGAAAAAGAGCAGAACAACGGGTAAAGGTCCTCCTTAGCAGCGCATGCGCTCTGCATAGGCCAGATCTAAAAATGTAAAATAATAAGTGCTAAAAAGTTCGATAATAATTTAAACAACTTTCCCCTCTGGTCCCCCCTGACAATTTCAAGTACAAAAAGCTTACGAGCTCTGAGCTAAATTAAAACCGATGGCAAAAACGAGTGGCGCAAGACTTAAATTTCAATGCTATCAGTCTCCTGCGAACCCCGCGCGCTTCCTCTGCACCAGTGCTGTCCTGTTACTTGCAAATGAGGATCTTAAAGGAAACCTTTTTTAATTCTATGCCACCTACCTTTTTTATTCTATGCCACTTGAAATCTTGTGTTAATGCTACTATCATTTCTAGATTGATCTATGCCAATGCGTGCTACCCTGGCCGCTACAAGTTGGCTATTTACAAGCTTCAAGGTATTCAGTATAGGCCATTGTGACTCATCATGAGTGTCAGGAAATGTGATGGGTTCTGATTTGCCCACAGATCCTATTGGGAAACAGGCCCCATGCTGCTTATGTGTTTGCTTCTTAGTCTCTTAATTGTCCCTTCATTTTGGCTCTTCCCTCCTGCTCGCAGTCCCCTCATTAGGTCTCGGCCCGGCAAAAAGCAGCGCATGCTCTGCTCTGCCATGCAGAGGCCTTTTGGAATCCATCCGATTCCAGTGTGCACGCAGGGAGACAAATGAGACATAAGATGTGCACGCGAGGATTGGATACTTTACTAGCGGCTTGATATACTGGGGGCTTTTTTTTTGCCGCCAGTAAAGGCAGTCCGCGTTTGCACATATTTGTCATGCCTAAGATCGCGCAAACAGAGGATATATACTTTATTTGGCACTAATCGCCGAAAAGCGCTTCGGGGCCTCGTCAGCGGGAGTAAGCGCTATATATAAATACCAGTTACAATGACATCCCGGCAGGTTCTCGACGTCTTTGTTTTCAGGCTAACTCTGTGTTTTTTCTTTGTTCCTGTACTGTTTGAGTTGATAGTGTCTGCTGAACCGCTGCTGGAGCCCTTGTGAGTTACATAATATGTTATTTATTAAGACACCGCGCCAAAGGTTGCCGTGCTAGTGTCATGGAGAGCTGGATGGGCCTTCCCAGCCCACGCTTGTAGGATCTCCCGCTGTCTGCATGGCAGCGGTGTGTGGCTGAACTCCGAGGGGCGTCCTACTGGAGATCTCCCTGCGTGTGCTCACCCATATCATCTGTTACACCTTCTGCCCAAAGCATATGGGTGAGATACATCTCTGTGCAGAGGAGATAATGCCCAGTATAAATAATACAACCCCCCCTTTCCTTGGGCGTGTGCTTTTCCCAAGGGAGTGTGCGCCTTGTTTGTCCACACCCACCCAGAATCCTCCCTGCACCCGCTGGCCCTATCTGACCTTATGCAGGGTAAACCGTAAATACAGGAGAGCTTCCAACACACACTTTGCTTTTTTCTCTGATAACCTTATTTCCTGGATCAGTCCTTCAAATCCCTGACTATAGAAGAATGTTCACACCTATAGGCATAGGTGCCAAGGGTTCAGTTTGCTTTGTGTGACGTTTTCATAATTTCAGTGTAATTATGAGTGACATTTCAACAAATATGAGTGACACTTTCTCGCGAGCAAAATCAAGCTATGAAGATGAGGGATACATATAAATATCAGAAATATTACACTAGAGCAATAGGATTGATTTAGGAAGACACTGAAATGGGTCTCCTTGAGGTTTTCTACTGCTGGGTCATTATTCGTGTTCCAAGTTCAAAATGAGAAGGTAGTTTACATGAAACAATGTGTTTTTGTTCGTCATCTTGTGGTTAGAGAAGTTAATACGTGCTTTACCAATCTGTAAAGGCTAATAAATAAAGCCCCGCTGAAACACGAGCAGAATGGATGGGAGTAGTCCTCTTCATTAAGTAACATTCGTTGTTTTGAATCTTGTGTCTTTGAATTCTGCATTGATTACTCCAGAGCCAAGCCTTCAGTAAGTGTTGTTTCCATGTGAGATCTATTCTATGTAATCTTAAATGTTTCCCCTTGTTGCATACAGTAATTGTCTATATGTCTACTTTGCTTTATTTGGAATTAGGGACCATATGTATCAAGGCCAAATGGGTTCGCAAACGCCGAAATTCGCACAATTTTTTTGTCGTTTGTGAACCCATTTTCGCAAAATGGTATGTATGAAAGAATTTGGGTGCAAAATAAGGAATCGCAAAATTTGCCATTCCTAATTTTGCGATTGCATTTAAGGATTCGCAAGTTTTGCGATTTCTTAAATGCAATGTATGAAGAAAAAAAAATCCTAAATGCCCTTAAGGAATCGCAAATTACCACCAACTTGTAGTTGGTGGTAATTTGCGATTTCTTTTACAAATGCACTTTATGCAATTTGTAAAGGTGCCATGTGACGCTCATACATGCCCTTAGGGCATGTATGTGCGCCATGTGCGCACACATGTCATTTTCAGGGGTGCAGCAGGGTGTTCTTGAGACACCCCTGCACCCTTGTAATTATTCTCAATTTGCGATTAGCAAATTGCGAATCACAAATTGAGAATCATTTCACATTCATTCCTATGGGCCTCCTGGCCCATAGAAATGAATGGGAAATTATTCCTTAATTGCGATTAGCAATTTGCTAATCGCAATTAAGGAATTTTTAGAAATCGCTGAAAAAAAGCGAATTTCTACATGCATACCATTTTGCGATTTCTAAATAGCGATTCCTTAAATATTGCTATTTAGGAATCGCAAAAGGGAATGTTGATACATATGGCCCATTGTCCATTTGTTTTGGATCGATCCTTAATTTTTTTTTTTTCTATAGACAAATGTTCTACTGCCACTTCTAGCTTGTGAGAATAACTCGATCTTGTAGAAGCGAGCCGTGCCTCTGGTGTCTAGGAGCGCAGGCTCCCTTAGTGCTCCATGTATTATGGGTCCTTCCGGCGGGGACGTGGCACTGCCCCAACCGGAGCTGCTGTTGCCCCAGTGCTGGAGGAGGGGGTATGATTAGTTTGTTGTCTTTGAGTAGCTGGTTGTCTTTTGAGTAGTGTCTGTGCCTTGCTTAGGTCTGCGCTTTATTGATTACCAGCATGGTGGTAGCTACCAGCGAGGAGGGATGCGAGGTATATTGCTGACAAGTGATCAGATGACGCTTCTGGATTTTATGGAAGTGATGGCCCCCTCTGAAGCTTGGACTGAAAATTATCCCACTCTCTTGGTACCCTTCAGGCTCTTGAAGTGGGCGGGCGGTTCCTGCCTGCTGGCTGTGACTTCTAGTGGGTGCTTGACCTCTTTTTGTCGGCTTTGTGTTTTAAGCTTCCAATTGAGTTGGTGAATTTTCATCATTCCAATGTGTATTTATCACACCCCTAATTACTGGCACATAAATGAAAACAGAACTACTTTTCTTTATTTCTCACTAGGCACTCCCGAGTTCTTCCAGTAGTAAAATCCATTTTTCTGCGATTCCAAAACATTTCAACCAAGTTGGACCCTAAATGTGCAGTTCAGCCCATCGTTTTCAGAATGCTTTATTGTTGGTTTATAAATATACCTAAGTATTCCCACACTTTCGTAATAATACCAGTCCCAGATTCCCTCCAACACTAGTGATAAACCCTAGAGGGCGTGTTGTATCCGCACATTTGGTGCTTAAGTGTGCGTTTTTTTCCTTTCGCCCTCTGATAATTTAACCCAAGTGGAAGGTTTTGAATTCCTGTGTATCAATTCGATTGAACGGACTAATCTAGCAACTGAGGTGATGGGAGTAAAAGATACTTTTTGTTCCTTAGGAAAATGGCATCATTAAAGTGCATTGAGCATATTGGGGGAGAGGGAAGGGGTTGTTACTGGACGCTCATCCAGACGCCACTTCTAGGCACGTTCGGCAGTCACCAATGGGGGCTCTTGGTGGGCTGATTAGTTCGGAGGAGCCTGCTTAGTATGTTATGAGGGTCCTGTATCATGGCTTGTTGTTCATCAATGTTTTATGATTGACCTCAAAGTTACTTTCCTTTTCAGGCTTTGACACACGTTTTTATCAAGATGCACCTGGTGTTTTGCTCCTGGACATTTCCTCTGTGGTTGTTGTATTTATTGCTGACATTATGGTGTTTGGTCTTTCTTGCTGTCAGTTATTGCAGTTGGGCGCTCCTTCTGTGAATGTTTCAGAAGCGATTTGGGTGGAACGAGGGGCGTGAGAATAGTCCCCCTTGGTGTTTCGGCTGCAGGGCCTCTCTCCACCGCAATGCCTTTAGCAAGCATCACACCTATGAGACTCTTGAGTGTGGGCCTTGACCGGGGTTACGGAGGGACTTCTTATGGGCATTGAAGTTCCCCACTACGAACTGATGTCATTTCCTCTTGGGGAATGAAAGCCATTGGGTTTCTGTGGTTCTGTGGGTGACACCAAGCTTTGGTGCACAGGCATGTGGAAGGATACATTGAGAGTGGAAGCATTCTGTCTGGACTGGTGCAGTTTGTGTTATCGCTCTTGAACATGATACACCTTCCTCATTTCTCAAACAATAAATCTGTTTGTGCTGAACTGCAGTGAGGAGGCAGTGCAAGTAAGTGTATCTTATATGGTGGTAGCCAAATCTACCACCCTGCTTCATGCGATATCTTGCTTATGTTCACAGATTTGGAGTGTGGATGGGTCTTTTTACCCAAGGCCATGTTTTAAGGGCCAGAATTCAGTACATTACGTACTGAGGAAGGCACTAACGGTGTTGTGTGCAAACTGTATCTTAGTCTTAAAATCTGGAAATAGCTGTTCAACCCAGTCTGTTGTATGCTGTCTGTGCTTGTACATGCAAACGCACACATGACAATAAGCTGGTAATGTCACATGTATGATTTTCCAAAATGATGATGCACCTCGTTAATTTGAAGGCTGCTCAGGGCAATTTGTAATGGCATATTTTGCCATCACATAGATTCTATGTCAGGACCGGAGGCTTCGGATTATGCTTTTCTCTCTTCGCTGTTTATTCACATAACACCACACAGCAGCCAGAAAAGCATCAAAACTTGAAAAAAAAATTGTATTCCAAACACAGGAATATCAGAAAACATCGTAATAACATTTTTAATAACTACAAGTCCCATGAGATCAACATTAGGCAGTCCTTTCTTAGTGTCCATAAATCCCAATATAAGGAGTCCATCCTGTGAACTCCTCCTCTTTCTTCGAGGTATGGGTGGGATAATCCTCGCCTCCGTGTCCTTAATAGAATCGAAACTTACCGTTACTACGCTAGGCAAATTTCGATTCTATGTCAGGACCGGAGGCTTCGGATTATGCTTGTTCAAAGCTTGTCCACCACCAAACTAGCAATATCCACCACCGGCTTAAAATAGAACCTTTTGAAGGTGGAATCCGAAGACCAGTCCGCAGCGCGCATGAGGTCTTCTAAACGTGCCCCAAAGGCAAACGCTTTGGAGGCCATGGCCCCTCTTGCTGAGTGAGCTCCGAACTGCCTCGTATCAATACCAGCTTCCTGCATTACCCAACGCACCCACCGGGCTATAGTGGGGGAAGAGACAGCCTTGTGAGGTTTGCGCAGCGCAATGAGTAATTGCCGTTCGCCCGGAGGGCAAAGTTCCGTCGTGACCTCCTCATAGGTTTTCAAACACTGTACCACACACAACTTAGGGGCATCTGCAAATGCCAGATAAGAAATAGACCTCGTAGCCGATTTCGTGCGGCGGCCCACGGTAAAGGTCACCCCATCCGGGGAGAACGCTCTCGCCGCGACATCTAGGGCACGCACATCAGACACTCTGCGACAAGACACTAAACAGAGGAGCATCGCCAGTTTAGCCGATAGTTCCTTTAAAGAGAGATACTTGTTAGGCTGCCAGGAAAGAAAAAGGTTCAACACCACGTTAACATCCCACAGGACGGAATATCGTGGCTCCGGCGGTAAAGCCAGACGCACTACTCTCAGGAGCCGACACACAAGGGGATGTTCCCCGACCGCCACTCCATCCAACTGCACATGAGCTGCTGATATGGCAGAACGTATCGTGTTAATAGTCCGGTATGCTAAGCCGGCAGTAGAGAGTTCCGCCAGAAAATTCAGGATGGGAACGAGGCCTGCGACCATGGGATCCAAATCCCGTCGAAGACACCAACGAACCCACCTGGTCCAAGCCGATCTATACCTCTTGGCAGTGCTGCCTGCCCAGGCCTTGGACAAAAAGTGCTGAGCTGAGTTCGAAAGGCCAGGGAGCGACCAGCGTCGCCTGAAAGCCTCCATGCCATGAGGCGGAGAGAACCCTGGAGGAGATGGTGAGGGACCCCGTCTGGATTGAGGAGAAGACGAGGAAGCCGGGGGAGTAGGATTGGAGAATCCCAGGAAAGTTCCAGAAGAACTGGAAACCACACTTGCGACCTCCACACGGGCGTCACCATCACCACGTCCGCCATTTGACGGCGAATCTGGGCCGCGGCCCGCACTATCATGGAGAAAGGCGGGAAGGCATACGGTCGTTCCTGGCTCCAGTCTTGGAGGAACGCATCCGTCGCCTCCGCCAAGGGATCCGGTCTCCAGCTGAAGAACCTCGGCAGCTGGAAGTCCAGACGGGATGCAAACAGGTCTATGGAAAAAGGACCCCAGCATGCCGCCAGCCAGTAGAACACTTGAACATCCAGCTTCCACAGGCTGGAGTCTCGAAGGTATCTCGAGTGCCAATCTGCCACTTGATTGGCCCGTCCCGGCAGGTATTCTGCCGTTACCGAGACCTGATGGGCGAGACAATAATCCCAAAAGTCTTTCGCCAGATCCACTAGGGCTCGTGATCGCGGACCCCCTAAATGGATCACATACCGAACCGCCGAGACATTGTCCATCCGCAGAATTAAAAGAAATTCGAGAGGGGTGGAGGAGCAATGGTGGCTCGGGTGGGGATAGGATGTAAGTGCCGCTGATCAGTGTGAGCGGTAGGTGTTTGGGCAGGCAAGGAAGAGCGAGAGTTAAAAACATCTGGAGCGAGGAGCCACTCGGCCAGTGGGAGGGTGAATTCAAAGGTGAAAGCAGTACATGAGTGAGAGAGCAACAATATACCCAAGTCTCACGGACTGCTAGAAGAACAAGCATTGTAAATGCAATTGGTCTTGCCTTCGATTAAGTTAAAGCTATTTGCTTTGCTAATGGTATTGTATAGCAAAGCAAATGGCTTTAACTTAATCATAGGCGAGACCTAGTGCATTTTCAATGCTTGTTTATACAGGCATGGCGGCTGCTTGAGAAATGTTCAAGTTCAGCTTCTCCAGTTCATGCAGACAGCAGCCTCCCACCAGAACCTGAGAGATAAAAGCACATTCTAGGTGTCTTTTTCTGCACGTCTGGACGCTTGTGCAGGACAGACTGGATTATTTCTTTGCCTGGAGGAGAGAGGGGTGTGGTGCATATGGCAGGGCCATCAACAAAGATGTGTTTTCTGAAGAAACTATCCAGATGCCTGGAGGCAGTGGCTGTTACTCGAGGCAAGATTCCTGCAGGAGGTGTGCAGGCTGAGGTCAGTGTTTCAGGTTTAGCTTTTTGTCCAAAAGCTGAGCATAATTTTTGCGTTTGTGCAAGAAAATAATAAATTGTGTGGGTTCTCAAATACTGCTTCTTAAAATTACTTTCTTTCAGTTGTATATTGGGTTAGGACTTCTTGATGACATGGTCCTACAGCTGGTTGACTGGCAGGCATGGAGCTGGGAGGGGGACAGTCAGCCTTTCCAGCTGTAGATATACTGTCCAAGTTGCAGCGTTTGTTCATGAGGCTTGTGTTTTGAATCCCAGCTGCTCCCCTGACTAAATGGTGTGAACTTAAGCAAGTAATATTGCCTTCGTATACTTCAGTTCCCATATCTTATTGTGAGTGTCCTGCAGGAATTCATTTGTATAGTATGGAACCACATGTCCTTTGACTGAAGCTATTACTACCAAGAACAAAGCACTCATCAATGAAACAGGAACATGTTTTGTGAGTTTTAAACTTTAAATACATCACAAACCACTATAGAACTCATGGTGGTTCGTAGTTGGAGAAAGATTTGGCGACTACTGTTTTGATGTTACTTAGCATTTATTGTAGACTTTTTCATGAATGAGGTGTCATTTTTGTTAGTTCGCAACAAAGCCTTTATTCTCTTTGATTGTTTTGAGGAGCTACGCATTTATTTTTGCACATACGGGGATTCTGCTGCATAATCGTTGTTTGCACATTTGGATTCTGCTGCATATTTCTTCCCACACATTTGTTTGCTGAGATGGTAAATGGATAACTGCTTAGGTGGACTGGGTATTAATTCATACTATGCACACCCTCTCTTAGATGTATCACCCCTTTCCATTGGTTTAGATCTCAGCCACCCCACAAGTATCCCCATACGCATTTCTTCAATGACCCATTTGTTCAGGGCACACACACGTGTTTCTATTTAGGAATTGTAATAGTTCCCAGTCATTCATTAATTCTGGCACTTCAGTTAATATATTGTTGCATTCTGAGTCTTTCCACGCTTTGATTAAAAAAAAAAAAAAACCTTATTGAAGCATCTGCACTCAGAAAACATGCCTGAATGGAGTCGCACAGTCTTGGGCAAAACAAAACTGCTCCAGAGAACATCCAAAACTCCCCCCCCTAAACAAAACTGCTCCAGAGAACATCCAAACCCCCCCCCCCCCCCCTCCTAACCGCATAGTGTATGATGGACAAAGCATTGTACATATCAGAGCACTGTGTTAGCAAGGGCTTTGCACCCTCCCTACCATCCTCAAGGTGAGGTTCACTGTAAAGTCAAGCGAAAGCTCACGTGACCCACGTCTGTCTCTGGTCACCACCTAGTCATGATCCAACTCAGTATGTACTCACACCTTACTGCACTACGATCTCTCATCGTGGTCATTCCAGGCGTCCACCCCACAGTTCGAGGGCCACTCCAGCCTATCTCCCCGCCCCAGTCTCCTGTGCATCGTCGTTGTCTGTGTGGTGTGCGAGGAGATATGACACCAAGGAGCCCCAGATGTCTATGTGACAGAATTTGAGGTGGAGTTGTTCCGCATAGCTATGTAAGTGTTCCAACCAAGTGGACAAATCCCTTATCCATTCTTTGAATTTGGGGGCTCTCCCTCGTCCCCATCTACATGCAACCTTCCGTTTGGCTAACAGTAGCCCCATTGCAAGAAATTTCTTGTGTACGGTCTGTAGCGTGTGTGTCAATCCCAAAAGGCCTATAATTGGGGACGCTGTAATCTGTACTCCTGCAAAAACAACAGGTGATGGACAGAATGCAGAACAATGTTATACATTCACCCCAGTACAGAGATCTGGGCCTAAATCCATCGTTTTTTTGCTCACCATGCCATTCCAGTTTGAACCCAGCCAAATGCAAATCAGTCCTGACCCTGTGCCCCATGGGAACAGTCCAGCCTGAACTGCCAAGCCAGGTCCTCCCTGGACTGGAAACAAGCACCCAAGGACCGGTTGCGGGATTTCAGCCCTTATCAGCCTGGTTAGCTTAATTCCAGTGGCATGGAGAGCACGGGACTCACGTCTGAGCATACCCGTCCCACTCGGGGTGACAAATGCAAAAAAAACAGGTGATGGACAGAATGCAGAACAATGTCATACATTCACCCCAGTACAGAGATCTGGGCCTAAATCCATTGTTTTTTTGCTCACCATGCCATTCCAGTTTGAACCCAGCCATATGCAAATCAGTCCTGCCCTGTGCCCCATGTCATTCAAGTCAAGTCAAGTCAAGTCAAAAGAATTTATATAGCGCGCTACATACCCAGAGGGTCTCAAGGCGCTTGAGGAAGGGTGGGGGGATTACTTGTTGAATATCCAAGTTTTAAGTTGCTTTCTGAATGCTAGATGGTTCTGGGTGAGACGAAGGTGAGTGGGGAGTGAGTTCCAGGTCTTAGCGGCCAGGTAGGAGAAGGATCTACCTCCCATGGTGGTTTTATTGATGCGAGGTACGGTAGCAAAGGCTTGGCTGGAGGAACGTAGCTGGCGGGGGGGGTGTAGAAGGAAAGTCGAGTGTTGAGGCAATCGGGTCCGAGTTCGTAAAGTGATTTGTGTGCGTGGGTAAGGAGGCGGAAAGTAATCCTCTTATTGACGGGGAGCCAGTGGAGTTTTTTCAGTTGACTGGAGATGTGGTCTTTACGTGGGATGTTGAGTATTAGTCTGGCTGATGCGTTCTGGATGCGTTGGAGTTTTTTCTGGAGTTTTGCGGTGGTGCCGGCGTATAGGGTGTTTCCGTAGTCCAGGCGGCTTGTAACCAGCGCATGGGTGACCGTTTTTCTGGTTTCGGTGGGGATCCAGCGAAATGTCTTTTTGAGCATGCGAAGAATGTTGAAGCAAGATGATGAGACAGCGTTGACCTGTCTGGACATCGAGACGAGTGAGGAGTCTAAAATGACGCCCAGGTTCCGTGCGTGATCCGTCGGGATGGGTGCTTTTCCAAGAGCCTCTGGCCACCAGGAGTCATCCCAGGCGGAGGGGGAGGTTCCTAAGATAAGGACTTCTGTTTTATCTGAGTTAAGTTTTAGACGGCTATGCTTCATCCATTCGGCTACTTCTTTCATTCCTTCATGAAGGTTGGTTTTGGCGGTATTAGGGTCTTTGGTGAGTGAGAGGATCAGTTGGGTGTCATCTGCGTAGGAGATGATGTTGAGGTTGTGTTGGCGTGCGATGGCTGCGAGGGGGCTCATGTATACGTTGAAGAGGGTGGGGCTGAGTGAAGATCCTTGTGGCACGCCGCAGATGACTTCAGTGGCCTCTGACTTGAATGGTGGGAGGCGGACTCTCTGGGTTCTTCCGGTGAGGAACGAAGTGATCCATTCCAGTGCTTTTCCTTGGATTCCGATGTTTCTGAAGCACTGTAGAAGGATGCCATGGCAGACTGTGTCGAAGGCTGCGGAGAGGTCGAGGAGGATGAGGGCGACTGTGTCTCCATTGTCCAGTAGAGTTCGAATGTCGTCTGTTGCGGCGATCAGGGCGGTCTCCGTGCTGTGTTTGGCTCGGAAGCCGGACTGTGAAGGGTCGAGGGATTTGTTGGTTTCGAGGAAGGCGGCGAGCTGGTTGTTGACAGCTTTCTCGATGACTTTGGCCGGGAATGGCAGAAGCGAGATGGGGCGGTAGTTTTTGAGTTCGGTGGGGTCAGCTGTGGGTTTTTTCAGAAGGGCACTGAGTTCGGCGTGTTTCCAGATTTCTGGGAAGGTGCCGGAGTTGAGGGAGCAGTTGATGACGTCTCGGAGGTGTGGTGCTATGATGGAGTCTGCTTTGTTGAGGATGTGGTGAGGACATGGGTCTGTTGGGGATCCTGAGTGAATGGAGTTCATCAGACGGATGGTGTCCTCGGTGGAGATGGCGTTCCAGTCATTGAGGATGTTCAAGGGGGGTGAGGGTGTGGCAGAAGGTTGGGTGGGTTGGTCTCCGGGTTGGTTGTCGAAGCTGTTGTGGATGTCTGCGATTTTGTCGTGGAAGAACGAAGCTAGGGAATCGCAAAGGGTTTGCGAGGGAGTGATGTCGTTGGAGTTGGCGGAGGGGTTGGTAAATTCTTTGACGATGTTGAATAATTCCTTGCTGTTGTGGGCGTTGTTATCAAGTCGGTCTTTGAATGCGGCTTTCTTGGCAGTCCGGATCAGTTGGTGGTGTATGCGGGTGGCGTTTTTGAAGGCGTCCCTGGTTCTGGTGTTTGGGTCTTTTTTCCAGGCTTTCTCGAGGGATCGACAGAGTTTCTTAGATTTCTTAAGATCATCGTTGAACCAGGAGGCGTTTTTGCTGCCTAGTTTGGTTTGACGTTTTTTCAACGGTGCTAGGATGTCGGCGCTGTTGGATAGCCATTGGGAGAGGTTAGTGGCTGCTTGGTCGGGGTTTGAGGAGTGGGCAGGGGGGGTTTGGAGAAGCGATGAGGAGATCTGGTCGATGGTGATTTTGTTCCAGTTTCTTCGTAGAGTGGGTTGAGGGAGGATGTGAGATGTGGTCTTATTGTAGGTAAAGTGAACGCAGCTGTGGTCCGTCCAATGTAGAGTTGTGGTGTGACTGAAGGATATATGTTTGCTGGAGGTGAAGATGGGGTCGAGTGTGTGACCTGCGATGTGGGTGGGGGTATTAACAATTTGTTTGAGTCCGAGGTTGGCGAGATTGTCCAGGAGGGTGGTGGTGTTGCAGTCGAAGCTCTTTTCCAGGTGGAAGTTGAGGTCTCCAAGTAGAATGTAATCCTCGGAGGGGAGAGCGTGAGGGGTGATAAAGTCGGTGATGTCGTCACTGAATTGTGCGCGGGATCCTGGAGGTCGGTAGAGGAGGGTGCCTCTGAGTGTGGTCTTGGGGTCGGTGTGGATCTGGAAGTGAAGGTGTTCAGCGCTGTTAAGGTTGACGTCTGAGCTGGTAGAGATACGGATGGAGTTCTTATGAACGATGGCGATGCCTCCTCCAGTTTGGTCGGTGCGGTCCTTACGAATGATCTTGTATCCTTCCGGGATGGCAATGGTGATGTCTGGGGCTGAGGAGGCGTTCATCCATGTTTCTGTAAGGAAGGCGACGTCCGGAGAGATGGTGTCTAGTAGATTCCAAAGGTCGATGGCGTGTCTGTGGACCGATCGGGTGTTGAGCAGGATGCATTTAAGGTGGTTAGTGTCGGAGCTCTGTTTGGTGTTCGAGGGTGAGGAGTTGGTCTTGGTGCCGTCGAACTTGCAGGAATTGCAGGAGAAGGGTCCATGGGTGTGTCCAGGGGCGGCTTGGGCGCAGTTGGGGAGTCGTCCGGGGTTAAGGGCTAGGAGTGTGGAGGCGTCGTAGGTAATGCGGTTGGGGTGGGTGGTACGGGGGCCAGGGGGTCTGGCGCTGGGCGCGGGCTTGGCGCGGACGGGCGTAGACAGGCTTACCTTTGGCGCACCTTCGGCGCGGCCGTAGCGCGTGGACGCTGCGCGTTGGGACATGTGGCATATATGGAGAGTGGAGGGGGCGGAGCGTGGGAGGGGCAGCAGGGAGGCGGTAGTGTGGCTGAGGGGCGGGCCAGGGGATATCAACAACAACAAAATGGAGGGTCAGAGGGAAAGGCAGTCAGGGGCAGCAAAAACAGAAATACGACGAGTGAGCAGCACAATCAGAGCAAATGCGCAGTTTAAATGAAACACAATTACAAACGATCGAGTGAGCAGTGCTCTAAAATCAAATGCACAGACAAGCCTAGAATGATTCCAACAGCCTGAGCGAGGTCGCGCTGAATGAGGCAGATAGTAGCAGTGGTGCTATGCGTGTGAGGCGCTATAAAGCAAAGGTAACAGCAGTCCTGTGTAAAGCGCGCTATAACGATACCAGGGAGCGTTTCAGCTGATGAACAGGAGGAGCGTGGTGGAGCGACCGTCCTGAAGCAGGTCCAGGTGGTCACAGTTAGGCTGGGAGAGAGGAAGGCTCGATGAACGTGGGTGGGAGGGGCAGCAGGGAGGCGGTAGTGTGGCTGAGGGGCGGGCCAGGGGATATCAACAGCAACAAAATGGAGGGTCAGAGGGAAAGGCAGTCAGGGGCAGCAAAAACAGAAATACGACGAGTGAGCAGCACAATCAGAGCAAATGCGCAGTTTAAATGAAACACAATTACAAACGATCGAGTGAGCAGTGCTCTAAAATCAAATGCACAGACAAGCCTAGAATGATTTCAACAGCCTGAGCGAGGTCGCGCTGAATGAGGCAGATAGTAGCAGTGGCGCTATGCGTGTGAGGCGCTATAAAGCAAAGGTAACAGCAGTCCTGTGTAAAGCGCGCTATAACGATACCAGGGAGCGTTTCAGCTGATGAACAGGAGGAGCGTGGTGGAGCGACCGTCCTGAAGCAGGTCCAGGTGGTCATGGGAACAGTCCAGCCCGAACTGCCAAGCCAGGCCCTCCCTGGACTGGAAACAAGCACCCAAGGACCGGTTGCGGGCTTTCAGCCCTCATCAGCCTGGTTAGCTTAATTCCAGTGGCATGGAGAGCACGGGACTCACGTCTGAGCATACCCGTCCCACTCGGGGTGACAAATGCAAATAAACAGGTGATGGACAGAATGCAGAACAATGTCATACATTCACCCCAGTACAGAGATCTGGGCCTAAATCCATCGTTTTTTTGCTCACCATGCCATTCCAGTTTGAACCCAGCCATATGCAAATCAGTCCTGCCCTGTGCCCCATGGGAACAGTCCAGCCCGAACTGCCAAGCCAGGTCCTCCCTGGACTGGAAACAAGCACCCAAGGACCGGTTTCGGGCTTTCAGCCCTCATCAGCCTGGTTAGCTTGATTCCAGTGGCATGGAGAGCACGAGACTCACGTCTGAGCATACCCGTCCCACTCGGGGTGACAAATGCAAAAACAACAGGTGATGGACAGAATGCAGAAAAATGTTATACATTCACCCCAGTACAGAGATCTGGGCCTAAATCCATCGTTTTTTAGCTCACAATGCCATTCCAGTTTGAACCCAGCCAAATGCAAATCAGTCCTGACCCTGTGCCCCATGGGAACAGTCCAGCCCGAACTGCCAAGCCCAAATCCTTATCCCATTCAGCCCTCGCGCGCAAGGGTCCCTTAATGGGAGCGCTTCAAACTTGTTTATACAGCAGGGAGATGACGTGTGTGGGTGGTTCAGCCTGTAGTAGCGTGTGGAGTGGTGTGAATATGTCAGCTTCCGCCGGGAATGCTTGGGTAATCGCTCTAATATTCTGCCTAAGACGGGTATACAGGAACACGTCCATGCTAGTGGGTGTGCATTCTCCGAAAAACTGCTCAGCAGTGCGGAATTGGCCCCCTATGTATAAGTCACCCCATGTGTTGTACTTCAAGGTGCGCAGCATTCTACAGCCCAGTCCTTCACACGTGACTTGCAACAGTGGGCTGCGTTGCAATGCCAATCTAGGGGAATACATAAGGCGGGACTCCATCTTGCACGCTATCCATTTCCAGGCCGTCACAGTGCAGTCTACCGTGGATGGGTCCCTACCACGGGCTTTTACCTGTGTAAATAGGTACCCCCCCAGGAGGGACTGGGGCCATATAGCCGTCTTCAATTGCCAGGTGTGCCATGAATGGAGGGGGATGCAGCCAATATACAGCAAAATGTGCCTGCGCGCAGTAATAATACTGCTCGAAGTTGGGGACATCGTATCCTCCCTGATGATAAGGCAGCATGAGGGTCGCTAAAGTCAACCGAGCCGCTTCCCATCCCATATAAGTCTAAGTAACTGTGTGTTGAGGGTACGAAAAAAGAAGCTGCCTGGGTGGTACGGTATATTGATAAATAAATAGAGAAATTTAGGTAAGATCGTCTTTTTAATAAGGGATATCCGCCCTGCCATAGAAAGGGGCAGCTTCAACCAATGGGTGATGCTGTCAGTGACTTTGTCGATGGCTGTACCATAATTTGCACGCATCAGCTATTCCCTATTCCTGGTGACACGTTTGCCCAAGTATTTAAAATCCTCAGCCTCTCACTGTAGCGGGTAATCTAGCTGATGGTGGTCCGTCTTCCCGGTCAAGGGGAATATGGCTGATTTAGCCCAGTTAATCTGGATCCCTGAAATGGCGCCAAATCTCTTAATTTCCCTTAGCACTGGGTTGAGATTTTCTTGGGGCTTATGTACATACAGTGTTATATCATCCGCGTAAAGGGATATTAACAATTGCCTTGTGGGGTATACTAGGGCCCTGTGCTGGTGGTGCTGTCTTATTGTCGCCGCTAGGGGCTCAATTGCCAGCGCAAAAAGGACTGGGGACAGTGGGCACCCCTGTCTCGTGCCTCTAGAGATGGGGAAGCCCTCAGACCTAGTCCCGTTCAGCAGCATCGAGGCACGTAGATTGGAATATAACAGTTTCACCCAGTTAAGAAAAGAATGCGGCATGCCCATGTAGCTAATTGTGCCAATAAGATAATCCCATTCGAGAGAATCGAAAGCTTTGGTGGCGTCGAGGAAGACTGCCACTGCAGCGCTATTAGGAACAATGTCTTGCATCATAGACAGCAGGGTTCTAAGATTGTGGGCGGTCGCCCTATTGGGAACAAAGCCTGCCTGGTCAGGTAAGACCAGTCTCTCCATCAGGAGGTTGAGGCACGTTGCAAGGACTTTGGCAAGGATTTTAATGTCGCAGTTGAGAAGCGACAGTGGCCGGTAGGAGTCAGAAGAAGTGGGGCACTTCCCGGGCTTCAGCAAGGTAATAATCTGGGCTTCTCTCATGGTCTCCGGCAATATTCCCTCCTCCAGCACCTCGTAATAAACTGCCTTCAAAATAGGGGCTAAAGTGGTCACAAAGGTGTTATAAAACTCCATGGGCAACCCATCTGTGCTCGGCGCGCGCCCCGACTTCATGGTCATGATGGCCTCAGTGATCTCATCCACTTCCAGGTCTAGATCAAGGAACTTCCGCTGGGTATCACCAAGCCATGCCAGAGCAGTATTTTCGAAATAGGTCTGCAGGTCTAAAGGGGGTCCCCTCTGGGATGTGTAGAGTGTCTTATAAAAACTCACAAAGGTGTGTATTTGCTCCGGCAGGTTTCTATGTGGCCGCCCCTCCTCATCACATATTTCTACAATATAATTTGCGAATATAGGGGATCGTACTGCATTTGCCAATACTTTCCCGGGCCGATCCCCCTCTCCAAATATCCGTGCCCTATGTGTTTTCCCCATGAACTGGCATTCCCTTTCAGCCACCTCCTCAAATTCAGACATCTTAGTACGGAGAGCTGCCATGCGACTCCGGTCTCCTCCCTCCCTACCAGGTCCCTTTCTAGAGATTTAAGTTCTCTTTCAAGTGTATGTAATTGTTTGCGTAGATCCTTCAGGATGCACCCCCCTGGGAGATGCACCATCCGCACACCGTCACCTTAAAAGCCTCCCACACAATAGTCAGGCTGGAGACTGAGTTTACATTACGCTCAAAAAATTCTTGAATGTCCTGCTCCAGTTCAGCTCTAAATACCTGGTCCTGAAGATGCAGGGGGTTAAGTCACCAATGAAGATAGGGGGAATGATCCACCGGGGTCCGTAATCTGATCCTGACAGGCGAGTGATCAGAATACATACGGGCCAAGTGGGAAGCCTATTCTATCCAGTGTGCCATACCCACCGTTACTAGCACATAATCAAGCCTCGCCCAGGATCCGTGCACCACCGAGTAGTGTGTTCCTTCCTTCAGTGTGGGGTGTTTATATCGCCAAGTGTCTAGTAGGCAGTTAGAGATTGTAATATCCTGCAGTGTTTTTTGCGACTTAGCGTAGTGCATATGGTCAGGGCGGGATCTGTCAGTTCCAGGGTCTATAACAGTATTGAAGTCCCCTCCCTAAATCACGTAAGTAGGGTCTAGTGTCTGAATCTTGCCCCACACTTCAAGGAGGACATGCAGATCTTCAGTGTTGGGACCATAATAGTTAGCAAACAGGACATCGTGAGGATGTATTCGCCCCCAAAGCAGGCAATATCGCCCATTTGCATCTACCCCCTGTACAAAAGGTGTCCCTCGCTTAATCAGAATAGCCACCCCTCTGGAATAGCTTGAGTAGGAAGCGAAGCAGCGGTGCGTAGCCCAACGGGCCAGCAAATTGGGACTGATTTCTCTGGCCCAAGTGGGTTTCCTGCAACAGAGCCACATTAATGCAATGTCCGTCCATGTAACTCAGCACTTGTCTCTTCTTCCGTGGGTCACCTAAGCCCCGTACATTCCACAATAATATGTTAAGTCCTCGCACATCCAGAGTTCCTTCACCCATTGTCCCATCGGTCATTCATTTCTGCCACATAACTAACTACTTTGCCCATTGTCCAATTCAGCAACTAGGATCATCCCAAAACTCCCCCCGCCACCCCCTCCCACACCGGCTCCTCCAACTTGCCGGGCATGCGTCCCACTCCCCCAAGAACAAGTTCAAAATCTGACAAGGTCCACCTCTCAATAGAGGAAAGTCTGGAGGCATGCCCACATACGGGGAACATTAGTGGCTCACGAGTCGCCCTCCCACCTCCTATGTTTCACCCACTCACACCTCTGCCTTGCTAGGCAGGGTGCATCAGTGGGACAGAGGCGAGTGCCCAGGCGGAGTCTGAAGATTATGATAAAAACACAGCAAACCAAACAAAAAACCAAACCACCCTTATTAATACATCACCAGTTTGGAGACAGTCTCTCGACATGTATCAGGCCAGTTTGTCGTCTGTGCAGTGTCCATGGATCGCTATTCAGTCCTGGTTCGAGGTGAGTGAATGAGATCTGGAGTGCCTACTGCTTTCCGTCTCCTGTGACGTGCTCTGCGATGTCTTCTAAGGTAGTCCTCGGCCTGCTGGGGAGTGGTAAAAAAGTGTTGCTTCCCTAAGTGCATAATCCGAAGTTTCGCCTGGTAGAGCATCGCGTACTGAATCTTTTGAGCCATGAGTTTACCGCTGCATACTTGCGCCTCGCTTCCTGGACCGACTGGGTGAAGTCCGGGGAAAAAGCCAGAGTAATATTCTTTTAGCGCACTTGTTTCATTTCCTGGGCAAGCCGCAGCACAGTGTCCCTATCCCTATAATTTAGGAAACTATCAATTACATGCCGGGGTGGTGCTCCCGGCGGTGGGCGCACAGCCAGCGATCGGTGCAAATCTCTACACCGTGAGATAGGCCGAAAAGGCATCCCTGACGAATAATTCGACAATCAAGCTTTCCATGAAGACCTCCATCCGGCCCGTGTTGGTGGACTCTGCAAGGCCAAGGACGCGGACATTATTGCGACTGGAGCACGCCCCCAAATCCTCGTTTTTCTCTGCGATCGCCTTCAGCAGCTTATCCATTTCATTTCATGAAGCTTTATTCGGTACATGTTATACAATGACCATAAAAGCGCACAAGCAAATATTATACAATAACGACTACAAGTTAAAACAGGGAAATATTTAAAATATCATACTTTTTCTAAGCTGAATTGATTTACATAGAAAAGTAGCAATATAAAAACATTTGTCCGGGGAATTCATATTATAGATCAACTTCATGGCATCGTCCACATTATAAATATCATACTTTAAAAACAGTGGTTTCAGGTAAGCAACCCTAACATTCAGAGAGAGAGTACAAATTAACATAAAGTGCAGTGTGCCTTGTTTCGACTGACCATCACATGGGCAAGGTCCAACTGGATGCTTCTTTAGTTGAGGGAAGGCCACCAAAACGTGAGCCATTCCAAATCTAAGTCTAGTTAGAACAAACCTATGGGCTGGTCTGGTTACCTGGCTCAGATACAACTGGAAGCCTACACTTTCAATATATGTTTTGTACAGGTTGACTGTAGTAAGGCGACCATTAACTACTAGATGTTTTTGGGCTCCGTACGTCATGAAAATATTTTTCATATCCTGTTTGGAACAATTTCCAGCCGAACACGGGTCTACCAATATGTTGAGTCCGTAAATAACCTGAAGACTGTCTACAATATAGGTAAGCCAAGGTATCTTGGTATAATTATCCAGGTCGAGACAGTCCCTAATGACATGCTGGTTAAAAGCTGTCTCTTCCCTGTGCCAAATTGCACGCCAAATCTTTAAAGGCCTTAATAGAATTAGGTCACTTAAGTGGGCAATCCCCACTTACCTATGGATCAAATCAGTTGGGGCTGAAGTAGGAAGGCAAAGAAGTTTTTTAAGGCATGTGTTTTCTTCCCTTTGCAAGGAGCCTACGTTGGTGTAGCCCCACAGCCCCGCCCCATATAATGCAATAGAAACGCTCCTTGCCATATAAATTTGCATCATGTCCCTGATACGTCTGTTGCCGCTCTTGGAGGCGAATTTAAATATACCATAGGCACTTTTTACCATCCTAGACCTAACATTTACTAGATCCTGAAACCAACTACCATCACACGAAAAATAACACCCAAATAACAAAACTTTTCCACTTGCTGCACTTTCACCCCATCTATAAAAAAGGCATGATTTTTATTGGTTCTAGCACCACAGATCATCGTATGGGTTTTACTCTTGTTGATTACCAACTTCCTTTCTTTTATAAAATCAGAAAAACGATCCATCAGGTGCTGGAGGCCCATGGGGGTCCGTGACAGGAGCACAGCGTCATCTGCATAAAGCAGAACTGGCACACCTGTCCCATTAACCTGGGGTGCATCAGCTTTAACTGTTTTTAAAACAGAATCTACAACATTAATAAAAAGGGTAAACAGCAAAGGGGCGAGGACACAGCCCTGTCTAATTCCGCACTTTACGCTGAAGTTTGGGGTACACTCCCCACTTGCCCCGTAGCGCACACAGGTTTGCATCTTAAATTCTAGCTAAAAAGAAAATAATAGCCTCTGGTGTACCAAGTTCTAACTGGACTGGCTATAAAATGGAGTGGTCGACCAGATCAAATGCGCTGCTTAAATCGGCAAAGCAAAGATATAAAATACCAGGCTTAGCCTTGGTATATTTGCCAATTAATGGTTTTAGATTCAGGCATTGATCTAGTGTCCCTCGACCCTTTCTGAAACCATATTGGGAGGTCGCAAGAATCCCATTCTCGTCTGCCCACTCTTCCAACCTAAACAGCAGCACTCTGCTCATAATTGGACGATAATTACATAATTACATGCTGCTGACTTGTCCCCCTTCTTATAGATAGGGACAATGATTGAATCTCCCCATGTAGTTGGAATCAGGGTTGATACTGCTGCGTTTAATACCTAAGTAAGTATAGGTCCCCACAACAGCGGGACTGTCTTGTAAACATCAATGGGTACTCCGTCAGGGGCCTTACCCCCCTTACTGGCCTTAATACTACGTTCAACCTCTCCCAAGGAGATATCTAAAGGGACTATAGGCCAGTTTCTTTGTTCTACATCATAGGAACCAACTGCTTGGAATATAGCTGAAAAATTAGAGACCCAGGCCTCACTGCTGACGTTGGATGCAAGGTGTGGGACTTTGTCATCCTTATAAAAGGGGGAGTTAACCGTGGACCAAAACAGACAGCTATCAGAAGTCGCTGCCGCCTGCGTTAAGTTGTCCCATGCTTCTTGCTGCAACTCCCTCTTCCTTCTGGAAAGTGCCAATTTATAATCATGTCTCACAACTGTAACTTGATTCTTATCCCTGGGTCTAAGTGCTAGAACTTGTTTCAATTGGGAAAGAAGAGCTGTACAGGCATGGTCAAACCAACCCTTTTCACGGGCGGTCTTGCCTAGCCTGCTTCCAGTAAATATGGCATCAATTGTTTTGATATTAATAAAATTATTCAAGATGGAAACATATGTACTACCTGATGCCAGGATGCCATTAATAAACAAAAACAAAGCAACAACACAAAAGCCATTACTGTAACTTCTATTTATCGGACAACATTAATTTCTACACACGAAGAATTAAACTAGGTGTGAGTTTGGACTGTTTGTCAGAATAAATCACTTTTTATTTTTCATAAATTTTTTTCAAAGTTTTTGTTGGTTATGATTCACCAAAATACACAAAATATATAAAGCACAAACAATACAACGAACGATTTCATAAAAATGACATTTTCATAAAATACACACTGATAAGGAAATCTTTCATACTTGGTTGATCAACATCAGCACTCCAATCTCTCACTCTCATACATACCATACATACACATATTAATATTTCAATTTGAATGTCACAAACAGAATCATTACGATAGGTTTTGTGGAGCACCATGTTTCCTGGAAACATAAAATATCATATGACCTAATCAGGTCCTCCCACCCCAGATGTTTCCCTTTGGATGCCCAGCCAGCTATGTTCCAGCTAACAATAGATGTTCCCCCTATGGTGCAACTTTTAGGTTGATCTTGTACAATAGTAAAGGTAACCACATCCACACAGGGTTCACCCTCAACTAAACCAACATTAGTATTCTCAGTACATGTAGATTTCTGATCTTTTACCACCCTCTCAACAACAGAAGCAGGTTCAAGCCTATTATCAATGATCGCTATGGGAGCACCATTCATGGCTTGCTCTGGATTTATACTAGTCCCATTCAATTGATTGACTTGGGTATTATGAATTATACTCAGATGCGGCCTACTGACCTTTAAGTGTCAATCATTCGAATCCAAAGAACTCAGGGCTTGATACCTATTCTGTGTTGAAACCTCAAAAGTTGGACGATGGTTAGGAAGAAAGGGACTACCTCTATTGATAACCTGGGGAGCCTTAATAAGGTGATTATAAAAATAGCCCAACGGTTATACACGCACACAATTCTCATCTGGGGTTAGAGAGGCTGCTCTAAGCAAAACAGTTGCGACATGTTGGGGGTATTTAAAATTAACAATAACACAGTCGCCCCTGCAGGTTTTTCTTGAGTTACCAATCCAATTTACTCTTCTAGTTGATAATATCTGGTCGGAGTAATTGGTTGGGAACCCACATTGCCTGTGAGCCATGAGACTGTTTTGTTTTTAAGTGAGTTGTGTGATTCCTGATGTGGTTGGGTCAAGTTAGGATCCATAGGCGGTACATTAGAAAGAACAACTACATAAGGTGCACAATCAGGTGGGAGGTTGATAAAACGGCTTTTCTTAGGTGCTAACACTCCCTTCGTACTTTCTTGTACCACTGTTATCTGTTCTTTCTTGTTGCCGTCAGCGATCCTGCACCGGTCCCCAGGGCTGCTGGGAGTTGTAATTTCCCGCTGGTGGTGGGACCGGCGTGTGCTGGGGCTGCTGGGTCCGCTGGAGCTGGTCGCGATATGCTGGCCGTTCCCCTCACGGCGTGCTGGGTTTCCAGGTGAGTGCCCCAGGAGGGGTCGGCACTCCTTACTCTTAAAGCGCCTCCGGGCGCCTTGTTGCCGTCAGCGATCTTGCGCCGGTCCCCAGGGCAGCTGGGAGTTGTAGTGTCCCGCTGGTGGTGGGACCGGCGTGTGCTGGGGCTGCTAGGTCCGCTGGAGCTGGTCGCGATATGCTGGCCGTTCCCCTCACGGCGTGCTAGGTTTCCAGGTGAGTGCCCCAAGTATCCATTTGGAGCACGTGTGTACTTGTTGATGCAGCGCCATCTTCCAGGTCCGACACCCTGGTTTCAACCTCTTTGAGCCTGTGGTCATGTTGCTCTAGTTTGTTGACCACTGAGTCCATTCTAGTGTTCATATTATCTATCTTGGCGTCAATAGACGCGAGACTCTGCTTCATGTCCAGCAGGATCGCCTGCTAGTCCTCATCCTGCTGTTCCGTATCTATGCATCCAGCCGAGCTGGACCGTTGCTCTTTGCGGGGGTCGAAAGTTTGGCCTGTTTAGGTTCGTTGCGGCCCATTTTGATTATGTGGTGAGGCGCTGTGCCCTGGGTCAACCCTACTGTGTCCCCTGTGCAGGTAGTGGCTTCACTGCGATGTTACCTTCACGTCTGGGGTTGTGCGGGACAGCTTTGTTACCGGTCTCAGTGTTATTCCAGCGTGTCACTCTACCCCCAGGCCGTACCTGGCAGCTGAACGGAGGGGGAAGCTAACCGTAGATTGAGGGATTGAGCGCCCCCGTCTCTCCTTTGGCATGCAAGCCTCTCACCTCAGTGGGGGGGAATGGGTGGTCTGTAGCAGGGTGGTGGCGGTCTCTTCCAGGCTTCAGTCCTCGACGTGGGTATCTATTGCTGGACACTACAGCACCCCCTCAGCGCATCAAACAGGCACTTGGCAGTAGGGGCCCCCAGGAGTGACACATTTAGTTCTCCGCCCAGAGCAAGCGTATCCCAGATGGCGGTCGTCTCAGCCCCACACACTTCAGGAAGCAAGAGGCCGGTACCTGGGGTCACCTGGCCTCCTATGTTGAAGCGGAGCCGGTCGGGCACCCAGCACACCATGCGCCCCGCACTCGCGGCCCACATGGTTTTCTCCGTCAGTATTCGCGCCGCTCACTCACCGGAGGGCAGGTCTCCACGCCTCGAGCCGCGACGCCGCCGCAGCTTTTTTCAGCGGCCCCAGTCAAAAATAGCCACACTGGCCCATAAGCAGCGTTCCTCGCCGCCCGCAGCGCACAGCCCGCAGGTGCCTCCGAGGACCGCAATCGCGGGGGCAACAGCGCAGGGGACTGCCGATCCCACGCTCCAGCAAGGCCTATTCGTCCCCGAGCTTGCGTAGGGGACGCAGCCGCCACAGAGCTCTGGCGTTCTGTTCAGACGGACGCTCGAGAAGTTACCAGCCGATATCTCGGGCGGATAAAGGCTCAGGGCGTCCGGAGTTGGTTCCCCGCAGGCAGGAATGTGTCCGCTCTCCGTTCGGGTGCACAATATATACGTTTAGTAATGAAGGATGGGGGGTTATGTTTATTATGCCGCCCGGGCCGGCAGGAGCCTTGCTAGTGCCTAGCCATGTTGGTCGGGTGTCCTCTAGTGCCCCCCAACGCGCTTTGATTTTTGATTGAGTCTGTTCATAACAAATTCAAAGTAAAACGGCATGCCCCAGAATGCAACATGCTTTCAGGTAAACTGCCAGAGCTGGGTGAAGGTAGTACACAGGAAATGGATCTACTTGGGAGGGAGGGCGAGGGGTGGGAGAAAAGTAGACCAAAATTTTTGTGTGTGTAAAAGGCCGCTTTATTAGGAAACAGGTGCACATTACAAATACAAACCTTGGCAACACCTTACAAAACTAAACTTCTCTAAATAAATAAATAACTACGAACTCCGCCCCCCAACCCCCACCCCTAAAATACTTTGGCCCCTCCCCCTCCCAACAATACATCAATAAACATTATAACAACATTATAAACATCACGTCATCAATAAAACATTACATCATTAATCAAATCATACGTCATCATTTAAAACTTTATTCGTCAAACCCCAATGAAATATTAAAAGCCAGGCCCTCCATAACCATAAACCCTGCCTGACCCTTCACTCCTGCCAAAACCCCCCCCCACAAACCTGAACGGTCAAACAATGACCAACAATATCCCTGAACCTGTCAAACAAATAATCGATCCAATACTCAAACAATCTACCATAAACCGTACTGATACACCAAAAACCCCGCACAGCACCTGTTCCTAGCGACCACTACAAAATACAAGAAAAACCCCTGCACACCAATATCCAATAAAACAGCCTTAATGAAAAATAAAAAGTGACAAAAACAAAAATAGGGGGAAAAAACCCAGTGGGGAAAAAAGGGGAAGAAAAAGGCTATATAAAAAGAGGAAGGGGGGGTGGGACAAAAAACGCTAACAGCCCTCCTCGCCACCAGGTCACCAAACCTAAAATGGTGGCAGGTAGGCGGGAACGGGGGAATTTATAATTGGGCTGGCGGGTACTACTAGACCAGCCCAAAAACCAGAACATTCTGGCAACTTCTGGAAAGAAACCCCTCGCAGCCCTCCCAAACCGCCCGGGGGAGGAGACCTCCCTGCGGTCGGCTCCCTCCCCCAAGCCCCCCTTGGGAGGCAGGGCGAGGGGTGGGAGAAAAGTAGACCAAAATTGTTTGTGTGTGTAAAAGGCCGCTTTATTAGGAAACAGGTGCACATTACAAATACAAACCTTGGCAACGCCTTACAAAACTAAACCTCTCTAAATAAATAAATAACTACGAACTCCGCCCCCCAACCCCCACCCCTAAAATACTTTGGCCCCTCCCCCTCCCAACAATACATCAATAAACATTATAACAACATTATAAACATCACGTCATCAATAAAACATTACATCATTAATCAAATCATACGTCATCATTTAAAACTTTATTCGTCAAACCCCAATGAAATATTAAAAGCCAGGCCCTCCATAACCATAAACCCTGCCTGACCCTTCACTCCTGCCAATACCCCCCCCACAAACCTGAACGGTCAAACAATGACCAACAATACCCCTGAACCTGTCAAACAAATAATCGATCCAATACTCATCAAACAATCTACCATAAACCGTACTGATACACCAAAAACCCCGCCACCCAGAAAGGTAGGGGGGGGGAGAAAAACTACACCACCTCCCTTTCTGCCCCCCCAAATCGCAAACGCGAAAAAGAAAACGAAGCTAACTCAACGCTGCATGGCCAGTGAACGCGCCAAAACCTCACGAAGCTCTAACAAATAGAGGTCCATACCCACACGGGACAGATGAACCCCATCATCTCTGAAAAATTCCACCGATTCGAACTTAATGTCCCTATGTGACATCCTGCTAAACCCAAGACCACGACAGCAACGGGACACTTCAGAGTTTACCTTCTTCCTGGCCCTGTCAACAGCCCTGGGATTCACAGCCCCTCTCCAGATCCTACGCGGTATCAATTCCGTCCAAAAGACATGGCACCCAGCCCAGAGTTCCTTAATGAGGCCCAAATCCCTTTTCATAGCTCGAAGTAACACCACACCCTTGGTAGCACAGAGATCGTTCTCCCCCAGATGAATAACTAAAATATCCGGACATAAGCCACCCACCATATTATTGTTAAGACAAGGGATTAACTCTCTCCAGAGCATCCCACCTTTTCCCTTCCAAACCACATTAAACATTCGAGCATTAAAACCAAGTAGTTCTCCAAAGTAACTCTGTGCTGCCTGGACTCGGGCCCACTTCACGAAGGAATGCCCAACTATCCAGACCGTCACCACCGAAGAGCGAGGCCCAGCAACCGATCCTACAAAAGAAAAAAGAATTAGAAATCATGGGAAGGAAGATGACGCATGCGCCTCCTCCGCCGAGCTCCTCACATAGCGCTGGAAACAATTTGAAGACCAACGCCCCAATCTCATGATATCTCTTTCAGTCCAACCTCTGTTGAAGGCTTCAGTGGCAGCACCTATCCTGAAAGAATGTATTCCCATCGAAGCCTAAATGCTGCAAAGCCTTGCGCAAAACCATTCGGAATTGGTAAGTTGTCACAGGGGTGCCATTGATATGCTGAAAAACAAGCGCCTCATCACCACCCCCACATAGTGAACGCCAGCGCCGCGCTAAAAGTAAAGGGCAAGTAAGCCTTGGAGCACGCGCCTGTAACCACACACCTTTCCCTTTTCCCGTCTGATCAGTTTTGGAGCTGGCCAACCAGACATGCACCCCCTCATCTGAACAAAAAACGTCCCGCTAAAATAGGCCACACTTGTATTTCGACCCCAACAACTCCGAAACCCTGAAAGCTCCAAAAAAACATGAACGCCATCAACATGGAAAATAAACATGACTCAAAATCATCCGAACAAACAGAAGGCAGAACAGTCATTAACCTGGCCAGGACCTGCCAAGATAAAGGAGCCCTGAGTCTACCAGTGTGTCCCTGCTCTCTGGCCCAACTCTCAAGCATCCTCCTGCCAAGTTCCCCCGCTGACGGAGAATAACCCCACAACAACTTACCCATGAAAGCAATCCCTGCCAACTTCCCCGTAATGGTTACTTTGGTCAATCCCCTATCCATAAGGTCCAAAATAAAGTTGACCACATCCTCCGAACGACGCGAAACTTCCTCCCGCCTAGAAGCACCAGATTCCAGAAACTCCCTCCAGGCCAGAGAATAAGCAGAACGCGTAGACACAGACAAAGAACCTACCACCAGTTGTACGACCCGACCTCGCCGACGTGCCACAGATGAATCGGCATCGGAGTCGGTGCTCTGTCTGCGTCCCTCGCCAGTCCACGGAATCTCCCCCACTGTGAACGAGACAGAGCATCTGCAATGTCATTGTCCACGCCAGGGATGTGCAAAGCACGAAAATGAATGTTGTGTTTCAAACAACCCAGAACGAAAACTCTCATGAGTTTCAACACCTGTTCGTCCCTGGCAGACTGCCGGTTCACGATCTCCACAACAGCCATGTTATCCACACGAAAAAGCACTTTCTTGTGTGCCAATTCCTCCCCCCAAAGGGTCAAAGCCACCAACAAAGGGAAAAGTTCCAAAAAGGTGATGCTGCGGCCGCCATTCAACCATTCATCTGGCCAACGTTCAGCACACCACCTTCCATTCCAAAAGAGCCCAAAACCATCACTGACAGCAGCATCCGAGAACATTTGCACATCCCACTGGAAGTCAACATCCCGGACCAAGGGAACACCATTAAAGGAAGACAGAAAAAATTTCCACATTCTCAAATCCTCCTTAACACCAGCAGACAAACGAACACGATGGTGGGGCAACTGATGACCTGCAAGAGCCCTGCCCAATCTTCGACAAAAAGTCCTGCCTGCTCTCACTACCCTACAAGCAAAATTTAGATGGCCCAGGAGAACCTGAATCTCTTTCACCAACACTTTTCTCTTTGCTAACATGGCTTCCAGTAATTCCACCATCTTGACCCTTTTGTCCTCAGGCAGGCGAGCACACATTGCCACAGAATCGATCTCAATACCCAAAAAGGACAAAACAGTGGCAGGGCCCATTGTTTTCTCGGGAGCCAAAGGAACTCCCAGATCCTCCATGAGCCCTTGGAAGGTGTCCAGAGCAGACTGGCACTCCGTGGAGCCCGGAGATCCGACAAAGAAAAAGTCATCTAGGTAGTGCGTTACCAGTGAATGACCGGACTGCTGGGTAAAGTACCATTGTATAAAAGTACTAAAACACTCAAAAAGAGCACATGATATGGAGCAACCCATCGGCAGAGCCTTGTCCACGTACCATTTTCCTGCGAAATGTATACCCAAGAGACACCAGTCATCCGGGTGGACAGGCAACAGCCGGAAAGCAGACTTTATATCACACTTGGCCATCTCAGCAGCTGCGCCCGCGGTCACAACAAGTGACATGGCCACGTCAACCGAGGAGTAAGAGACTGAAACCGCCTCTGGGTCAATAAAATCATTGACAGACGACCCTTCTGGCCATGATAAGTGCTGAATAAGCCTGAACTGTCCCGGATCTTTCTTCGGGACCACTCCAACAGGTGAAATAGTCAAATTAAGGATCGGCCAATCATGAAAAGGGCCAGCATCCTTCCTTCATGTACCTCTTTATTAAGTTTGTCTTGTACCACTGTGCCATGTTCAGATGCTGATTTTAAATTAGCAGACCACCTTCTCTCCCGTGAGCCCATATAACCTAGCCGGAAACCAAATTCAAAACCCTCCAACAACTTTTTCTTTACGGACTCATTCTCATAACCCTGCAACGCAAAGCGCAACCTCTCTAACCTAACCGGTGTATGAGCCCTTGGCCCCAGTACCCTTAGAACCTCTGGATCCCCTTCCCCCTGAAAACTGTGAGGGCGTCCCTGAAGTGCCTGCACCCGCTTGTTTCCCCTGCTGGCTCCCCGACGGCTGGTTATCCCAGCATCTGGACAAAGGGTGCCTCCTGCCACAGCCAGAGCATTCGTGTTTAAACTTACAATATTCTCTGGTACAGGAGCCCTTGTTAAACTCCCAGCAAGTTCCTGTCCCTGACTGCGTGGTTGAAGTAGCCCCCACCCCTCCCTGGGTGGGCTTCCCCTGAAAGGGCCGGTAAACTAACGGGAATCCACTCGCTGTGAAAATAGTTTTCCCACCTGACGCAGAGCCCATGGTATGCTGCCATAAATCAAGATCGAGCTCTCCCCACTTGGCCTCGGGATCCCACGCCATCCTGGCCCTAAACTCCTCATCATATTGAGACCAAGCAAACCCACCCCCAGTAATCTGCGCCTTGCGTATAACGTCCATGTATTTAAAAAGAGACACGCTGCGCTCAGGAAACTTTTCACAGTATACACTTGCATAAATAAGGAATGCAGCCGTCCAGTTTTCTATGTTTAAAGGAACTCTAGGGCGTTTAGCCAGCTCAAACTCCTCCTCTTTAGACCCTTCTTTAGACCGGACCTCCCGGTGCAGCAGCTTAAGGAGTTCCACATACTCACCATTCCAAATACGTTCCTTGGTACTTAACATCAAATGAGCACCTAAAGGTTTTGTAACCCCCATATAAGGTAACTTTTTGATTTTCAATTCTTTACTGGCCACTGGCTCTTTAACCGTACTGGAAGCACCAGCAGTAGTACCACTTCCAACTTTATTTGTGACTTCCACCACATCATCAGTGCCCACAGCCGTGTCCTTCACGTAACGTCCTTTGAGCAATCGCCCATCTCCAATAACAACATCCGTTTCACCACCTGTGCCCACAGACACCATAATAGGTTTGGCCTGTGTAGCTAATTGCTCACCTGGCAACAGAGAGACCACTCTCGAAGGCTCCGCCCGTGGCGCCGAAGTCAATGCATCTTGTCTGCGAGGTGCCCTGACCGATGGGCCGTGCTCTCTTCTCACTTGCACTTGACTCTGAACCACTGGAGCCTGAAAAACACTATGAGAAACATGAGAGGGCACCCCCCCTTCCACGTCCCGCAATTCTCCTTCCTCAGGACTATCCTCGTCGTAGTCCAAGACCACTGAATCAACACTAGTATGTAACACATCACCACGGGTCTTACCCAACCCGGTATCAACAACAGTGCATTTTAATGACTTTGAACCTCCAGGGGGGGGAGCAGACTGTACACGCCTGTACCTCCCTGTGCGTTGACTCTGCAGCTCCATAGCCGCCGGCAAGGCAGGACACCTATACCTGCTACTCGTTGGGGCCAGCGGGGTCACGCCAGACCCTCGTGTGCTGGCCGCGGCGGGTTCCCTCGGTGGAACAGAGAGGGCCGCGCTAGGCATTCTCCTCACTTCCCCTTGGCGAAAATGGACTGGACCGTGCCCTGCCAAGTCTGGAACTCCGCGCCTATTATTGTCCTGCAAAGAAAAGGTTCAGACTGGTGTGCTAGGATTCCTACCATCCACATTCCAACCAGACGCATTCCCCCTCCAATTTGAACAAACATCCGACCTCTGACCTCTTTCTAAAGAACGACCTCGAACACTAGACCCCAAAGGCACCTCCCTGCCCGGAGAGCCACCTATGACCTCCTCATCCCCACTGTGATCCAAATTATCCATCGCCACTGCCGTAGAAGAAGGTTGCATATGAACCCTTGCACTCCACTCGTGGCCTGTAACATCCTTCTGAAAACTCCGCTGCGCAAGTCCTGCCGCGCCAAAATGCTCCCACCCAGGAGAACCACACATAAAATAGGGGCCCCTGGAATCCCCAGACAAGCGAGGAGCTGCACCCCTGGGCCCTTGTACCAGCCCGCCACTCACTTGGCCAAAGCCCCTATCAGGACCCAACAGGGTGCCCTGAAAGCCTACGCCCCCCGCACTCAAAACCCTGGGAGCGTGAAATCTTCCAGAATTATCCACAACTGAAGTGCTAAGGACCGCAGAACCTGAACCAATAAACGGTTGTGTTATATGCATGCCAGAAGGAAAGGTCCCACGGCCCCAAATGAAATATCACCACCTTCTTTCTGAAGACTGTCATCGTGTCCCATAAAAGCCCCATACCCAAAACTCCCCGAGCGCGGAGCCTCATGTCCCAAAGCCACACCAGAAAGCGAGCCTCCTTCGCCCATTTGAGCCCATTCACCCTCACCTCTAGAACCCCCCCCCAACAGACAAAACTTCACCCGCTGAAGAACCCGGCGTAGAAAACAGTAACGGGCTACCCACATTACCCCCAACATCCACCACACCAGCATCGACATCCCGTCCAGCAACCTCCTGGCCAACAGACGGATTCAAACCGGAGGCCAACTCAACCCGAGGTCTGACCATGGTCGAATCTCTCCCCTCCCCAGCCTGACGATCATAAGCAAAATGCCTTGAAGGGGTTAACAACATTCGCGGTGCCGTCTCAGGTACAAACTGCGACTCATCAACCACCAACATGGCGTCATGAGTACCGGGTTCAACCCGTTCCTGTTCCGCGCCTTGCAAAACAAATTGTACAGAGCCTCTACGCCCACCACGCACAGTGGCTACATCCGTAGACTGTACGCGCCGCTCGACCAGCGGGTCCGAAGCGGAGCGCTTCTTGCTCCCACCCCGACCACCTCTTCCCCGTCTTCCCGACACCTGCGCCTGCCCCACCATGACGCCTGGCATGCCCGGAGGTCCCCCCGCCCCCATCACAACTCCCAACTGGGGAGCCGGAGCTAGGGAGGCCTCCCCACCGCCCACACCAGAAGCGCCGCCTATCTCCGGAGCTTCCAACGCGCCAGACTCAACACGCACCAGCCGCTGAGAGGCCGGCTTCCTAGTCCGGGAACGGCCCCTTTCGCTTACCTGGCTTGGGCGTCTCTTCTTTGGCGACGAGCATGCCATGACCGCAGCTACTACTCCAGCAGAAGCCTGGCGCTGGGGCCTCGCCTGCCCACCTCCTGCCAGCAAATCCAAACGGCCGGCCTCGGCCAGTAAACGCATCGCCTCGATAACTCGCGAATCCTCCATTATATAGTATCGTAAGACAAAAAACCCTAGACAATAAAGCCTAACAAACGTCTCACAAAGCACGCAGTACAATCTCTCACAAAAAACGCTAACAGCCCTCCTAGCCACCAGGTCACCAAACCTAAAATGGTGGCAGGTAGGCGGGAACGGGGGAATTTATAATTGGGCTGGCGGGTACTACTAGACCAGCCCAAAAACCAGAACATTCTGGCAACTTCTGGAAAGAAACCCCTGGCAGCCCTCCCAAACCGCCCGGGGGAGGAGACCTCCCTGCGGTCGGCTCCCTCCCCCAAGCCCCCCTTGTCAGCAATGAGTGATTTTGGCTACCTAAAATGTGTAGAGAAATGTCATTAGGAAAACATATTTTACTGCAGCCAGGTGAACAGCACCATATATACGGGTGCTCCTGTGCACTCCAAGTGGGCAGTCAAAAGTTACAACCAGTCTTATTTTAAGAAAGCACCAGTCAGATAGTTTAAATTGAATCATAAGGGTTTTAAAGCAATTTAGAGAGTTGCAAACGGGCAGCTTTACACCCTCAGTGATTCAAAGAAAATATGCCTAGTTTGTGTTTTTATGTATTCTATGGTTATGTGTACTTGTCATCATGCCATGTACATTATCATGCTTCAATCTATAAAACTTGGTCAAAACAGCGGTTCAGATGTTTGTCCCACTTTCCTAATTGTAAGACTATGCCCAACGGGGAAATATTTGACGCAGGAAATGCCACCTGCAAAATAGTTGTGGATTTCCGTAGCCCAAAGAGTTAATGATAGCCGCTTAAAGCTTCAGTGGCCGTGTTTTTTGCATAATGGCTCTTGAAAGGGACCCAGCCATCCGGGAGCAGGAGGAGCAGAAGTGAACATCAAGTCACATGTATGTATTAGATGCGTATTTTATTTAAGTTGCTTGGCCGCGCCACTTGTGAACAGTTCCTCATGTATTTTGGTTGCTCACCAGTGTCACTTTTGATCCATATAACGTATTGTTTGCTTTTGTATTTTGTTTCCTTTTGTATTTTGTTCCTGTATATCATTATTGGTCCTTCTGTGAAGCGCTCTGACACCTTCGGGTAAAGTCCGCGCTATATAAAAAATGCATAAATAAATAAATACATAAATAAACAGTTGTTTTGCTTTCTTCCCACGCCCCCTTTAGCAGGCTCCTTTCCAGGAAAGTAGATCGCCTCGGTGCTGTGTCTCTTTTAAAACTTGATTTTCATTTGATGTATCATTTCTTCAAATATTCAGTTGGCAGTAATAGCGGGTGAGCCACTGAAGGCTGGAGCCTGATGCCCGGCTCTAGCCCAGCTCAAAGTCCTTCCATTCCATATATCTGGATGCAATGTCAGAAACAGCAAAATACACGTCGGCCGGAACACACTGTGAAGCACAGGTTTTTAGTTTACGTGTTTAAGCCACGCCCCTAATAACATTGGCCACGCCCCTTTGAGACCCTCAGTTTTTTACATCCCCTTCTAGCCCCGACGTTGCTCGAGCTAGGAATCTAGGCCATATATCACGGCGTGCACATGACGAGTGACTCGCCCCTCGTTGCACTGCAGGAATGTTTAAAAACTATCTGTTAACGAGTGCCTCTTGGTGCAGCCACCCAATCAGATGTGCTAAAATGAAACGCTTCCGCATGTAAAAGAAAAACACTGTTTTTGAGTTTTGAAGAAACTTTAACGTATTCTTCACAGATAATTGTTGCATGATTCTTCCGCGGCTCGGCTCGGCTCGGCTCGGCTCGTCGTGGCCTCTTCGAGCCCAGCCAGAGTCTGGGCTCGGCTCTCCCTGTTCATTTCGGGGCTCTGGCCACCCCTGCTGGCTGCACGTTATACCACGGGTTACATCGTAGACCAGAATGCCCTCGAGGCGGTGCGGACTGGGCACTGTATCAATCAGATCACGTGGTTTATGTCCGATCGCACCCTGCCCAGTGCCCTCGCCAACTGTCCCAAGACGGAGGCACAGGCAGCGGGCTCCGGAGACGGCCCAGACCCTGCCCGGGACGGACCCTCGGCTGTGATCCGGAAGCGTCTGCTCCAGAGTCCCGAGGTGGGAGCCGCAGCGGCGGAGGGGCCGGCGATGCTGCCCGGGGTGAGTACAGACCCCACAGTGCTGCCGACCCCACACGTGACGGGACCTTCTGCCCCAGGACAGGTGAGCGTAAGCATGTCCACGGCGCTGTCTGGCCTCTGTACTTTGGAGTTTAAAATACCAAAGCAATGTCTCCATCATTTAGCTCTGCTCTGGTATTTATAATCTCCTACTCTTAACGAGAACAAACTACAAGTACCACAATGCAAAGCGAAATCAAGTGCATGGCTAAATTTGTCCCAGCTGCCTTGGGATCACTTTCTAGCATCGTTACTGGCACTTGTAAGCATATGCAATGCAGTAGGTCTCGCATTAGGACAGTTTGAGCTATTGGTATTGTAAATGACACATTTTTTTTATGTGTTGGTTTTGAAAATAGCGAAATTAATAGCTTTGTCATTTACAATGCCAATAGTTTTAACTTTCGCCAATTTGACACCTTTAGCATTTGTAATGCAATATGTGTTGTATTTACGTGACTTAGATGTATTGATATTACAAATAACAACAGCTTTTAATTTTTTAAATAATACTTAAATAAAAGCTATTGTGATTTATAATGGCAATAGCTTAAACTTTTGTGAATAACTTTTGTGAAGATTATGTTCAGTGTATCTTATTGTGATAAAAATCTAAGAACAGAAGTGAAATATTAACATCTTTTTGTGACATTTGTTTGATGTTTGGTGGTTTTTGTATAGCGCTCTGTCACTCCAGGGAGCATCCTGGCGCTTTGTCTTCATTGCTGACAGGTTGTACAGTGTTTCGACTGCATTTGGGAAATTTGAGAATAGTTTAGACCATAGTTTTGCATTTGGATTCTGGGAGTCCGTAGATCCAAGTTTTTAAGGATTTTTTAAAAGTCTGTTCTGAGGATATTGAACGGAGGTCTATGGGGAGTGTGCTCCAGGCCTTGGCCCCAAGAACTGCCAATGATCTTCCCCTCTTGGTGGCAAGTTTAAACTTGGGGACAGTGATCAGATTGGCTGTGGCTGATCTGAGTTCTCTTGAAGGATGGTACCTGTGAAATCTGTTATTTAGGTATGTTGGGCCCCGTTTGTGAAAACATCTGAATGTGATCACAATGATTTTAAATAGGATCCGCTTCTGAATAGGAAGCCAGTGCAGCTTGTTTAGGGCAGCTGATGCTGATGATCTTCTAGGCAACCTCAGGACTAGTCTTGCTGCCGCATTTTGAATAGTCTGTAATTTGTGTAGGGTAGATTTTGTAACTCCTGCATACAGACTATTACAGTAGTCCATTTTAGATGTTATTAAGGCAACTGCTACTGTTCGGCGGGCAGGCAATGGTAGATAGTCAAAAAATTTGCGTAGTCCTTTCGGACAAGTCACACCTCTACTAAAAAAAACAACAGCAGACCCCACTGATCTAAACAACTACCGCCCTATTACAAATATTCCCACCCTCGCCAAACTGTTGGAAAAATGCGTACAGCTACAACTGACTAAACACATAGACAAGTTTGATCTCCTCAACGCTCATCAATCAGGCTTCCGTGCAGGGCACAGTACCGAAACAGCCATGACGCACATAGTGGACGACGCCCTCCAAATCCTAGACCAAAACGAAACCTGCCTCCTCATCCTTCTGGATCTCTCCTCAGCATTCGACACAGTTAAACATGAGAACTTACTCGAACTGTTAAACACAAGAATGGGCATCTCAGGGACTGTTCTCAAGTGGTTCACCTCCTTTCTACACAACCGGTCACAAAGATTCAAAAGCAACAACCTGATGTCCTCTCCGGTACCTGTATCGCTAGGCGTCCCTCAAGGATCCTCCCTCTCCCCAACACTGTTCAACCTAGTTATGGAACCTCTCACTGCTTTGCTACAGACATCCAATGTTCACTTCCACATGTATGCCGACGACACCCAACTCTATCTCAAAATACAATCCCCCAAGGACATCATGCTTCTGAACACCACGATCAGAAACACCCAGTCCTGGCTTGCCGAGAATCACCTCAAACTCAATGCCCTGAAGACTGAGTTCCTCCTGATCTCACCTCCCGCAAAAATCTCCACGGCTCAAACATGGCTTAAGCAGTTAACAGCTTTAAATGTACAACCTACCGTCGTAGACTCAGCAAAATCCTTAGGCATAACACTTGGCGCCAATCTCAACATGCAGCAGCACATCAGCAAGGCAACCAAAGGAGCGAACTTCCAAATCAATACCTTGAGGAAACTTAAAGCCTTCCTTCCAGCCAAAGACTTCCAAACTGCAGTACAATCTATAGTCATCCCGCACATAGAATACGGAAGCACCGCCCTCTGCGGGCTCCCACTAACTACAACGGCACCCCTTAGAGCGTCCCTTAACGCTGCAGCGAGACTCATCACTGGCTCAAAAAACACTCGCATATTTCCCCTGACTTTAAATCCCTGAACTGGCTGCCTTTTGAAGCCAGAATACATCTGAAAATCGCCTGCATGACTCACAAGGCTGTACACCACAACTCGCCCAGCTACCTCACTCAAAAGCTGACAATCTCGGGTGGCTCTAGAACTACTAGAAGTACAAACAATCTTCTGCTGAAACCTCGAAGATTCAGAAAGGAAAAAACGTATAAACGCTCCTTTTCAGGAATGGCGCCCAGGATCTGGAACTCACTCCCTCCTGAAACCAGGCTCATCTCCTCCAACAAACTGCTTAAGAAAGAAGTAAAAGTGATCCTCATGGCTAAATACACATGATCTTTTATCCTGTAGCTCTCATGAATCCGCTCCGTAATACCGGCCTGACCCCTTGGTCTACTAGTACTATTTGTATTATGACTTATTTGATTGTATATGTTCCCTCTTTGTACTACTTGTACCAATGGTATTATGACTTATTTGATTGTATATGTTCCCTCTTTGTATTTTGATGTACTACTGACGCACCTGTCTGACTTGCACACCTACCTACACCACCTCAACCATCCCTACTTTTGTACTACTGATGCACCTGTGTGACTATACATCCTGCACGCACCTACCTCAACTATGCCCACCTTTATGTTATCTCCAAAAACACTTGCAGCACGCTTAAATAAGTATATGCCTACTTTTGTACTTTTATATTATTGGCGCAACGGTTTGACTATGTACCTTGTACTGACACTACCTCACCTATGATCTACCTCCGGTTTTTCTTTGACCTACCTATGTAACAATGCACCTTGTACCTAACTACCTCAACTATTACATTCTATTACTTCATCTCCCCCTGTAAAGCGCTCTGATATCTGCAAAGATCTTGTTCGCGCTATATAAAACTTTCAAAATAAAATAAAAATAAAATAAATTATGTTAAAGCAGGCAGCTGCTATTTCTTTGGATTGTTGCTTAAAAGAGAGCAGATTATCAAATTTTATGCCCAGGTTTCGCGTGGCATTGATGGTATCGGGAGGAGCTTCCGCATTAGGTGGCCAACAAGTGAGTGGGGAAAAGAGATTATTTTTTCAAAATGGAAGGATCTCTGTCTTTGCAGAGTTGCATTTCAGATGGTTTTCGTGCATCCACTTAAAAGTCGCCGTCAGACACTCTTTTAGGTCTCGTTCTGCTTTAGCTGTATCTTTGTCCAGAGTCAGGACCAGTTGGGTGTCGTCGGCGTATGCGACCGTATTTACGTTGAAGGACGCAATTAGATTGATCAGGGGAGCCATGTATAAGTTAAATAAGGTAGGGCTCAGACTAGAGCCCTGAGGTACCCCTGAGCTGATCTCCTTCTCCTTTGAATAGAATTGTCCTAACCTGACGATTTGTTTTCTGTTTAGCAGAAAGTTAGTGAACCAGTTCAACACGGTGCCCCCTATACCTGCCTCAACTAGGCGATGTAATAAGATGGTATGGAACACCGTGTCGAAAGCTGCCGAAAAGTCAAGGAGGACAAGGACAGCCTTGCCCCCCTGGTCTAGTGCAGTTCTTATGGTTTCTGTTGTAAATAACAGAGCTGATTCGGTAGAGTGGTTAGCTCTGAAACCAGCCTGGTTGGGGTGTAGGATGTTAGTTGTTTCCAGGAACGTTGTTAACTGTCTATTGACCAGGGTTTCAGTGCATTTACATAATGCAGGGAGTTGGGAGATCGGGCGTAGGTTAGTTAGGACAGATGGATCATGTAAAGCCTTTTTTTGTAGTGGCTTTACAATGGCCGATTTCCACGCATTGGGGACTTCTCCGCATTTTAGTGAGGCATTGATGATGTCGTTGATCATAGGGGTTACGTCCTCTTTAATGGCCTGGATTAGTGAGGGAGGGCACGGATCAAGTGGCGATCCAGATTTGATTTTTGACAGAATTTTCAGGGTGTCAGCTTTATCAATCGGGTCAAAAGTATTCCATCTAACTGTTTTCTCAGGGTTACTTTCTTGCGAGTTGTGTACTTTATTTTCCATAGTAACAGGGAAATTTTTGGTGATGTTTACAATCTTTTCTTCAAAGTAATCTGCAATATCGTTACAGAAACTTTGTGATGGTGGTATCTCGTGAGATAGTATTTTTGGATTTCGGAAACTGGTGACTATACGGAAAATTTCTTTTTGGTCATTCTGTGAGGTTTCTATTTTTTTGGTGAAATAGGTTGTTTTAGTTTTTTTTATAAGTGCGTGGTAATTCTGTCTTGCAGTTTTAAAGTTGACCTGATCTACCTCGTTATATTGTTTATGCCATTTACGTTCAAGTCTACGAACTGTGCGTCGTGTGTCTTTCAGTTCTTCTGTGAACCAGGGAGCTGATGTTTTCCCCTGTTTAGATGTGGATTTTTTGTTATTTCTTCCTGACGTCAGTTTTTCACCTATGGTTCTCATCCATTTATCATAACTAAGATTGTCAATAGTAGCGTTTCCTACTGACTCTGGTTTATTCTCTCTAACCGAATTTTTTAGGTCAGGGTGCTCAATGATTTTGGTCCAGCAAGGAGTTGGCTTCTCATCTTTAACTTTAGCTGGTTTAGAAGTTTTCATTTCTTCAGTTTTAAGGTAAAAAGAAATGAATTTATGGTCAGTCCACGTTTGAAGTAGGGGCGTAGAGACGTTTATTGACTTCAAATTCGTGCAGATGCAGTCCAGCACATGGCCCGCTGTATGTGTGGGCTCATTCGTAAGAATTGTGAGCCCCAACACATGCATGATGTCTTTGAAAAGTAGTGCATTTGTGTCGTTAATGCAATCGAGATGAAGATTTAGATCTCCCATTAGGGTAAAGTTGGCGGCCTTGAGTGTCATATTAGTGAATGCTTCACCTAGACTTTCTAAAAAGTGGCTGGTTTGTCCTGGTGGGCGATAGATTAGTGCCCCTGAGAAAGTAAAAGAGTCGTGGGCTTTTAAATTAAAAACTAGACATTCTGCGTCTTTTATTTCCGGTAATTCCTGAATATTACATGTGAGGGTTTCTCGATGAATGATAGCAATCCCTCCTCCTCTTTGTATAGGTCTGTCCATTCTCTGAATCGTGTATCCAGGTGGGAGTGCACATACAATGTCAGGGTTGGACCAGTTTTTTAGCCATGTTTCCGTGACCATGAGGCAGTCCAAATTATTTTCTGTAATCAAATCATATATGTGTAGGGCATTTTTACACATGGAGCGTGCGTTGATTAGTCCTCCCTTAATAGTTTTATATATAATTTTTGGAGTGAATTTTACATAGGATTGTAATGTTTGTTTACACGTAATACATGAAATGGGTCCTAACCATCTGTCTATTGGTATGGCATGTTGACATTGTTTGGTGGTGGGATTTAAGGACAGTAGCTTTTCTCGGGTTAACTGACCTGTAGACATTTTATAGTGCGTGGCGCAGGGCCGCAGTCCTCAGCCCGTCCTTAGCGCAGACGGGCGCAGACGGGCTGACTCTGGCGTGACTCCGGCGCTGGCGAGGCGTGTCCACTGCACGCGTCCGCTGTCGCGGAGGATGTCCGTATCCTTTTGTAGGGATGGCTAGAGCGCTGACCCAGCTGCCGCCTCCCACTCAAGATGTCTGCCGTGTGAAATTCTTACCTTCTGCTCGGTAAACAGCCCTGAAATCGACTGTAACCGACGAAAGTGCAAGGGGAGTGATTTGTAGGGGCGGGGTAAGTGTAATTACTATTCCAAAGCTATTCACGAGCAAATGCTAATTTTTAAAAATTCGGCGTCTAAAATTGCTACTAGCGTTTGTGTATAATGCGCTATCAATCAGCGCCAGTTGCACACAGTAAAGCACACAGTTAAGTTTTATTACATTTGTAATAACGCTTGAAACATTGAGAGAACCTATTTGAACCAGTTGTTGTTGAATGGTTGCACAGATTGATGCTGTGCTGGCGCTGAGTGATGCTGTGGCGTTCAGTGATGCTGTGGTAGCGCATAGTGATATTGTGGTGCCCCTTAGTGATGCTGTGGTGGTGCGATAGATAGAGTGCGATAGATACATAGAGGGAGGGTGATAGAGGGAGGGTGATAGAGGGAGGGTGATAGAGGGAGGGTGATAGAGGGAGGGTGATAGAGGGAGGGTGATAGATAGAGGGAGGGTGATAGATAGAGGGAGGGCGATAGAGTGATGGCGATAGAGTGAGTGCGATAGATAGACAGAGTGAGGGTGATGGATAGATAGAGTGAGGGTGATGGATAGATAGAGTGAGGGTGATGGATAGATAGAGTGAGGGTGATAGATAGATAGAGTGAGGGTGATAGATAGATAGACAGAGTGAGGGCGACAGAGTGAGGGCGACAGAGTGAGGGCGACAGAGTGAGGGCGACAGAGTGAGGGCGACAGAGTGAGGGCGACAGAGTGAGGGCGACAGAGTGAGGGCGATAGATAGAGTGAGGGCGATAGATAGATAGAGTGAGAGCGATAGATAGATAGAGTGAGAGCGATAGATAGAGTGAGAGCGATAGATAGATAGAGTGAGGGCGATAGATAGATAGACAGTGTGAGGGCGACAGAGTGAGGGCGACAGAGTGAGGGCGACAGAGTGAGGGCGACAGAGTGAGGGCGACAGAGTGAGGGCGACAGAGTGAGGGCGACAGAGTGAGGGCGATAGATAGAGTGAGGGCGATAGATAGATAGAGTGAGAGCGATAGATAGATAGAGTGAGAGCGATAGATAGAGTGAGAGCGATAGATAGATAGAGTGAGAGCGATAGATAGATAGAGTGAGGGCGATAGATAGATAGACAGAGTGACTTTGGGTGCAGTTTTGAAAGCCCCACTAAATATCTCGCCAAGCATCGCTAACGCGATGACTCAAAAGAGACCTAAAAACTACATGAATGTGAAGTGAAGCAAATGTAAAAGCCAAACCTGGCCGAGGGTCTCACATCTGAATGGGGACTCCTGAACAGGTAAGACCCAGGGTTGAGGGAGGCATAACTGCAAGTTTACATACGTTATTAGAGATCACTTTAATACAGAGCTGAGCTCTCCTGGCACACACCTGTGTGTACCTTGCAGGACACGCAAACTGCAGCAAGGAACTACCTTTGCTGGAATTACTTCATTTTTCCAGGCCTAGGCATGTATTTAATATGTGAGACTAAAAAAATATATTGGAAGCAAAAAGCCATGGACAGGAAACATGGTGTCCTCCTGACTAGGACTGATTTTGTAACTCCGGGTCACCTTGCCTTACATCCCTTCAGAAGTACAACAAAAGAAGGTAGTAGTGTCCAAATGGAAAAGTCCGCAACTTTCATTAAGAGGTATTTTTTTGTAGTACAAATAAATGAATATGTGTTATAAATAGACACAGTCAGATTATATATTTGTATACAATGGGTGCTCCGGAAACTCAAGGCACCTACTACCTCGAGCTGCTATATCGGTGCACAGAGATGTACAACCGGAAATAATACTTTGAAGAAGTGAGGTTCTAATTACAGCACACCAGTAATTTAAATTCTTTCAGTCTTTGTATGCGTATTCCACAGATGAAAACTCAAACTGTTGTAACCAGTAGAGTTTACAAGAAGACACAACATTCAAACAGCATAGGGGTGAGTTAATAATCCAATGTAGAGTCAAAAAAGGTCCTCTTCAAATAGCGTTATTTGTGTTTTCTCCTTTATTCAAATTTCATAAAAAACAGGTGATGTTTATGCTGGGAGAACCTGTTTTTTATGAAATTTGAATAAATCTTATCCAATGGCTAGCCTCCATTTAGGAAGCCAGCCAATGGAGAAGAGGGGCGGGTTCAAGCCCCACACTAAGAGATAAAAGATCTCGCCGGCGAGACTGCATAAGCGCAGCCTACGCAGGCCGAGACCTAAAAAGGATTATTAAAACATATATCTGTGTCACTGTACTGGTCGTGAACTTCAAAATCATTAACTGGTTAAAATCTGTAAAGTGGTGTTCCAGGGCTTGAAACAAAACTGACTGTTTCTATTTAGATGAATTATATGTAAAATTATTCCAGGCATCACCTAAAAAGTCCTGAAAATCCAGCATCAGTAATGCCTGCTGCGCCACCCGGCCATGATCTTTGCAAGTTATTAGGAGAGCTACTATGTTAATAGTTTTGTTTCATTAATTGCTTCTATATTTATTTCATGTGGATGACACATACATCTGACCTGGGTCCGGAATTCATACGCCTGTGTGGGATGCACCTACCACAGGACAAGCCTGTTCTGATTCTCAGTGAGAGCACTGGAGTGAACTCACAGGAGCTGCGTGCTTAACATTCTCCAAGCATGCTCTCGCGCTGGAATGAGATGTCTTGAACTTGGGGTCTACGCCAAAGGCTCCCTTCGAGAAATGTCTGTCAAAGACACACCGGCAGCAGAGAAGGTAAACAGAGAGGTTAGAGGTTAGAAAAGACTGTACGTGAAACTGACACCAGGGTAAGAGACAAAGATCAGAGGAATGCAGAGGAGAGATGGGCAGCTGAGGTAGTGGTTGGGCTGATCAGAGGTGAGTGTGAGAGGAATGAAGAGACCTCCTGACAGCAGGATGACCAGAAGAGACACAGAAGGTTCAGGCTGGGATGACACAAAGGTGTGAGCCGTTCGAAACACAGAGGGACTACAGACGTACAGGGGTGTCTGTCTTTATGTGTCAATTTCTGACGCACCATTTATCTAAGGCTTTCAGATGACTCCACACAATAGTCCAATCACAGGCTTTCCACAAGACCTATATTACTTTTATGTAGACTAAAACCGCTCTATGAGACTATCGACAATACAAACTACAATTTCTATGTATTTTTGTTATATTTTTTATTATTAAATTATTCCATAATTTTTTTATTTGTGTTCACACACAAAAAAGATAAAAATAAACATGTTTTATTCATAAACAACTTTACATTATTTTTCATTTGCAACAATTTCATCCGTTGTGACAAACATATGCATTATTATCTTATTCCAAACAGTAATTTTATCATTTAATTATAACCACATATCCCCTGACTTGTGACCCCACTTCCATACTAACCTAAACATACCATAATGCACTCAAATTCTCTCCTCATGCATATTCAGTACCCAACCAGCTGTGTTGTCAGTTGGGTATCAGACATCCAGACCTGGAGACTGTTTTTGATCTGTCTTTACCGTTACTTTTTTGGTGTATGTGAGCTGGTTGGGTATGGTATGTTTTTATTCCTAAGTGCAACGGGTATGCCCAGACGTGGGTCCTGTGCTCTCTGCACCATTGGAACCAGGCTGTATCCCAGTGACGAGGCTCAACTATGCCAACATCGATCTGGGGTTGCTTATGTTCTAGTTCAGAGGGGGACTGACCAAACAGTTTGGGATGGACTTTTCCTAATATGGAATGACCAAGACTACTCTGCACATGGCTGGCTCCTGTCTGAGATGGCATGGAAGGCAAAAGAAATGTTATCCTGGGATGCTACCTGGGTAATTACCAGTAGGTGACATTAATTAGCATTCCACCTATCACTTTTTTTGTATTTCTCAGACTGACGAGCTCTCAAGTTTCCCAGGTCCATGCATGAGTAGCTCATCCAGTGCAGGTTTTTGCTAAGCATTCTGGGACTTGTAGTTCTGTTTTTCTCATTATGTAATCAGGACGGTGAGTCCCAGAGTGCGAAAAAAGACACCTGAACTAGATGAGCTACCCAGCCATGGGTCGAGGAAATGAGAGTGCTCTGAAACGGACAGGCTTTTTTCACTTCTTGTTTTATTCAGACTAGTGGAGGCATATTAAAGATATAAAGTGAGGGTTGACAAACATAATAAACGGTACAATGAGGATGTATACAGTTGTAAACCTAGCTATTTTGAAGATTGCTGAGCCTGAGCCAGTGGGGCTGTGTACGTTGACATTGTAACTTTATAACCATTTTCAAGTTCTTTATGGAACAGGCAAGAATTATTGTAGTAACCGGGCATGCCGAGCTGTTACTGGTATTATTTGATTCCAAAGGTATGAAGGTGTGTCGGGGACTGCACGGCTGCCCAGGTTTTAGATTGCTTATGTGTGACATTTCTATGGTTGGTCTGCCTAAGAATGGTAGCAAGCAAAAGGTCGAATGGAGCCAGAATGATGCCTCTGCTGATTGAGGAATCCTTTTATATTTTTTAAAGGCCTGCCACCCGCTAGGATACTCCAGCGGCATTCTTCATCACAGAGTCCTCAGCCAGAGCACCTAGAGTGTCTGGGTGTTCTCAACTTTCCTGGGGAGGGATCTCTTTGAAGGAGATTTTCAGTGGAATCTGTGGAAAGTTTAAAAGTACTTCAAGTCTCCTAGTTAAAATGTCTTAACTTTCTGGTTACTTGTGTAAGGTTAAAACCAGAAGGGATGTCAAATGGGCATAAATTACGGGTCCCCTACAGGACCTACATTCAAGGTCTACATGTTTCACCCACTTAAGCCCAGGCTGGATCAGGTGGCTTTCCTCAGGACCTCAATACAGATCCCCGTAAAATCACTAAATGTAGGAACACTATCCCGCAGGTTATGTCTAATGCCAGCACAATTTACGACGTACGTATTATGGTATAGGTGGTGAAAACAACATTCATCCAAGCATTTCTCAAACTTACAGTGGGATGGGGAAGAGTGGCTCCATCGATTACCTTGTTTATCAAGCCTTAAAGTTCTTTTGGGGTTTCTTTCCTTCTGTTAATCCCCGTCCAGGCTCCAGCCTTCCCATACTTTTGTAATTGTTTTAGGGCATCCTCGTTGATTCTATATTTTATTTTCCATTATCATACACATGTACATACCTCTTTTCCAGTCCAGTATTCTGAGGTTTATGGCACTCCCCTATTTATGGGTGCTCTCTCTATTTGTGACTGCAAAGCTTTAGGTTTCTCAATAGCCTTTTATAGCTAGTTGTATTTGTGTATTTTCATATTCTCAGTACTAAAAGGGAGGCATGCATCTCAATGGTAGTTTCAGTGGTGTCGTCTAGTCTTTTTTTGGTGATTACCCACGCCCGTATCTCTGGGGCGGTCTCATAGAGTATTCCAAATGTGTATCTTTGTCCGCAGGTTTGTAGGCATCCGTCATTTCTGGCCATGCCTAATTTTTATATCATTGCTCTGGTGTAATTTATTTTGTGTCGTAGTTTGAGCTGTATGATCCCAAACCTTTCATTGCCACGTCTCTTCGGAACCTTATTGTGTCCACTTAATAATAATAATAATAATAAAACCATTTCTAAAGCGCCTGGTTACACTCAGCACAGTTTGTCCCCGCGCTATGATTGCTGTCAATCCCCTAAGCAGCTGTTAACACAAGGCGAAGAGACATTGCAAATTCTAGCTGAAGATAATTAAGTATGTGGAAAAAGGTAGGTTTTAAGTTTAATCACTTAGTTGTGATTGTCTAAGTCTCAATCACTTTCTGCTTTTTTTGACTCAGGCCTTGTAGGTCTTTTAGTATGTTTATCATTAATGCACTTCATGTAAGTGATATGACTTTTGTAGTCATTCTCCCAACCACTGACCTCCTCTCGAATGGGGAGTCTCTTAAGTCTGAAATTCTGCTGATAGCCTGGATTTTAGTTCTTGAAGGGCAATTGCAAGTATTTGAATACCTGTGGTGGGGCCATCTCTTATTCTTTGTGCCAGTGCTCAAAGAACACGATTCCATCTGCGTCTCAAACTTCTTCCAAGGATGAGCTACGTATGCTATCCCACCTCTTAAATCCTGGAAACATTGTTACTACTTTCAATCATGTACCCACTCATAAGGAAGTTCTGGGGTCAATCTTTTATCTAATCCTGTTACCTGATTCAGTGCTTGCCATATGTGACTTACTGAACGTAGTGTGGTGGGGGGGGGGTCGGGGGTATTGTGCCTTCCGCTCTCCCTCCATATAGTACATGCATGTACCATTTCCTGCCCAGTATGAGTCAGTCTAACCTATACGCAGGCTCCTCAAATGGGCCTTAGACCCATTCATTAACTATGCTTACCTGTGCGGCTACATAATACTTATGAACATTTAAGAACTCTGTCCTCTTCACATTGTTGATAATTGAACTATATTGAGTGCTAGTTTCAGTATACACTACACCCAGAGTAGTTGCCTTATTTGATCTATATTTGTAAAAAATATTTTAAGAGTTTTATATGGGGTATTTTGGTGTATATATGTAAATCTGGATAGAGCGATCAGTTTAAACATCGCTGCTCTCCTGAAAATAGAGATCGGCAGGTGATCCTAATGCACTATGTCCACTTCTAGCTTACTCATCAAGGGGACTAAATTATCATCATAGTGCTTTTTATTGTTTTTTGAAATCCATAGCCCCAAATATTTGAAGTGGTGAGTCTCCATTCTTAGTGGTAATGGTAAATTAATTCCTGTATCTACCCCTTTATGGATAAATCAGTGCTTTCTCCCCGTTAATACTTAGTCCTGAGTATTTATGATACATTGCAAGTATTTCATTTAGTCCAGTTCCGGAGGTTTCATGGGTAGCTAAAGAGAGTATAATTTTTTGAGCATATAGAGATATTCATTTGTCGCATCCTCTCCCCCAAACCCAACCATGTGGTTGCACATCTTTAAGGATCCACTCTGCTAACAGCTCAATAGAAAGGGAAAACAAGACTGGCAACAGGGGGCAGCCCTGGTGTGTATCTCACTGACTGGGAACTCTAGACGTAGTGTCATGTTGGGTCTCAGTTTCGCCATGGGTTCATTAAAAAGAAGTTTTATCTACTTTGTAAATCTAGGTACCAGTTCCTTTTTAGATTTCGCCTTGCGTCTGCTGCGCAGCAGCTTTCGCGCAGGCGAAATCTTATGTTGGAACAGTATGTGGCTTTGTCCCGCCTCTCTCTTCCATTGGCTAGCTCCATAAATGGAGGCTAGCCATTGGAAGAGAGATCTGTCCGTCATTGTCCGTGGCGATTCGTGGGCGTTCTGGCGATTTATTTTATTTTTTTCCCTCTCCGCCCCTTGTAGAACGTCATTGCGGCAGTGGGCGGTGGTTTTTTTTTTTTTGTAATGCTTTTTGGGTCATTCATCCAGGCCGACCGCCGCCGGAAGAAGTCCAGGTGAGTGCTCCCCCCCCCTCCCGCTGTCCGTGTGCCCGTTCCCCCCCCTCACGCTGTCCGTGTCTCCAGCCCCACTTGTAAATGCTTGTTTTTTTAAGTGTCTCCGGGTGTGCAAAATGCGAACCAAACTACAAAGATATACAGCGAGTTGCTGAATCATGCAATTGACAACAAGTGGGGCCGTCGGGAATTCAACCCCAAGTATTATGCTTACAAAATCAGCGTTTCCCCTGGAGTCTAGACCACACCTCGGCCCAGCCAGCGTTTGCCCGCTCCTACTCGACTGAAATGCTTAAATACTTACTCCTGACCACATTTCAATTGTCCCAAGTCAGCAAATAGCACAGCTCTCCGTGGGACACTGGAATATAGCACGCAAGGAGTAACCTTTCACCGGTCTGGGTGATAGTGTTACAGACCCTCTTGGTTGCCCGTTGTAAAGTGACAACAGGAGACACCGCCACTGCCCGCGCGCCGGAAATCAAGTGATGTATTGTATATGCCAGTGGCAGTGAACCGTGTGGCTCTTGGGTCCATGTACATTTCTGACTCCAAACGCATGAATGCCAAATCTTCCTCACTGGCTGGAGTTTTCAGGAAATTGGAAAGTGCAACCACTCCCTCTCCCAAGCAGCCCCCTCCTCCAGATGTATTGCAGGAAACACGTTTGACTTCGAGGGCGCATCTCCTGAGGAAAATGCTATCTTCTTTCCAGCAGCTTGTTTTGTTAACATGTGCCCCACACATTTAATGTCATTGTGCCTTAGTGTCGCGCTGAGGCGCGGGTGGGTTGGGAGGAAAACTTGTTGTAGCATTTTTCAAACTGCGGTCAGGACAGTTGGCCATAAAAAACGTTCCATGGGAAACTAGACTGTTCCCCATAAAAAGGAATCCTGCTCCGAGCACCTTATTTGGCGTCCAGTTGAGATGCTTGTGTAAGCCCCGAACACTTCAGAGCGGTGACGCAGTATTTAATGCGTTCTATCACTTTTTTCTCTCGATTGAGTCATCCCTCGATAGACTTTGACACATGTTCATGTTAGCTCGCCCTGCGGTCGGCGGGGCTGTTATTTAGCACTCGCCCAAAGCAGAGGGGCAAGAAACATTCACCCTACATCGGCCGAGTCGGAAGGGTGTGTCTTTGAATGTGTTACTTTCTCCTACATGAACTCATCTGGAGAATATTGGACCTGTGTAGAAGGACTGGTCCACATAAAACCCTCAATGTAATCTTACTGTGTGGCCACATGTTCATTTTTCAGCGCTGGGCATGGCCAGGGGTGTAACTAGCACTGGTGCAGAAATAAGTGCCGTGGCGCTGGGGCTCCAGGGGTCGTCTGAGGGTATGGTGCACCCAATTTTACCTTTCACTGACCAAACAGGGGACAGGAAGGCATTTCCCTAATTTGTATCGGACCTCGAGGCACTCTTGGTCTTGGCACGTCACCTGTTATAGCTAATGAGTGTGCAGAGTAGTTAGTTCTATGGTATGCCTCATATGGGCATTTGGTCATCGAATGCTCATAGGCATGATCATAACTGCCAGGTAACACTGATTTAACCCCTTACCTAACAGCTTAACTATCCTGCATTCACCCTCTCAGGGTAGTAAGGATTTCAAGGGGTCTGCGCCAAAATGGACAGGTGTCACACCCCTTTCCAAAACTTTGGGAATTTCAGAATCCTCATCAGGGTGTCAGACTGTCCAGAGGCACACGTGCCCCTAAGGAATGAGAGAATCCCACACTGTTAGGTCTAGCATGGAATCCATACTGCTTTGAACCCTAGAATAAGACATCAGGGAGCCAGTAGAAGATGTAATGGACATGGAAAGTCATCTGGGCTGCTGAATTTTGGATCTGCTGACATTTATTGATGAGGTGCAGATATGCGCGGTATTGTGATGGCCCAGTGGTGAGAATAAAGTGGCCTTGCCAAGAAAGCTCTGATTTGCACAATATGGAAATATTTTTTTCCTCTTGTAATTATGTTCATAGTTCATGCATAGTGCAAAAGCCCTGAGGTATTGAATTGCTTAAGGCAAGCAAATTGTTTGACTGCAATGTCAAATGTTATACCAGTGAGATTTTGGAAGAATTGGTTAAAAGATTAGAACATAATGTAGTTCTTAGACAAGGTGAAAAGGAATATTTTGAAGTGGGATTTGGAAAAGGAACTAACCCAAATTGGTATTCCCTTTTGTGAGATTTGCAATTTTCTACAATTTCTACTAGATATAAATATATAAGTTGTTCGATAATGCACATTTAATTTTGAACAACTTCTGAACAATCATTTTAAATGTACTCATTTATTGTCATTTGACTGGAGCACAGGCATGGCAATTAGTTGGATCCAAAATAAAATATGGGTAGTGGTATATTAAAATGTTCAGCGTCATAATGCATTTGCTTGCGAAGGCAAGGGCACATCCCCATTCAGTGCACCCGAATATATTCAGCTACACATAGCTCTTAACTGCAGTGACTGGGTGATTGAGTTCATACACACTTTGATGGGCATAGTAGTCGATGTACCCATGAAAATGCTCGCACTTCCATAGTACCTTCAGCACCATTGTAAGCGTTATTTTTTCCTTGTATGATAGCTTATGTGAGGTATTACTCAACTATATTTTAAAACCCAGTTTAGACCTTGATTAGTGTTAGGCGGTTGGGATTTATTTGTTCAGGTTGGCCCATCTTCTTGACTCTTTTCTGGGGTCCTCACTTGAGCCACCTGGCAACAGGTTTTAAAAGTAAATAGATCCCTATTTAGAGTGTCTCTTTCCTAAAACTTAGTTCCATCTAGAAAGTCACTGGAAAGCCAAGGGTCTTTTTTCTTTAAACCGAGTTTAAGGTTCCAGAGGAGATGCTGTGTGAAGAATATTGGGGCATGGCCATTATTGATCTTACCTATATCTAATAGACCAATTTAGAGAGGGGGAAGGTATATGTTTTATTTAAAATGTGTTAAGTTTCTAATAGTAAATGTAGCTGAGACGTTAATAATCCTGACAATGTGCTAAGTGGGGCTCGAGAATTGTGAGTTCAAGAGGCCACACCCTCATTTAATCACCACACTAGGGAGCAGTTGCATCCCTCGCTGCGGCCTCCACAATAAAAGGGCTAACACTGCATTGTCTACCTCTCTATGTGTCTGGCTTAGGGATTGCACTGCATAGGAGGGGGCTTCCACTCCCTTTGCCAAAGGCCCCTTCACTGGATGAGGAATATGTTGAATATATTCACAACTTAGCAATGTTCTACAAAGTCAGATCCAGAAGGCGGAGCATAGCGCAGATAACCAATAGTATGCACGCTCGCAATGGAATACACAGAAAAAATGTATGCAAATGAAAAGTCCACCAGTAAATGACTGCACACCTGTTTTTGGAGAGAAAAATTATGTTGCTGGTTTATTTGTTATTGGAAAGGGCTAACGGACGGGCGACTCAAGGGCAGCCAATGATAATGTGACCTAAGCAGGCGACCCGCCTGATAAGACTATGAGGAGCAGGAGTGATATTTATATAGCACTTTCCATACCTCTTGCGGTATGGCGGAATTGTCATTTTATTTCACACCTAAGTGGCTTAAGGCTTGTCTCGTACTTGTCTCGTTACTCCACCCAATGCATATTCGGTGGAGTAACAACTGTAAACACTCTTCCATGTAGAAGTAAAATAAATATGTTTTAAATCATTTAATAAAATACGTGTGGTTCTGTGTGTGTGTGGGTGCAAACGCAATAGGTCACGCATTTGTGAGAGATTAAGCTATTGGCATTGTAAATGACAATGCCATTTATTTATCTGTTTTCAAAAACGACACATAAATATAACGTTAGTCATTTACAATGCCAATAGCTCTAACTTTTGCAAAGGCGAAACCGTTGCATTGTAAATGCTTGTTTAGGTTTCGCCCGGCGTCCGCTGCGCAGCAGAGTTCGTTCATGCGAAATCTTATGTTATAACAGTATTTGGCTTTGTACCGCCTCTCTCTTCCATTGGCTAGCTCTATAAATGGAGACTCGCCATTGGAAGAGAGATCTGTCCGTCATTGTCCGAGGCGATTTGTGGGCGTTCCGGCGATTTATTTTATTTATTTATTTATTTTTTCCCCCCCTCTCCGCCCCTTTTAAAACGTCATGCGGCGGTGGGCGGTTGCTTTTTTTCTTTTTTTTCACCAAAGGCGTGTTTTTGTCATTCCGCCGAAGATGGCGGCCGGGCAGTAGCTTACTTGCGAAGCTCCGTCTTGAAACTTTCGAGTTCGTATATGTAATGTACCTTTTGCACCTCGTGTACTTTGTTTGCTCACAATTGTCACTTTTGTCTCATATAACTTAACGTCTGCTTTTGTAATTTGTTCACTCGGTAATCACAGTGACTTGTGATTTCTGAGGCAGTGTTCAGTGCGGCTCTTTGAACTGAATGAGTGTAAGGAAGGGGTGAAACTGTGGCCCTTTGCCATCTTGGCTGTGTGGGGAAGTGGTGTTTGCGTGTGACCCTAAAATGTGCGTACTTGAATTCTTAAGTCTTCCTCTGCCAGCGCACGCCATAGTCAGCTGTCTCTTGGGCATAAAACCATTCTCCACTAACGGCGCTAGGCACAGCGACTCACAGCAGCGCTTTGGGGAGGCGGAGCCATCCACGGACGTCATAGCACACAGCTTAAAACTAACCGTGCACATAGCAATGCCTCCCACTTACTACCCCTGAAGTGTTTTTCCAAATCGAATGCACGCATCGGTATCCTTGTAAGATCATTTGATTTTGTGCACAAGACACGAAAAGTGTTTTCGTACTTACCAAAGCTAAATGCATTCCACACTGCAGCGTATGTGTGCTCGCCTCATTAGTAGCGCCTAGCGGGCTGTGCGGGCCAGTGCGGGCTGCTTTGTTAATGTCAATAGGTTGCCTTTACAGTGCTTCAGTCCGCACCCCTGCCATTTCCAAGCGCTATAACGAGCAGCTGTAGTGTTACAGAGCAGCCGTAGTGTTACCGTTACCCAGTGTATTTGACATCGTACATTCAGCGAAGGCAACGATCCAAATTGCAAACCTATTCTGTGCTCATTCAGGCAGCACAGCTAACGCTGTGGGTTACAAAGAGAAGAGGCGGACAGCATGTACATTGTCACAGAGCCATTTATAAACCGAGGGCTTTTCTGGGCAGACCCCCTTTATAACTCACTCCCAGCCACCCCCTTCTGAGCGAAATACTGCAATATGGGCTTACAGGCCCATTCAAACGATGGAGCGCCTGGAAGTGGGCGCCAAGGCGCTAGTCGCAGCTGCGCAATATCTAGCCAGCCAGTGTGGTGCTTGCACACTCAGTCCAGCACCCTGCCTGGCACACCGCCCTGCTGCTGCGGGGTGGTACAAGACAGGGGCTGGTGTTCCTTGGCATAATTTGTGCCAGCACGCCATGGCACGGTTGCCCTTCTCCGTCGCGCTCTTGCCCCCCCCTCTGCTCAGCTCTCCTCCGTCGCGCTCCAATACCAGGTTCCACAAACACTACATCTCAGTAACAGCTACTATATCTCCCCCAGCGGCCGAGAGAGGAGGGGGCTGCTGATCCGGTTGCTCGATCCACTCCCGGAGCTGTGGGAAAACGTGGGCTCCACCGGCCGTGGGGCCGCACTTGTATTACAGTGCTTGTTTTGCAGGGTGTAATGAGTAGGACTGCCTGTTTGCCTGCAGCTGCCTGTCCTCATAACTGCACGTCGCAAGTTAAGCCGCCTTCCCCTACTGGCTCCCCCACACTCCTCTTCACTTCACTCACACTCCGATGGGCCTGGGCAGGTTCATCCACTCCCTTCAGCCTTTCCTGAGACCATCAGTTCATCCAGGCGGACCATCACTAAACAGCAAGAACTTAGCATCAGGGCGCCAGTGTTATTGTGAAAGCGGCGTTGTACAAAGAGGTACAACGCACCATAATGTAAGGGTGGGCTGCACACATATAGAGGTGCCAGTGCCCCGGACTGCTCGGAACATGCCCAGCCTGGGGAGGGAGCTAGAGAGGAGTGACACTGGCATATAGCGGTAAAGTGAAAGTCTGGGTAAGGCAGGGGACGGAGAGTCAGACCGGAAGGGGTGCCTGGAGATGGAAAGGAGAGCGCAAGCCATTGATTGGAGAAGGCGGGCAGTGATAGCAGGTCAGACACTGGAAGGCAGAACTACAAGCGCACATCCCTGGAGTGCCCTAGCTTACGACATACTCACAGGTGCTACGGACGCCTCTTAAATTAGAATAGATATGTAAACACTGAACAAAAACAGCTTCCATGGATTCCATTGGTACAAGACTTTACAGCAACTGCACCGAAGTTCCTTTTCTGCGTCATGCCATCTGGGTGAAGTGGTTTACACCACAGTGAGTGTGAAAGTATAGGTTTTGAAAGTGTGCCGCAGCCACACCCGGCCTGAGTTGTTGGTGACTCAAGTCCTCCCTGGCAGCGAGAACTGCAGGCCCAGCCTGTATGGGAAGAGAGTCAAGCGGAGAAGTCAACCTGCGGGTGGGCGCAATCATGACATCAGTGCAATCTAAAACTGAACGCAAGCACTTTTAAATGAATTTAGTAGCAGAGGAGGGTGACTGCACAGTGAGAAGTCACGTGGGGTGTTTGATTGTGGGCCAGAGATTGAGACGAGTGATTCCAGGAGCCCACAGTAGATTTTTCCACATCGATTCAACTCCTTCAACACTCGAAAGGGACGGAAAGGCGGCATTATGCTTGTGCATGTTACCGTGAACCCGCAACCCCCCCCCCATGCTCTTCGACATACATGCCGTCAGCACACCTGAGATTGCAGACGCAAGCCGTTCACGTGCTTTGAGATGTGTTTTGTTCGCCAGTAGGGCCAAATTACATTTTATTTCATTCCGCGGCAAGCTAGACATCTGCTTCTACCTCTCAAGGATAACAAGCTTTGGCAATCTCATAGTTTTGGGAGTGCTGTGCTTAAAGATGCTGTGCTATCATATTAGAGTGAGACACACAAGAGGGAGCCAGCGTGAGTGGACTGACTGGGCTATCATTGTAAAATACTCCTTCCTGCAGTTAAGTGCATGCACTCGAGTGAAGGTGGAAGAATACATCCAGACAGCCAATAGATAAAAGATAAACTCTCCCCTGGGCTGAGCCAGGAGGTGATTAAAGCCAATAGGTGAAAGAGGCTGTGTGGGATGTGAGAGGTGTGTGGGATGTGAGAGGTGTGTGGGCTGTGAGAGGTGTGTGGGCTGTGAGAGGTGTGTGGGCTGTGAGAGGTGTGTGGGCTGTGAGAGGTGTGTGGGCTGTGAGAGGTGTGTGGGCTGTGAGATGTGTGTGGGCTGTGAGAGGTGTGTGGGCTGTGAGAGGTGTGTGGGCTGTGAGAGGTGTGTGGGCTGTGAGAGGTGTGTGGGCTGTGAGAGGTGTGTGGGCTGTGAGAGCTGTGTGGGCTGTGAGAGCTGTGAGGGGCTGTGAGAGCTGTGTGGGCTGTGAGGGGCTGTGTGAGCTGTGTGGGCTGTGAGGGGCTGTGAGAGCTGTGTGGGCTGTGAGGGGCTGTGTGGGCTGTGAGAGCTGTGTGGGCTGTGAGAGCTGTGTGGGCTGTGAGGGGCTGTGAGAGCTGTGTGGGCTGTGAGGGGCTGTGTGAGCTGTGTGGGCTGTGAGGGGCTGTGAGAGCTGTGTGGGCTGTGAGGGGCTGTGTGGGCTGTGAGAGCTGTGTGGGCTGTGAGGGGCTGTGAGAGCTGTGTGGGCTGTGAGGGGCTGTGTGAGCTGTGTGAGCTGTGTGGGCTGTGAGGGGCTGTGAGAGCTGTGTGGGCTGTGAGGGGCTGTGTGAGCTGTGTGGGCTGTGAGGGGCTGTGTGAGCTGTGTGGGCTGTGAGGGGCTGTGAGAGCTGAGAGCTGTGTGGGGCTGTGAGAGCTGAGAGCTGTGTGGGGCTGTGAGAGCTGTGAGGGGCTGTGAGAGCTGTGAGGGGCTGTGAGGGGCTGTGAGAGCTGTGAGGGGCTGTGAAAGCTGTGTGGGCCGTGAGAGCTGTGTGGGTTGTGAGAGCTGTGTGGGTTGTGAGAGCTGTGTGGGTTGTGAGAGCTGTGTGGGCTGTGAGAGCTGTGTGGGCTGTGAGAGCTGTTGGCAATGTCAATAACAATGCCTATTATTTATTAGTAAAAAAAAGAAATGTCATGAGCAATGCCAATAGCTCTAAATTTTCCAAAGGCGAAACCATTGCATTGTAAATGCTTGTTCTAAAATGGCAAATGGAAATTGGCCATTCTAAGGAATTGAAAGCCGTTTTTGAGTCCACAGCTATCAGTTCTTATATTCCTTAAGCCATGACTGTTATTGTACAAATCAAAGAAAAGAGGGTCACTGTTCCTAAGAGAAGTCAAAAGGTGTTGTTTTAGAGAGAAGAGAAGAAAAGTCAAGGTGACTTACTTGGTGCCCTCACACATCCCCAGGGATGTCATGCTTCATCATATGGCGGTGCTTCTCGGCGGGCTGGCACTGCAATGCCCTACAGGTACTCCGAAGGGTAGCTTTCGCGGAGACCTTTTGTTTTTATGCCATATGTTGAGTGCGAGGTAGTGCTCGTGGATCTATGAGTGAATTTAAAAACGGCTGGACGTTATCTGTGCTAATCAGATTTAATGATAAAGATCCCTCTGTCACGATTAAACAAGCATTTACAATGCAACGGTCTCGCCTTTGCAAAAGTTAGAGCTATTGGCATTGTAAATGACAACATTTTTATTTATGTGTTGGTTTTGAAACCGATAAATAAATGGCATTGTCATTTACAATGTCAATAGCTTAATCTCTCGCAAATGCGAGACCTATTGCATTTGCACCCACACACACAGAGCCACATGCACCACACACACACAGAGCCACACACACAGAACCCCACACACATACACACAGAACAGAACCCCACACAATGCAAAAAAAACTTTTTTGCTCCAAACTGGTTTTGACTGACAGTGTTTTTCCTTTTTCTCACCCTGAACAATAGGGGGAAAGAATGCTGGCATACTAAAGGCTGGACTTGTAAATGAATTATAAGGTCTAATTTGTAAAACGACAACAGAAGATCCCATAATGCAATGCAATAGTATTTCATTTGTTGCCATGATCCAAAGCATTATTCACAAGGCCGAAATGTGCTGACAATAAGCTCAATATCGGAGAGCAAAGTGTGCGACGTTCTATTTTGCCAATTAGGAAATCTATGATTCCTGGACCGTGCATTCCTGGAATTCTGACACCGACGCTGTAGGGGCTGATCCCCACCACAAATGGCGCAGTAAGACAAGCAGATATGGGGATCTCCCGGAAAAAAGGACACACTCACATACAGCTATAGCTATTGCTGTCTCGTAACCACTTTTTATATTAATAAATGTATCAAATCTATTTCGGACACCGGAGTACATGTCAGTCTGTTTTGTGAATGGTCCTGCTTACATCACACATTTCCTCATTCACAAAACATAGAAACCACAGATATCTGCCGGCTTCGGAGCCCTATGCTTCTGCTACTTTAACACACCAAAATACTCTTCTGCCTCTCAACGTATAAGATATCCTTTTTATATAGCACATGGAGTCCCTTATGCCTGATATTTTCTGATCTTCTTTGCACTGGTCCCTGGGTTCCTTGAGTCCCACCTTCCTTCAACCCCTTTCGCCCAACATTTTTTCAGCCCCCTACCCCACCTAGATTGCACCATTTCAAACACTCTATTCCTTCAGTTTTTCTCTCATCTGAGGAATATATTCTTATCAGACACGTCATCTTACCAAATCAGAGAAATACCACTGGCAGTTTCCATCAAATCCAGTCACTATTGGGCACTCCTTACAAGTAACATGAGGCATGGCCTATTGTGATATGTGTGGTAACTGTGGTTGAGCACATCAAAATGGTGAGTTTTATTATAAATATCGGCAGGTCAACACTCCAGATGTATATTGGAGGACAAAGCTCAGTATTTACTGGAGCATGCAGATTTTTGTGCAGTAAGCTCCATGGTCCACCTTATTACCCAAAAATTAGCAATATATATTTATCGTAACTGAAATTCCAACTCAGCCGCGTCAGATTTGATCAGAAGCAATAAATATCACACCAAGAACTGGGGTCTCATGATGACGGCCTCAGATTCCACGAGGTCGCGCTTGCCAATTTTTTTCCGGTGACCGAGAAAAGTGGCAAAATGTGAAATTCTTTGGTAAAAACAGATTCTGCACATTACAATCCATGCTCCATTTGATAATTCAGAACACAAGGTATTTACCACACGTGGTAAATACCTCGCTCTGGGTTAATCGGCTGGAGCTGAGAAGGCCGTAGTGAGGAAGCCAGGCGGCTCTATTAACTTGAAGTTAATTATGCTCTGTCAATATACACCAGCGGTTGCACTGTGAGGAGAATGTGGATTCAAAAGCCAGTGCTAGAGAACATATCCAGTTCTCAGTATCTGGCTGTGGCCACTGTCATTAGGTTCTCTTTCCCTGTTTAATGCTCACTCCTGGACTGAAACCCTTTCCAGAGCTGAGGCTTCAGAGCCAAGGCACCTTTAGTCATCTCTTCTGCGGACAGGGGGTGAACGTTCAGCTTACTGCAGGAAGATCCAGCAGAAGGCTACCTCTTGCTGTTGCGCCTCCATGTCCTGTGAACTGATTTTGCGATGACTGGCAACGATCCTTTTATTAAAAATGTAACTACAAATATGTCGGAGGACTCGCTGAGGAATTCATGTGTTTTCGGAAGATAAAGTGCAGATAGCACTTTTTGGAAATTGCAATGGCCTCATCAACTTTGGCACTCGAATGCACCCTCATCTTTGCCACTCGAAAGCACCCTCAGCATTTAAAATGCACCCACAACCTCCGCTTTGGCACTCAAATGCACCCTCAGAATTTAAACGCACCCTCAGTCTTAACTTTGACACTAGAATTCACCCTCACCTATGGCACGCGAAAGCACCCTTAGCCTCATCGTTGGCACTCGAAAACACCCTCATCATTTAAATGCACCCTCAAGGCCCGCATTGGCACTCGAATGCACATTTAGGTTCCACTATACCCAGTGCTTCAAATGTGCAGGCACTGTCCGGTACCTGCACTTCTTCAATTTGAAAGGGAGAGTGCCAGCACTTCTCAGCATGTAATGGAAAAATACGACACTTCTCAGGAGCAAGCAGGTACCTGAACTTCTCCAGTTCCATTTAAAGCACTGACTAGACCAGAGTGTTATAATCTGAATCTTGCCTAAAACATACAATGGGTCCACGCTGCAGCTAAAGACTACAAAAATGAACCTGCTATATTTTCAAGCACCGCCAGGGCTCTCCGAAGGATCACGAGCCACGCTCAGGCACAGAGGCCTAACGTAAAATGGCGGGGCCCACCTGCTGCCTCTCCCTAATATCCACTGGTTAGAGCGTATGGGGCCAAGGATGGTGGGACCTCCCTGCGTGACGACCCCGCCCCGCAAACCCTCCTCCTCCACCGCCTGCGTTACCCCTGCAGGCCCTGCTAAAACACACACGTGCACCACTCGGCTCCCCAAAACACAGCATTCGTGCTTACCCCTCACAGGCAAATGGATACTCAGCCAGCCATCCAAATCACTTGGGACTCAGTTCATTGACATATTTAGTTTCATAGCGCTTAATTTGTAAAAGAATGCGTGCCAGTGCTAAAAACTCGGCTTAGAAGCCTACGGCCGAAAATTAAAGGTTCGCAGCGTTAAATCTACCCCATGCCTCTCTAATCCAGTGACTCCCTGCCCCTTTATCTCACTCTTGTAGGTTGCCTATGTGAGGCTTTCCGTCTTTCTCTCCCCCCTTCTGTCGTTTCCAGGCGCTATAAATGAAACGCGTTACTCTCATCCAATTTATGTTGCTTAATTTACCACCGCTTTGAAACAGAGTTGGCTATACCTGTATTCGAGTCCGAGGACTGCACAGTACATATGTTTCAGTCGCGAGCGTTAAACTTACCAAGCCACACTGCAGACAGGATATGATGTATTTGAAGGGGCGGGGTGTGATGGGGGAGGTTTGTTTAGGCTGAACACGTGGCTCAGGCCCTCACATTTCCAGATGGGTGTCTGTTTGTGCCAGGGGCGCACAGGCGCAAACATTCAGATGGGAGATAACAGTGCAAAAATGCCCCGCCCAAAGTCGAGCTTTCGTGCCCACCTCTTTCACACAATTGTCTCAACTAACTGACACACTTATTCTGTTGATTTAAAAAATAAAAATAAAAAAAACGTTCTAAATGTAATTGTGAGAGACTTCGTAGATTTTACTTGGAATCGCCGAACGAAGCAAGGGTGAGTTCCTGAGAGTGAATTTGCATACATACCCACACGTTTTGCGGATTATCCAGTTAAAAAAAAAAAAAACTCTGTAAAGTCGGCGAGTGGATCTTAAGGAAAATATTTTTGTCAGCTGCACCTACAGTAAGCACTTTCCTCTTTATCTTGACTTGTCATATCGGAGAAATGTGCAGTGTCTGCCCCAATATTATGGAAAATTGTTTGCCAGCCAATGACGGAGAGAAAAGGGGCGGGACTTAAAAAAAAGACCCAGAAACGCCCACAAATCTTGTCGTGACTGGGGAAAGAGTGATTGACAACCATCTCTTCCAATGGCTAGCCTCCATTTATGGAGCTAGCCAATGGAAGAGAGAGGCGGATTAAAGCCCCGTACTGAAGCTCAAATGAGTTCGCCTGCACGAACACTGCTGCGCAGTGTACTCCAGGCGAAACCTAAAAACCAAAAGTTTGTGACTGGTAGAGGGTTGGAATGGCCCTAAATAGCTATGATATGCTATGCAAGTGTGTGAGTGAGGTAGTATATAGATTAGGTCGACATGTTTCGCGCCCTTGATGGTCTCAGGAGGAAGGTCTCTAGTGGTAAGGGCAGTGGAAACATCTAAATGCGTCCCTAGCCACGGGACACCAGGTTGGCGGTCATTTATAAAGTTGGCAGGTGGCCCCTTCACCAGGGTGACGGAGTAGTTTACTCTGTCGCCCTGGTGAAACACCAGGCCTTCTGCCGAAAATTAAATCAATTCCTTAGTTTGGTGGATTTTGGGGGATACAAAACAGGTTTGGACCAGATGAATTAGATTGTTAATACTCCACCCTTTATTGTAGCAAACTGGACCCTGGGGAACTAGAAGGAGGGGATTTCTTTGAGGTAGAGCTCCTGCAAGTTGACGCCGAATAGGCGGAGAGCCTGGGCTGACCGGTAGAACTGGGTGAGGTCCGGCGAGCTCTCAAGCATATGGCCAAGAACAAAACCCCAGGTACTGATGGGTTCTCGTCTGAGTTCTACGTCACCTATGTAGATGTGCGAGCTCCGCAGTTGGTCTCCCTCTACAATCGCTCAAAACAGGTGGGCTACTTACCTGCCTTGACGAGAGAGGCAGTGATTGTACAGCTCCTTAAACCAGGTAAGCCGGAGTGGGATCGAACAGCATATCGCCCCCTGGCAATGTTAAACATGGACTACAAGATCCTGAGTGGTATCTTGGCAAATCGCCTGAAGAAGCATATGACCACCCTGGTGCATTGGGACCAGTCTGGGTTCATCCCTACCTGGAACACGGCCATGAATATTCGGAGGTTATGTCAACTGATGCATGAGGCGGCGGCAGGGGACGGTGAGGCGTGTGTGCTATCTATAGACATTGAAAAAGCCTTTGATAGCCTAGAGTGACAGTATCTATTTCGGGTGATGAGGGCCTTTGGTCTAGGAGAGGGGTTTGGGGCCTGGACGAGGCTCCTTTATTCTTGCTCGACGGCCAGAGTTCAGACGGGGGGGGGGGCAATATCGGCTGCTTGTGACGTGGGCAGGGGGACGAGACAGGGTTGCCCGCTGCCTCCCCTCCTGTTCGCCCTGGCAATGGAGCCGTTAGCCGTTCATGCATGGACCGGACGACATTACATGGGTCTGGAGGGGATAGGACAGAGGCACTATATCGCCTTCTATGGCGACGACCTGCTGATGTTCCTTTGCCAATGCCACTGATACTTACATGGTGCTCGGGTATTACTGGAGAGCCTAGGGCGAGTGGCGGGACTTAAGGTTAATTGGGCCAAGACCTGTCTGTTTCCGATGCACGGGGACGAGGTAATCCTCCTGCGGGTATTGAGGTACGATGGGAATGCAGTTGTTTGCCCTACCTGGGGGTCCGAATTTACCATGAGGCTGACTTATTTGAGGGTAACATAGGGCAGGCCCTGCAGACCACCAAGAGTAACTTTGTTTTCTGGGGGTCGCTACCTCTGTTGGTTGCGGGCCGAGTGGCACTACTAAAAATGATAACCCTGCCCCGCTTGCTGTATTATTTTGTCACGTTGCCGCTCTGGGTGCCTGGGAAGTGCTTCGCCCAGCTTAATTCCATGGTCTCTAGTTTCCTATGGGGATCAGGGAGACGGAGAGTGGCGCTGCCTACTATGATGCGCCCACGACAAGAAGGGAGCCTTGCAGCACCTGATTTCGAGGCCTACTACCACGCGGCTCTGTTCCAATGGCTCACATAATGGTTGGCGGGTAAACTGGGGGTCGAGGTGGATCAGAGAGGCAGGGACCTGCGGCTTTGCCACTTGATTAGGATTTTGTTGCAGCTCCCGATGCGTGAAAGGGAGGTACCCATAGAGTTTTGGGTGTTGCAGCAATGCTGGTATAGGGCTCTGAGACGCAATAAAGAAGGTCCGGCATATGCGCCTGAGATCCCGTTGTGGTTTTGCGGAGAGCTGCCAAACGGAGGGGACTGGCAACGTCTACATGAATGGGAGGAGCTGGGGATCTCATCCATTGGGGATCTCTACGAAGATGGTACCCTTCTGCCATTCCGAGACCTCATGGAACGACACAAACTGCCTGCCCAGGACTTTCTTCTGCATGCGGCTGTGACACCGGCTGTGCGCAAGCACTGGAAAAAAGGGCTAGAGGAGCCACAGGTCTTTCCCCCTTGCCAGTATGTGGTCACCTCCGCGGGTCGGATCAAGGCGGTTACGTGTTTGTATTGGAGATTGACACAGGGCTTGAGGGCTCCTCTTGCGGGATTGCGCATTAAATGGGAGGCTGATTTGGGAGTGCCTATAGAAGAGAAGCCCTGGGAGATGTTAATGGAACGGGCATGGAAGTGCTCCCGCAACGCGAGATTTCAACTCATCCAATTCTATGTGTTTCATCGGGCGTACCTCACTCCTCACAAAATTAACACGTTTTTTGGCTACCGCACTGCCTGTCTGAGATGCAGACTGGAGGATGCGGCGTTCTTGCATATGCTCTGGGGATGCTCATTGCTCCAGGGGTATCGGGGAGAGGTCCTGGCTAAATTGACAGAGGTGACGGATCGGGAGCTGCAGCATACTCCAGGGGTGTGCTTACTGCATTGGTTCCCCCACACTGCCCGCAACAAAACCACCAGTAAATTCCTAGATTTGGGGTTAGTCCTGGCCAAACGCGAAATCACTAGTCATTGGAAGGCGGTCACAGCACCCAGACTGCGAGGGGGCCCTCCGACTCCAGCTAGCTCAGAGGACTGATAACGACAAAATGTGGGACATGGCGAGAGCTTGGGTGGCGATGGTGGACCTGCTTAAAAACCCAGCTGACGATGAGGACTGATCCGTTAGGCTTTGAGTGTCCTCCTTGCAACATGAGACCACAACCACAGATCACAGGATGAGTGGGTGATTGGGGGGGGACTAATCTGCTGACAACGAAGGATAGGGTGTCCCAGACAAACTAGCGGGTTGCGAAGCCTTGCCATACTGTGGTCACAAGATGTCTATTCAATTCTGTTGTTATAATGTCGTATCTAAGCCGATGTGTATGCCACACTTGAGAAAGTTTTGAAAACGCAATAGAGTTAAAAAAAAAAAAAGAATTTGTTTAATTACATACCGTAGTCTATTCGCTAGGGCTTTAGCTAATATTTTCCTATCTTTTATTTATTTATTTGAAATGTTTTATATGGTGCTGGCTAGACCCGGAGGTATTAGAGCGCTTTACATGACGTTGGACATTAGTTTCAGAACATTGTTACATAGTTACATCAGTTGCTGGAGCGTCGCAAAACATAGAAAGGGAAACAGTGTAACGTAGTTACATGAGTAACCAAAGCATAGCAAAGCATTAGAAAGAAAACGGCAAGGGGGAAAATACTTCCGGGGACACAGAAGAGTCAGGCTGGAAAAGGGGAGGCAGACAGAGAGTCACGGAGGGAGGAGGCACGGGAGGGAAAAGAAAAACAAAGGGAAGATGAGGAAAACAATGTCCAATATCTGGCTGGGGAGGTGACGGCCGAGGGGTGAACCAGAGCCAACTCCTCTATAGCTGCATAAGACGGCTCCACCGGGCATCGGCCAAGGTTGCTCGGGAACCGCGTTATGAACAGAAGGTTATGAAGATAAGTGAGAAACAAGTTACAAATTACATCCGGTACAAGGGCATGTTACACAGATGTTACTAGAGCATAGAATAGCACCAACATATAGAAAAACAATGTTACACAATCACATGAGTAAATAGGGTATTAGATAACAGAGACACATATCCTAGGGGCATAAAAGGTAAGGGGGGTAAGAAAAAGGGATAAGGAATGCAGCTCGGGTCAGGCAGACCAGCAAGGGGAGAGCCACTGGGATGGGAGGCAGCCACAGGTAGAAGGAGAGCAGGAGATTGCAGATACTGTGCCTAGTGTCCGGCTGGGTAGGTGACAGCCGACGGGGTAAACTAGAGCGGATCTCCTCTATAGCTGTCCAGGCAGCTCCACCGGGCATCGGTCATGTTTCACGGTCTCATACATGCATGGAAATGTGTTTGTAATGATATGTTTATAGAGGCTTTCATGTGACTGCAATTTTGCAAGTCACTTAGCGCTTGGAAGTTCGCGTAACATTTCTAACCCTGTGCATCCTTCCACTGCTACCTGCGATTTGTGCTTTAGGATAACCCTGGCTGGCTCTACCCAGAGGTATCGGAGCGTGTTGCATGTGGACAGAGTTACTTCAATTACATCAGTTCAGAAACAAAGACAAAGCGAAGCCTGTGGAGCCTAGAGGGTCTTGGGCCAGGGAGATCGTACTTAGGGGGAACATTGCAAAGTCACAGTAAGCAAACAGTAGTACGGAACTACATCAATTACCAGGGCACAAAAGACAAAGCCTTGCATAGGCTACCAGAGAGAGAAGAAACAGAAGAACAGGTCAGAAGAGAACACAATAGTGGAGGGGGAGGGGAAATGAGCCCGAAACTGGTCAAGGGACACATCGGGCAAACCGGTGGTGAGGAACAGCTAAAGATCATGAGTCAACAAATAAACCAAACAGGTCGGGGATAAGGAATCCACGGCATCTGGGGTCGGCCTCAAACACCACGCTTGCGCAGCCTGGCTGTGTAGAGGGTCAGAACCGTGGAGGGGGGCGAAGTGGATGTCTCGGACGGATCCTTGTTGTCAAAAGGAGAGAAGGTGCCTCGTTAAGAGGGTATCATCATGAGGGGACAGCAGTTTTAATTCCAGGTCTTCCAAAGGGCTATCAGCCTGATTCATCGAGCTGAATTGCGCTCGCAAAGGGCCAGATTCTCAGAATCTGGCCCTTTGCAAGTGCGATTTTTGCATTTGGGATTCATCATCCCAAATGCAAAAATCGGTAATAGCGATTTCGCTATTTTGCGAGGAATTACATTTAAGGAATCTCTTTTTGAGATTCCTTAAATGCAATTCATCATCCATTTTTAAATAGCGAATTCGCAATTTCGGCCCGCTATTTACCGCGAGGTCAAACCTCGTGGTAAATAGCGAAAACTTAGAAAAATGCTTTTAAAATCATATTTCTAAGTTGCATGTTGCACACACACATGTCCTTTGGACATGTGTGTGCGCAACACCTGTTTAAATTTGCATTTAAGGGGTGCTACAGGGTGTCCTTTGGACACCCCTGACACCCGCAAATAAGGAATATGTAGGAATCGCATTTTTTTTTGCCATTCCTACTTGAATCCCGTTTTGCGAGCCTGTAATAGCGATTCCTTATGAATCGCTATTATAGACTCGCAAAAAGGGTCGTTGATGAATCGGGCTGTATGTGTTGATTTTTGTCCCCGGGCCGGCCCCCAGAATCTTCGAGCCTTCCAGGGCGCCCCTTCACACCACCTCCTCCCGCTGCGTATCCGGAGGGAGGGCGGACCCAATGCCTTGATTCAGTCCAGACCACTCAAATGCTCCAGGGAGTGGGTCCTGCTGTTCCCTAATGCTCAGGCTCTTGCCGCCGTGAACTGCCCCTCCCCCCGGTTCCGCAGTTAGTACTCGCGGCCTGCTCAATCCTTATCTGCATTAAGCAGCGATATCGGTCAATATAATTCACATCAATTCCTGGGTTTCTCTTCTCTGTGGATCTATGTAATCACTGTGGCCCATAAATCTCTTGATCATTTTCTGGTGCGACCGTGCGATTTGCCTCTGTATCCTATAACCGCTTGAACCCCCTACTTGCCATTTTCTTGGAAAATTCTACTGGCAGCCTGCCTGGTCCAGGTGTTTTCCCTGCTTGCACCTGCCCTATCTCATCTTCTGTTAGATCCTCTATCACTATCAATTTGTGTTCCTTCGTGAGGAGGTTTGTGGGGCAATCTCTAATGAAACCTGGCAGGTCTTTTGAGCATGATGTTTTCTGAGGTTGGTAAAAGGATCTTAGTTTTTTTACAAGGGGCCAGCTACCTGTCAGGCTCCAGTTACCTTACAGGCATCTGGAGTTAATATTGCTCTAATATTTCTTTGCCTTATCACTCATCTGGCTTCAATAACAAGCATTTGCAATGCAATAGGTGTGGAGAAGTGTGGCTCAATGGTTAGAGCGGCAGACCCTGATGCAGAGGTCTAGCCCGGTACCAGGGTTCAATTCCCCGCCTCGGTGGGTCTTGGGCTCAAAATTCCACGGACCTGATAATCTCGCCTCGGTGCCTATTCCAATCATGGAGTCCCACTCTGCAACTCTGGGCAATAGCTTGCTTAATCTCCATAACGGCCCCCACAACGCTAAGGATGCCTGGCCTCCACTTTGGGGGTGCCCAGGAGTGGATGCCTCACAGGGAAAGCCAGGATGGGTTCCACAGCAGTATTCGTACAAGCGCCTTGAGACCCTTGCGGGTGAGTAGTGCGCTATACAAGTATCAATTTACATTTTTACAATTTTTAGGTCTCGCACTAGGAAAGTTTGAGATATTGATATTGTAAATGACAAATTTGTTATCTGTGTTGGTTTTGAAAATAGCGAAATTAATAGCTTTGTCATTTACAATGCCAATGGTTATAACTTTTTCAAATGTGACACCTATAGCATTTGTAATGCAATATGTGTTGTATTTATGTGACTTAGATGTATTGATATTACAAATAACAATGGCTTTTATTTTTTTTAATAATTAATACTTGAATAAAAGTTATTGTAATTTATAATGGCAATAGCTTAAACTTTTGTAAATAACTTTTGTGAAGATTATGTTCAGTGTATTTTATTGTGACGAAAATCCAAGAACAGAAGTGAAATATTAACATCTTTTTGTGACATTTGTAATAAAGCTTGAAACATTGAGAGAACATATTTGAACCAGTTGTTGTTGAATGGTTGCACAGATTGATATTGTGGTGGCGCCGAGTGATGCTGTGGCGTTCAGTGATTCTGTGGTAGCGCATAGTGATGTTGTGGTGCCCTTGAGTGATGCTGTGGTGATGCGATAGATAGAGTGAGGGCGATAGATAGGTAGATAGAGTGAGGGCGATAGATAGGTAGATAGAGTGAGGGCGATAGAGTGAGGGTGATAGATAGATAGATAGATAGATAGATAGAATGAGGGCGATAGATACAGTGAGGGCAATAGATAGATAGAGTGAGGGCGATAGAATGAGGGCGATAGATAGAGTGTGGGAGATAGAGTGAGGGAGATAGATAGATAGAGTGAGGGCGATAGGGGTAGGGAGTGGAAGAGGGAGAGGGGTTGGGTTATAGAGTTAGTAAGAGAGGGAGAAGGGTCAGGGAACCAGGGTTCGAGGCAGCAGAGAGGGGGGCGAAGGTAAAGAAGCAGAGTGTAAAGGGATGGGGTGTGAGATCTTGATGGGGCAAGAGGGTGGGGACAGGGGTGAAGTGGGGCTTTGTAGGGGGCAAGGGTACACATAGGGCTAGAAAGGAAAAGGGCTTTGTAGTGTTAACAAATTGGACTGGACTCGAGAAGGGGCTGGAGGGGAGGGGACCCGCAGGGTAGGGGAGACGGGATGTGGAGAGAGTGGAAAGGCAGGGCTGGGATCCCCCAGAGGACGCAATTAAGAGAAAATGGGGTCAGGAGGGTGGTCCGCAGGAGGTTGGGAATTCCGTCTTTACTTGTACAACAGAGAGGCTACGTTGAAGCACGAGTGGTTTGGGGCCTACAGCTGCCCTGCACAAATTCTACCAGCAAGCCAGGTACTACATTAACACAGACCAAGGAAGCTTCCTGTATCTCCATCACCGGAAGCAGACTCCCCCCCGGCCCCCCCAGAAGCACAAATTAAAGCCACTCTCCTGGGACAAGGAGTAATACAATAGGACTCCAGTTAGGGCCCAAAATATCACTTCTAAGCTTTCTGCTCATATTGCATCACGGGCAAAGTATATAAGCGCCCTTCTTGATCATCTGTGCCAAATTAGAGGCAAGGGGCCGTTGATGAGAAAGAAGTCAGAAGGAGAGAATCGGAAATGGAGGGAATATAGGTACTAAAGGAAGAGAAGAAAAGGATTGATAGAAAAGCTAGAAGAGAATGAACAAGTGCCAGAGTGTGGAATTAGTGCTAAAAGAAATGATAGGTAAGCTCTGTGTACCCATTTGAAGCAAGGTGCCCTGCCGCCCATGTCTAAGACGGCTTTGGTGACAACAAAGTCCAAGGATGGTATGAGAGAAGCTGTTGGAATGCATTTAGCATAAAGAGAAACATTTTTATTTCAGCCATGGTGCCTGTAAAACACGAGATTAATATATGTTTCTATTTTATTTTCATACCTGGATTTGTAATGGCTGGGTGTTTAGGTTATGTTCCTGGGGATGGAAAGACCATGCCGTAAAATGTTTCTTCATCATTTCTTTAGAAGTCTCAAATTGATGTTAAATATGGCCAAAGCGGGATGTTCTTCATAGGTGTAACATGCCCACCTGCATATGCAGCGGCTGGGAAACACATGAGGTTACGTGTTTAACTTCATACACAGTTCCTTGCTGCACCTTCTGTTCATAGTCCCAGTATTAAGAGGTGCGTTCATTATTTTATCATTATTTTTAAAATAAACAGGCCATCCGGGGACCACCGGTGAGGGGGGAGGGAGAAAGGTATATAAACACAAGCATGGCCTACAGGAGCGTCCGCATGGATGTACCGAGACCCCTGTGCACGCGCTGGCGTCCTGCGACGTAAGGGATCTATCGAGCGAGCTCCGAGTCCAGTCCAGCGAGGCCGAACCTGCGGGCTCCGGGGCTTGCAGGCACCTGCAGCCCCGGCCTCCATCCTGGGATGTGGTGGAATCGCAGCCGCGCGAGGACGCACAGAAGCCGCGGCTGCCGTTCAGAAGCCATTAAAATATTAAAGACCGAAAACACTTACTCCAAGGTCAGCCCTGGAATCCACAGCCGCTCCCGCTGGGCTTTCATGGTCGGTTTTTCACGGGTCTATTGTAACCATGACACACTGCAGAAGAATGGACTAACGCTCTCTGGGGGAGGTGGGAGATGGCACGATCGGGTCCTTCCACCTCCAGCCGTAATGAGGAAATGTGAGTGGCTGCGTTCAGCCTAATAACCGGCATGCCACCGATATGTAAGTAAACGAGGTGGGTGTCTCTGCCGCTCGCCGATTCGGGACATGCCCGCCCTCCCTCCCTGATCGGAAGCGCCAGCTCCAGAAGGAGGGTTTTCATGCGGACGGCGAACACGGAAGACAGCGAAACTGAAACCGGGCTGTGACTGAGAGGACGGGGGCTGCCCGCGCATGCGCGCTATTTGTAATGAAGAGGGAGCCCCGGTGCCGGCAGCTGAAGTCCCGGAATCTCCTGCGCGTGCACATCCCCTGTCTCACATTCCCAGGAAGTCAGCAACAATAGATGTCGGCTAGATGCAGTGCTTCACACTGCTAACACCGGCTCGACCTAAAAAGGAGGTTTTTACTTCATTACTTAGTAAAGATCAGTAGTCCTCTTGTGGAGTTTCAGGTCTAGCTCCATATATGCCTCTCTTTCCCCGTTTCCATCCCCCACTCCTGAAAATACTTTCCCTTATTATTATGGCTTTGGATGCTTCCGAGTGTCTCTTCATTGTTCACTGTGTGTGTATTTCTTTCAGAAGAGTTTCTCTGTGGCCTCATCTAAGTGTTCAGCCATCACAGGGTTTTTCCGGGGCCAAGTCTCCATTATCTATTCCACTAGCTTATGTCTTTCTGTGTATTTAATGTTACCAGGAGCGGGAAATGGTCAGACACCCCCCTCCCCTCGCCACATATTCTGCTTTGGTAAATGTGTGTACTTATGCATCTGGGGTAAAGAAATTGTCTTTACGTGTAAGAAAATGATGTGCCGCCGAGTAATAGGAGGCACACTTTTCTTCAGGATGTAGTTCTGTCTGGATGTCTGCCACCCCCAATTCCCTTGTGAATCCCTCTAGGCTGGTACATAACTGTACTTTTAATGCTAATCTTGTCTAAAATGTGGGTGCTTAATCATGTTAAAGTACCCCCCCCCAGTATAGGCAGTGCCTGTGGTAGATCAGTTAGTAATCAAGTAAATACTAGTACAGTATCATTCTGTTGGCCTAGAGGGTTATAAGCATTTACCTACAATTTTGCTTCTCCTTCTCAGTCCCCCGGTATAGCTGTGTATCTTCAATTTTAATGGTCCCAATTTGGAAGGAGTGAAAGGCAGTTGATGTATTAAGTAATATCACCACATTAGTAGATCCTGTTGTGTAGCTAGAGTGGCTCAGAACCTTATATTACCCTTACTCCACGGACTGGCAACTTGTGCCCTTCGGGTGTCTCTCACAGGAATACCAGTTCGGCTTTATGATGCATCATAACCTTGGATAATAGCCTATAGCCCTCTTTTAATTTTGTTCCCCAGCCTGTTGATGTCCCATGTCAAGAATGTCAGTGTACATGGCATTGCACTGTTTCTCCTATGTTCCACTCAGCATTACATTTGTTTGTAGGTCATCCTTTCTCAACTTATGAATTGAATCATCAACTCTACTGTCTTGTTAGAACATAGTAAATGTATCCAAAATCGCCCCCTCCCTACCTTGCTATGCGATTGTCCCCAAACTGGGCAGATTTCCCAATGCCTGGTGTGTCTTTCACTCCAACATTTTTATTGAACTCTTTAATCTGTTATCAAATCACTTACTAGAATCCTTAATGGATTTTAACTGCAAGACAATTTAGTCTCACCTGGCCCCCACCCGGTACTCCTCATGCAAGGAACTCCATTAGATCGGACCACGGCCCTCCTTTCATTGGACTGTGACCTAGGAAATCGGGCACACCCTCTAGGCAAGCCACCACCCCATTGCCAACTGCTTCGTGAGTCTAAAATTCTTTGACAGTCAGATCATATTCCAGATCTAAATCTGTGTCCTGCCTCCAACCATCCCCATTCTGCCTCAGGATTTGCACACAAAAAAGTTGTGAGCAACCCTCATGCAACACTCGCAGCTTTACTGGGTACAGCAATTCATACTGCAAGTTCATAGTCCTCAATTTATAATTACCTGCAGTGAAGAAGTTCCTGAGCATTTTAAGTTTTTATGTATAGGTTGGAATGATTCAGATAGTGCAGTTTTTATATTGCAATTACTCTTTTTTTAGAGTGCATCGAGAGATAATGTCTCTATCCCTATAATTCAGGAACTTGATAATAAAAATTCTTGGGAGTGACTGGGGCAGAGGAGGAGGTGCCAATTCATCTTGCACCCTCTTTATGATAAAAACAAACAGAGGACAAGTCCAGTCAGCTCAGGGCTCTCAAATCTTCAAGTCGGGTGTCAAGAAAGTCGGTCATCTCAGCCAGATTGAACCTTTGATGTTAGAGCTGATACTTCAGCCTGTAGGGCTTCGAGCATACATACGTAATCATCTTTCATTAAGTCTGTGCAGATCAACTCACAGAAGGTTCACCTCCAATGAGATGGAATCAATTGCAATTCCAATGCCTGTCGAGACTGGGTTATAGTTGCCAATATTGTGTCCCAGAAGAATCAGAAGCCGGCACCAGACCCGCGGTCACCACCTTCTCCCTTTCTTCCCTCGCAACTTTGAAGCTCCCTGCAGTTTGCTCTATTTTAGTTTGTTACAACACTCTCATGGTTCTATGTTTGCTCTAAATTCTCACCGGAGCACACCACTTTTAAAAATGTTTTTCGCTATCATCCACCATGAGCGATCACTACACTTGTGTCTGCAAAAGTGAAGTATCCAGAGTGAATTGATTCCCAGGTGGTGCACCCTCTAATGATGCAGTACACCAGGCTGAGTTTATCTCTTAATCAGGTTTAGCTCCAGGGGTTACGTTTATGAATTTAGACCCCCACAGGTTGTGGGATCAACAGGCTGCCTCTAGGATCCCTATGTCTTAGTGGTGCAAGGCCAACTGCGCCTTAAATACAGGTGCAAGCTCTAGGGTCGCAGCTCCATTTCCAGCCTCCCACCAATCCACTCCACTTCAGCAGGGACCGACCCTTAGTTGAACCATGCCATTGGGTGATTCTTGGTCCTGTCAACACTTGACCCACAACCGCACCTCCCACTCTTCTCCAGCTCTTGGACTGTTGGAGTGGCACTCCTCTCAGCCGCGGTTCTTCCCACACCCATCTGCACCCCAGATCACTCTGCACGATCTACCAACTGCTTCGGAGACTGGCGAAGTCAGGCAATCCACTTCACGGCAGGCAATACTGGAGGCCCTGGCTTATCTGTCACCCCCCTTTCTTCAGGACCATTCGAGGCCAAGCAGGTTCTACCCAGTCCTACAGATTCACTATGCCTCCTGACTGTCAACGGGACAGTTGTAGCTTGTCACTCAGCTACAAACGGTTCTGCCCTCAGGCCCAGCAGCTTGGGATAGCCATGTCCCTCTTCTATAGTCTGCTCTATAGTCAGCTGGTCCTCTGGGCAGAAATGCCAGGGTCATCTACTTCATTGGAGTCCCTGTAGATTCATGTTACTGCCGGCATCTCATGGTCAAGTCATGCTGGTGAAGGTGCCCCCACTGCAGCCACTGTCGTTTTACAGTCATATACTCTCCACTCTTCTTACTCTGATTCTTTACAGTGTCGCGCAGTATTGCACGCTTTTGCTCAGCGGTGGTCTGTGGCAGCATATTCATATGAAAACACTTGCCAACTACATCGGCGCACTTGTGGCAAGGATCAGGAGTATTACAGCTTCATGACACAGTTCTGTGTAGGATTCAATAGGATTTCGGTTGAGGGCATGGGAGCCGAGGACTAGCTTGTCCGAATGGGTATCTTGCCAGGCTACGCACCTCTGCAAGGCCAGTGTTAAATTATTTTACTACAGTCCAATGTTGCTGCTTCCTTTTTAATCCTCCGGTGCAAAAGCCAACATTTTCTACTCCAGTGCTAGGATATCCAGCTGCAATGTTAAGGCCTTCTCTGCCTGTCTGTCCTCCCGCTCCAAGGGGGACAAACTGCAGGCTGATAAACTGCCTTGGACACTGCAGGTGATGCTGCACCTTGAGGACAACACTCCCCTCGAACTCCGGCTTACTCAATGTCTTCCTCAATGTCTTCCTCATTCTTGTCTTCAAACTCATCCTAATCCTACTCTGAGGTGCACCATAGCTGACGGACTTCCTCTTGGGGTCTGTAATCAATGTGATAATATTCCTTCTTGAACTACTTGTTAAGCTTCAGTCCTCTTTGCTTGCACCTGCTCCTCAGATCTGCAATGCTGATGCTCTCCTGGTTATCCAGATTCACCTCCATGTTATCAAAGCTTTATTTCGATATAAAAAATATCTTTAAAGCACATAACAATTAAAATACAATGCATGTTTTTGATTAATAAAACACTTCATAAATAATTAAAAGACAAGAATAAAAAAGACATTAAACCATTTACAGCTTTGAACAGGATTTAAAAAGAGGACTCGCCTAATAAAATTTATAATAAGACTTTGAGTCTAATCACCCATGCCCAGCTGAGAAATTTGGCTACCCCACAGGCCAGTGTAGTGTTGGGATCTGTCTTTAGGATTCTTAAGGCAGAGACATAGCTCCTAGTCTCGAGCTGCCGACAAACAGGTTTTAGCCATTTCGATCGGGGTTTGCTATAGGCGCTACAGACGAAAAAAAGGTGTGGAATAGTTTCTAGTGCAACATTACAGAGCGGACAAGTGGCAAGTGTTTGGTGAGGGGGTTTCCACTTGGAAGTGCGTTCACGAACTGGTAGGGTTCCCAATCTAAACTGGATGTATAAGGCCCTGTCTTTGGGTTTTCTGATGAAGTCCATATAGGGTTCGAGAGAGTGTACTGTCTTGTGCAGACAAAACTCGTCTGTAAGTCTACCCAGATTTTCAGCTCTAGAATCTTGGGCATCGACCCACGACCAATATGCTCGCTTGACCTCCAGTTTAGAAACCGATGCTCCGGTCTCCCATGCAACACTAAAACCAATAGCCGTTAACAGCTTCTTAACCTTTGATAGCCAAACGATTTTATGAGACCCCTGCATGTTCGTAACTTCTCTAAGGCCGTCTGCGTAGCTAACTAGCTCAGGTGTACGCCACAGACGAGCCCAATAGAGAAGCGGACGGAGGATTATAAGGTCTTTAATAGATCTGCGGCCAAGGTCGTATTGCAGAGGTTTATTAGGGGTGCCCCTGGGTAGGGACAGAAGCTCCCTAAAGAAATTATTTTCAGCCATGACAAGGGAATCGACATTATTAAAACCCCAGAGCTCCGCTCCGTACAGTGCGCTGCCTATAGCTTTTGCGGAATAGATCTCCAGTGCAGGGGCTATGGGTCAAGATAATGAGGATCTGTGCTCCCTGCCGATGACGCCCACGACACGTTTATGGTTAAGGACCATTTTTTCGATATGTGGGTTCCATTCGAGTTGGTCGGATATCCTGATCCCTAAGTAGTCCAACATTTTAACACGCTCTAGTGGCTCCTCATTAGGTGTGAGCATACGAGTGGCTTTCCTACTGGGGTTAAAATAAAGGAGCTTTGTTTTGGAGGTGTTAACCAAGCCCCTTGAATTACAAAAAACACAAAACCGATCTAAGAGGTTATGGAGCCCCATGGGCGTTTTAGAAACCAATAACGTGTCGTCGTCAAAAAGCATAGCGGGGACTTTGACACCGGCCAGGCTGGGGGCATCTGCATCGATGTCAGATAGAAAGGAAACAACCCCATTTACAAACGAAGAAAAGAGGGCCGCGCCAGGACGCATCCTTGACTAACACCTCTGTTTACCAGGACTTTGGCCGTTTTCTGCTCCTGCGTACCCCACCGGATGCATGCATACGTTCCGTCGTGCATGCGGGCCAACAGGTTTAGAATGGGCAAAGGGAACCCCATTTTCTGCAAAACCACCCACAGGCGCTCTCGAGGGACCAGATCGAACGCAGTCTTCAGGTCAATAAAGGCCGAGTACAGGCCGCCTTTACCAATGGATACTGTCTTCCAGTGAAGTAGTACCAGCCTAAATGCCTGGTCGACAGTGCCTGTGCAGGCCCTAAAGCCTGCCTGAAAATGGGAGATGTTATTCTCCTCCGCCCAGGAGAGGATCCTTTCCAAAAGAACCCTGCCAACCACCTTCTGACCAGCATCAATCAGGCTGATTGGATGATAGTTGGCAGGGTCGCCTCTTAGCCCCTTTTTATAGATAGGGATCACCTCAGCCCCCTTCCATGAACTTGGGACTAGAGACCCAGATTGGGACTGGAGACCCATGTTCAAAAAGCTTATGGTGCAAACATTGAGGGCAAGAATGAATTCAAATCAACAACTATCCAGTTAAGACCAAAAGCCAATTAACATTAACAAAAGGCAATATTTGCTAACAATTTAAAAAGGGATTTTAATTTAAATTTAAATAACTTTTGTGGTACTACAAAAAAAATCCTCAATCCCACCGCTGAACACCAATGTAAGAAATTGGGTTATTAGTTGAGGAGAGAGATTGCCCACCTCAAATAATAATCACAGTCCTCGTCAGGGTGAACCCTCAAAGTCAATAAATTAACCTAAGTTTCACCTCCTGGAAGCTATGGTACTGAGCAGACAGGCTTAATCCACGGCAATGTGTAAAAGTATTTTTTCCAAAAGAGTAACAAAACCACAATGCAAAACACTAAAAATCCCCAAAAGTTAGAATAACAGAGTAACAATGCAAAACCAAAATGACACCAAAACGGCAAAAAATCCAGTAATGGGCACTTCAGAAATTAATTTCATAAGCGTTTAGTAGAAATAGCACCAAAAAGCACAAAACGACACTGATAGTCGCTAGTTGTGGTAGACCATGATCTAGACGCAATTGAGGCTGTCCACTATGGAGTGCTGGTTGGATACACCAACCAGGTTCAACTGATTTTACCTTTGGACGTAGTTCTTAAAGTTAAAATCCACCACAGGAGTACACTTCTGGAGCTCTCCAAGATGTCAGGAAAGGCTCTTAGAAACTTACTGGGTGTCAGTCAGAGACCAACAGCAAGGTCCAGTCATGGTCCTGTTGCCACTGTTCAACTGGGTACTTTCAGGAAAAGGCCTATCGTAACGTGTTGTATCCCTGTAGCTTGAACAGAAGTTCTTCTTTATGACACTTGGAGTCCAATTCTTTGTTCTGGCTATATATAAGAGTGAGCAAGTCCAGTCCTTCAGGGATCCTCTCACATCTCTCTCCTCAGGTTCAGTCCTCTTCTGATTTTCCGCAGGTACAAAAAGTGAGTGCCTGGAGATGTCACATTTATGGTTGGCACTAGGTAGTGGGTGGGAATGACTCCTAGGCACACCCTAACCAATGAGACAAAACCTCCCGGGGCCAACTCTACCCAATTTGGGCATTTTCAAGATTGTAATAGTCTTCAACCACACAAAAGTTGGGCTCGGAGGGCTTGGGGAGCACTGTGTGGGGAGTTTACTCCCACATTGTAATCCCTGAATACTCAGTCATCTCACACTACAATCCAGCAGAACCCAAAAGGGGACATAATGCCAAACTAATATCAGTAAGAACTAAATAATGACTTCCAGACCCCAAGGGTTATTAGTAATTTAAAGACAGAAGTCTGATAGGACAAAAGCAGAATATTTCAGCAACTAGAAAGTAAATCCACAAGAATAGTCTTGACATCCTATTCTCTCTCCTGTTAAGTGGGCTGTAAGTGTTATATGTGAACCCAGCAAATCTATCAAGCAGGATTTGATACTCAAGGAGGATAGGAGTCATTTCACACCTATTTAAGTCCAATCACTAGCTGGCGAGGGCTTATGTTAATTAGCCGTCTGACACTTGAGGCACGTAAAGGGTAACTTTCTCAAAGTTACTTTTCCTTAATATTTATAAAAAATCTGACCACCATTGAATTTGATTTTTAATAACTTTTAAAGTGGTTGTTTAATTATTTTTATAGTTGGTCCATTTCCCAACATACAGTACTAGTATTTAATATTGCTTCCCAGTGTTTCTCAAGGCCTAGATAGGGATGACTTATTCATCTCTTTCATTCGGCTGACATTGGCAAGGTTCCAACAAAGTCTTTGTGGAATTTATTCAGTGATGGGTTGGGAAAGTACTATTATCAAAACATAGTATTTGGAAATAGTGTGAAAAAGGAAGGTGTGTTTCTTGTTAGTCTAATTGGTGCCTCGAGCGTCTCCCGCATACCCTTCTTAGTGAAAGTTTAGATGATGTCAGCTATTAAGGTGAAAGATAGAAAATAACCTCAATTCATGTTATCATTTCTGCATGAAGGCTCCCTGCCAAGTGATTACAGATATATGCACACAGGTTGGTTCAGAGACCTCTCCCTCCACTAAAGATGCTGTGCGAGGCCTATGGACCAGCTGCACACCCTCTCCCTTGTGTAAGATGCGCTCCTCTAGGAGCGTGGTAATAGCCTGGCACCTTCCCAGGCCGGTCCTGCTATGGGATGCACATTGTCTGTTAGCAGGGTAGCAGGGCCTTCCTCTGGTGTTGACTTTGGCGTTCTCGTCAGCTGTTGGGCTTTCCAGGAATTCAGGACCTCCTGCAGTCAGTCTTAATAGTGTGGAAGTGGAGGATTAGCTATTCGATCATCCCTCATCACCTTACAGGAAAAGGGAGCTCACCCAAAGGCTTACCGTCAATAGGAAGATTCCCACTGAGATAGCTGACTGATAGTTATTCACTGACTTATAAGCCAGGCTGTCAAAGGCAAGGGAAGGAAGAAAGTGAATTACATGGGGAAAACTGGCCCCCACAGGATTGATAGATTGTGAATCACACCAACCAGCCAACCCATCAACGCTGTGCCAAAGCATATCGTCTATGGGTTGGCTGCCCAAAACTGATGTATGAAGAATTCAGTGTGCTGCAAAAGCCCAGCCATTTGCCAATAACACCTGAAATTTGCCACATCATTAGCTAAAGAGATAATTGCATTACTAGAGAATGAAGATCTCCAGGTGGATTCATTAGAAGGTCTGGCAGGAGAAGACTGACCGTAAATCGCAGGAGTGATCAAGAAGGGTCGGGAACCCCAACTACACTCTTCAGGTTGGAGTTACTAGAACTATAATTGCTTCCAGTCTCCTCACCTGAGATACCACTCGCGGCATCATCATGGAGTGGGGAAACACATACAACATGCTCCTGCTGCAGTCTTGGAGAAAATCATCAATTGTTAGGGCCGGGAGATCCGTCCGCCAGCTGTTGAAAAGAGGAACTTGCTTGTTGAGATGAGAGGCAAAGAGATCGATTTGGAAGAGACCCCAAAGATGTTAAAACCATTTAAAGAAGCATAGCTATAGTCTTCAGTCTCTGACATCTTGCAGAAACCCGATATTCCAGTCAGCGATCACACTGAATGACCAGGGAGTTGTTCCGCTATCAACAAAATCTGATGACGACAATAATGCCGAAGATACCTTGTAATTTTTGTCAGAATCCTGGATCTGGTACCCCCAACTTGTTGACATACCAGACCGCCAAGATATTGTCAATCCGTAGGAGGATGAAGCAACCCGGGTTCCGTGGGTACAAGGTCCTGACAGTGAAGGATACTGCCAACAACACAAGTTAGTTGATATGAAGACCCAGTTTCATCTTGCACCACTGACCGTAATTGGATATCATGCATGAGTCCCAACCCTACCAGCTCGCTTCCGATTCGACGATCATTTCCAGACAGGAGCCAAAGATGGCCATGCCATTCAGGCCTCCATGTGATGGAGCTACCAAGCCATTTCATCCTTGGTGTCCTGAAATAGGTGAATGTTGTTGGAAATAAGAAATGCCTCTCCTCAAATGGCGGAACTTGAAGTGTTCGATAGTAAAAGGGTGTAGTTGGAGAGGAGTAAAAATGTGGTTGCAGAAATCAAAGCGCCGTGCACCTTAAGTGATGAGCAGTGTTTGGGGATCGAGGCGGCAGCTGTATGTGTGAAATGGAGCCACTCGCGAGTGGGCAGCTTCCGGCTTGGATGGGCACTTGCCTGAGGGTATGACAGAAAGCAGACTGCGCCGGCTCAAGGGAGCACATGATATGCGGAAGCAATCGGGAACAATAGCTCCTAAAAAAATAAGTGGGGAGTACTGCAACACACTAATAATACAAAAACACCAACAGAAATGCGAGTGAAGAAAAATATTTTGCGTCATTTGGTTTAATAACATTAGAATAGTTAACCCAACTTATCTCTTTGGCTGCAGCTGCAATGACAGAAGAGGAGTTTTCCAGTGCTTTTGTAGGTTGGTGGTTTTGTGGGTAGTGTAATTATGTGTTTAAGGGTTTTTATTGGCTGCTGAAAATTTAGCATTTAAGTTGGAGAAGCATAAACCTCTCTTCTTTGTCCTTGATAGAACTGAAAATTCTTGACGCGCCAGCTTGACAAATTTGCATTCTTTATTTCTCGTTTGTTTTTTGCTATTTCTTCCTCGTTAATAATATTTATTTTCTCTCTTCCAGGCCCTTGAGTGATGACCGAAGTGAGACGCATCGCAAAGCCCTCCTGTAAGTCCTCCATTTTGCCACAGCAACCTCCTTTCTTCTGGTTGCGTTCATGTATGGTACACTTTTTCTGAAAGATTTATAGTTCATTCACCTCTTCTGGTACATTTGTAAGTTCTTGAAAAATAGACCAAATGCAGACTGGGATCTGTTTGAATGTCACAAACTGCGAACAGTGCTTTGGGGCAGTGCGAGGGTTGTTGTGAGATAGCATCAGAACTCCTGATCTTGCGCTATCAGTAAATAAGGCGACGTTTTGCCAACACTGTGCCCATCACAAACATATGAACCTCATGTTATGCCCTTTCTTTAGAGGAAATACACACAGCAAACATATTTTGATGGATACTTCCAGTGCCACCCTAATCATATGTGATAGAAAGCTCTGCACCTGGCCCCACAGAAGCCCTACCCATGGGCAGCTCCAGGCAACTTGCAAAAAGAGGGTCCATCTTCTCCACATCTCCCACATCTGTGAGGCTAAATCCAAGCCAGTCTCCGGGGGGAGGGGGCAGGGGGTGAGGTGCATTTGATTAGGAAATGGAACTAGATTAGCTGAATTCGGGCATTTGGGGAGACCCCTTTTACGTGTTTGAAAGCATTTCTTCAGTCCCTAGCTGTCAGAGGTTATGGGGATTCCTCCATGCATCTTTGGTAGGTCCGTATTTCCCTTTTTATCCATCACCATTGCTGTGATAGCTGTGATCTACCTACGACTACCCTCTAATTCTAATAACTGTTTCATAAACAAAATGCTTTGACAGGAATCTCAAGGAAGATAGACCAAATACCCGTACTGTAAGCACTGGCCATTCATATTTCAGAAATTGTCTGGGTCCCACAACAAAGCATTCCTGATATTGGCCAGGGAGAGTAATCTACCATTCAAGTACAAGCCCCCTAAAATATTACAAGCCCCCTTTTTCAAGTCGCTAAAGGACCTGTCTCTCTGTATGAGCTGAAACAGTCTCAAGACCCCGAAAGGGATGTCTAATGCAAATGGGAGTCTCTCCAGCACCTGCACTGCTACATACCCCACCCTTATACCGCAATAGTTAAGGCATCTCAGTCAATTACTCTGGTCCACTAAAAATGCTGAGAGCGTGTATTCCCCACATTTACCCACCAGCAATGACTTCCTAGTTTGGACCATTTGTGGACCAATGTGCGACATATTGCAGTTGGGCAGCCACCTAGTATAAAATGATGTCCGGCAACCCCATACCCCCTCCAGCCAAGGCGGTTTCAACACCTACAGCTTCTACTTCGCTTAGCTGCCCAAAACACATCAGTAGGTAAAACATCCAATCTACAAAATGTCACTATGGAAATCAGATACATGGTTTTCTGGAGGATGTATAGGCATGTTGACAAAACAACATCTTTGTCAATGAGATTCGGCCCATAATGGAGTCTTCCAAAAACGCACTGAACTGTGCAGACACGCCACCACTGCCCACTTTGCGATCATGTTGTGCCTCTGGGGTCCCTTGATACCCACATCGCTAAATAGTGAAAGACCCCGGGGTCCTCCGTCAAGCTGCCCTGGACCTAATGCCACCTCTCTGGAGAGTGACCCGCTGGTTCCTAGCCTTGTCCCAAATCTATAGCCAAGCACAGACCTCTTCTGGGGTGTCAGAGAAGTGGCTCTTCCCTTACACCATCACTCGCAAGCGGACTGGAAACAACAGCATATATTTGAGGTCCATCGTCTGGATCTTTTGCTTAACTAGATCTTATTTCCGTTGAGCCTAAATCCTCCTGGTATTATCTGGGTAAATGGTGATACTATGGTTCTCGATCTGGGTGTGCACTGCCTCTCAACCCCAGTCCCTATAAATGAGAATGGGAACTTTGCAGGCACTGGTAGGCCCCCAGGCGGCGGAGCCGGAACAAGTGCAAATGTGCCCTTTTGATCTAATTAGTTCTGAGAGTCCCTGCATCTGTAGCTCACACTAGACCCAATGCTCCAAAAATCATTCTGAAGCTGTACCCTCCACTCTTTCTGAAAATGCAAGATAACAAAGATTATTATTGTTATTATTACGTCCTTCCGCCACCTCCACTCTATTTTCCAATTTATGCATTCGGATCATCATTTGTGCCATTTGTTCCTTCAAGGCAGCCACCTTTGATTTCAATTGAACGAACATGGGTCGGAGTAACACCTTCTACTAAACTATACAATACCACGACTAATTAATCCAACTGACCAGGTAATAGTCACTCAGAAAGCACTTAAGAGGGAGGACGTGAACAATGAAGTATGAGGTAAATTGTGTAACTTCACCAATAGGTGAGCAAGGAAGCAATTCCTTTTTGTTTAGTTATCCTCACACACCCTAGTGGTGTCATACTTCATCATCGGGTCACCCCGACGCATAAAAGTCGGGGTGGGCTCGACCACAGTGTTGGGAGCTCTTTGAAGTTATAGGAGGCCCAGGAGACTATATAGATAAAAAACCTCCGACAGATCCCCGGTTTTCCTTTATTGTTGGGACTGTCGGGGTTATTAAAATTACATAAAAATAGGGTCAGCATAGGAGTGTTATGGTCCTAAGACCCTAGTGCCAACATGTTTCAGTCCATATGCGGCCGTAAAGGTCCCGGACTTTCTTCAGGGATGAGATTGGTCTCCCTAGGTATCAGTTAAGGGCATCCCCTATCCTGTCAGTGATGAAAGGGCAGAGTAGCTGCTCCTCATGTGTTGTGATAAATATGTTATCTATCACATGTGGGTCTCCATTATAAACAATAAACAGAGAAAAAGGGGAAAAAAACATACAGCCTTGTATGAATATACATGTGGAATTCCACGCAAGTGTTTCCCAACTACGCGCTATATTGAAAGAGAACGAGCCCACCAGTGCCCAAACATTTGTGCAACTTAGTAGTATTCAATCTCTTCCAATCTTGTGCCACTCGCATCAAACCCTGTATATGACATTGCTATGTGACAGACTATAGTGCAGCGGCGAGATTGCTCGCAAACTGACATTAACTGTTTCACAAGGAATTAAATATCATTTCTTTAGTAAAAACATATGTTACATTAAAAATAGTCAAATGGATCATATTTGCTGAAATCAGTATCCCTACACAAACATCCATACTGTCTTACCCAAATGTTATGGAGTATCCGTTTCTCAGGGGACCGTGTGGCCATGTAGGCGTAGCTCTGTAGTCAAACCCTAAGATGTGCCCCCAATTGAAAAACGGTAGTGTCGGAGTCTAGTGATGTTGGGAAAATGAGCCTGGCGATAAAAAACTCAATCCGCTCTTTAAGGGGAACGGGGATCGAAATGATCCTTCTTATCCCCGCATTCACGGTCACTTACTTCATCAAGAGTCCTGCCCCGCCATCAAACCTGTTCGGTCTCGGTCCCCAATCAATCAATCAATCAATCAGACTACTTGTAAAGCGCGCTACGTACCCATGAGGGTCTCAAGGCGTTGAGGGGAGGGGGGTGCCTCTACTGCTCGAAGAGCCAGGTCTTGAGGAGTCTTCTGAAGGCAAGTAGGTCTTGGGTCTGCCGTAAGTGGGTAGGGAGGGTGTTCCAGGTCTTGGCGGCGAGGTAGGGGAAGGATCTGCCGCCGGAGGTTGTTCGTTGGATGCGGGGGACAGTGGCAAGGGCGAGTCTGGCGGAGCGGAGCTGGCGGGTGGGGGTGTAGAAGCTGAGTCTGCTGTTCAGGTAGGCTGGTCCGGCATTGTGGAGTGCTTTGTGTGCGTGGGTGAGATGCTTGAAGGTGATCCTCTTGTCGACGGGGAGCCAGTGTAGGTCTCTCAGGTGAGGGGTAATGTGGCTGCGGCAGGGGACGTTGACGATCAGTCGGGCGGAGGCGTTTTGGATGCGTTGTAGTCGTTGTAGGTGTTTGCTGGGATTCCTGCATAGAGTGCGCTGCCGTAGTCCAGTCGGCTGCTGACAAGGGCCTGTGTCACCGTTCTTCTTGTTTCGGTCGGGATCAACTTGTAGATCCTGCGGAGCATGCAGAGGGTGTTGTAGGAGCCTGTGTGGGGGATCGGCGTATTTGTAATACATCTCAGAGCGGGAAACCGGCACTGATTGATAGTGCCGCCCATCGCGTGACGTCATTGCGGGTACGTGGCGTCGCTGAAAACCTGACCATAGGATCATGGGAATTGTAGTCTAAAACTATTGCCTCATCCAATATGTGATCAAAAATAGTTTAGGGACAACATGCATACTTCTAAGCACCCCATACAAGCTCTAGAAGCTCCAAATTAATAGAAGAGCAATTAATCAATGTGTGTATATGTTGTCGCGATACCGCGATCATATGATCATGGGACTTGTAGTCTAAAGTTCTTGCCACATCCCATTGTGATATAAATTAGTAATGAACAATGTGCATTTTTGAGCACGAAAATGTGAGTGCTCGATGTTATTATTATAGGAGCTTTTGATTAGAATACATTGCCATTGCTTGTCAATAGTGCCCCCCCTGCGTGACGTCATTGTGTTTACATGTCAACGCAGAAACGCTAACATGGGATTATGGGAATTGTGGTCTAACAGTCCTGCTGCACCTCATTGTGATCAGTAACTGTAAAGAAATAATAGCACTTTTGTGCACACTAGTGCCTTATGCCAGAGGATTGCGATAATTGGAAGTCATGAATGTAACGACCATCCTGCCATATTGTCATAATACATTTCCAATATTCTCTGCGTAAGTCCTTGCTTTAATGTAGGTGTGTAACTAACCATGCTCTGTATAGCAACCTAGTGTGGGTTTCAACAGGACGTGAGTGGTAATGTCATCCCTATATTAGCTTGGTTGTACAGAATCGCCCTCTGTGTAATAACCGGGGGAGTCCTTTTATACCAGACCACTCAAGTTTGCATGATGGTGAAAAGGCTGTCACAAGCCTGTTTACTGAATGATATGAGGATCGAGCATGATTCAGAAAGACGAGGTACGTTTACGTAGGAGATGCTCAATCATCTATTGAGTTGGCTCCAAGGGATACCATCATTCAGACCCAGTTCATGGGTCTTTAGACGGTATACCCACTGTTGTTCTTGCTCCAGGAATCTATGCAGTAAATTACCACTGCCTTTGACCCTTTCTATGATGGTCCATTTGATTTCTGTGTCCTTGGTCCCAGGACCTCACTTTCCCGGGCAGCTTCATGGTGCTCTGCTTCGCCTTGAAGCCAGCCAGCACCTCCGTGCAGGGTTCGAGGCCACCCTTGATCCCGGTTCTGGTCTAAGGTTTATTTTTCTCGCAGTTTCACTTCTAGTAGCGTCTTGCTAACTGTGATTTGTCTGCTTATTGTATTTATATTGTATTACCGTACTGTCCCTGTGATTGTTTTTTTTTCTAGCTTGGCTCATCTGTGCCCTCTGTTGTGTTCCGGGTTTCCTGACGTTTTTCCCTCCTCCGCTGACCCTCCCCTTCCCCCCTCTCCCGCCTCCCAGCTGCTCCTCCCTCACCCCTCCCATACAAAAGCCGTCCACTGCGGGGAAGCAAGCGTGAGTCCTAAGACCTTGGTCCAAGGAACTCACTCTCCCCGGCCGCTCCACAGTGCTCTGCTTTGCCTTGAAGCCAGACAGCACCTCCGTGCAGGGTTCGAGGCCACCCTTGATCCCGGTTCTGGTCTAGGGTTTATTTTTCTCGCAGTTTCACTCCTAGTAGCGTCTTGCTAACTGTGATTTGTCTGCCTATTGTATTTATATTGTATTATCGTACTGTGCCTGTGATTGTTAGGTCTCGCCTGTCAATGCGCTTGCACATTGAGCTTGCGAGAATATAGGGGCTTAAACAGAGTTTAACCATCGGGGGCGCTTTCATGCAGTGCCCGTGAAAAGCTAGCTCAATGCGCAAGCGCATTGACCTAAAATGTGCGTGCACATGTAAGCCAGCCATCTGCAGCCAGCAGCTTCACTTCAGCATCCGCTCCGCCCCCTGCTGCATCAAAGGCTTTCGGCCGTGTCGCATTTCTCCTCCCCCAACCGCCCCCTCCCCACAGCAATGCCAAGAGCTTTCACTTTCACGGCCGCCAGGCCGTGTCTCTCGTTTCTCCTCCCCCCTTCCCCCCTCCCCACTCGCTCATCAAAGGCTGCTCACTCTCCTTCTCCCCCGCCCCCCACCCCATCCGACTTGTCTTCATTTCGCGCTGATTTTTTTTGCAGGCCATGTCTCTCGTTTCTCCTCCCCCCTTCCCCCCTCCCCACTCGCTCATCAAAGGCTGCTCACTCCCCTTCTCCCCTGCCCCCACCCCATCCGACTTGTCTTCATTTCGCGCCAATGCTTGTTTTTATTTTCTACTGATTGTTTAGATTTCGCTTATTTCTCCGCAGCTTAATGAATAGTTGCCTCTTGCAATATTGCTGTATCAGCCACGGTTCAGGAAATAACACTTCACTCAGAAGCAGACTTGTGCTTGTTTATCCCCTGATGGCATCCAATGTATAATCATTCATTTGTGAATTCATTCTTACCCATCCGAATGTTTATTCCTCTATTTGTGTGCACATTGCCTCGAATCTGTGGGCAGCTGTGGGGCAGCTCAGGAGGCTATGTACCCTCACAGTGGCACCTTCAAGTCAAGGGTTGGAAACCCGGCACTGCAGAGTCTGCTTTTCATCCTTCCCGAGTCGATACAAAGAACACAATTTCGTTGTGTAGTCATGCATAGCCTTTTATACTTCGTATCTCAATACGGACTTGGGGCTGTCCATGCAACTGCTGTTCAGTTTGCGATGAGTCTTGCACAATCATTATTTTATAATTTGTCATTATGCATCAGGCCACGGTCAGGAGCTATAAGGAGTTGTGGAAATAATGTCTTACTAGTTACCTGTTGGTTCTGGTGTGACCGGCTTTGCACAGAGAGGTTCGGACCTCGAGCATTAAAAATATTTGTTTTGAAAACGAGGTCAAACTGTACATGTGTTGCACCAGAATTGACAAACTATTCCCATACTTCACTCCCTTATTTTCCTAGCTTGGCTCATCTGTGCCCTCTGTTGTGTTCCGGGTTTCCTGCCGTTTTTCCCTCCGCCGCTGACCTTCCCCTTCCGCCTCCCAGCTGCTCCTCCCTCCCCACCTTATCATGGAGGCCGCTGAGATGGCGCGCCTAAGTTAAGCCCTTCTGCGTCCGTCCGCGCCTGGACCGCGCCCAGCGCCAGAACCCCTGGACCCAGCGAACGCCACAACACCAGAATCCACTATGACGCCAGCACCCTCCACGCACTCAACGCCGACCGAAACCACACCTGCATCCAGGCAGCCCGGAAACGCACCCTTTTCCTGCCGCACCTGCAGCTTCACCAGTGACAGAACCACCAAACTTCCAAGGTCTGGACCCAACCACCCACGCTGCATACTCCTCAACACCTGCTCCTCACGCAAACACGCCGTTGAGCTCTGGGATCTGATCTACACCTGCACCCCAGACGTGCCTTCCTGACCGAGACCTAGTGGAACGACGCCTCGGCGCCTGACATTGCCATAGCCATCCCAGACGGCTACAAGATCACCCTCAGGGATCGCGCCAATGGAGCCGGAGGAGGAATAGCCATTGTCCACAAGTCCACCCTCAAGGTTGCCACCCACGCAGACGACACCCTCAACACCGCCGAACACCTGCACTTTCGGATCAACACCGATCCCAACACCACCCTCAGGGGAGCACTCATCTACAGACCCCCCGGACTCCGGGCTCAGTTCAGCGACTCCATCGCTGACCTCGCCAGCACCCACGCACTCGACTCCACGGACTACATTCCCCTGAACTTCCACCTCGAAAACAACGACGCGAACTCCGCCACCCTGATCTACAACCTCGCCAACCTCGGCGTCAGACAACTCGTCACCCCACCCACCAGCGCCGCCGGCCACACGTTAGACCCCATCTTCTCCACAGGCTCCCACGTCACCTTTGACGACACCACCGAACTCCACTGGACCGACCACCACTGCATCCATTTCACCTTCAAGAAACCAACCACACACCACCGCACCCTCGCCGCTGCTGGAGCAAAGTCACCAACGACCAGCCGATCACCACCCTCACCCAGAACCCACCCATCCGACCCCACCAACCCAGACGCCGCAGCCCGCAACCTCAGACAGTGGATCGACAACTGCGCCAACACCCTCGCCCCGCTCAAGAAACCCTCCAACAGCCACACCAGCAAGAGAGCCACCTTGTTCACCGACGAGCTCCAGACCTCCAAACGCGCATGCCGGAAAATAAAGAAGACATTGCTCCACGAACGCACACCGGACAACCAGGCAGCCCACAAGGACGCTACCCGCAGACATCACCACCTCATCAGATTAGCCAAGAGATTCTCCTTCAAAAAACACTTGGAAAACAACGCACACAACAGCAAAGAGCTCTTCAGCATCGTAACGGAACTCTCCAACCCCAGCTCCAACACCAACGACATCCCACCCTCACAAGAACTGTGCGACTCACTAGCCATCTTCTTTCACCGCAAGATCACTGACATCCACGACAGCTTCAACACGACGTCCGCCCCGACTACGCCAGACACCACCTCCCCTGTGAACTCCACCAGCACCAACCGCCTGACCTCCTGGTCCAATGTCAACGACGACGAGACACACAAGGTCATGAACTCCATCCACTCAGGATCTCCGTCAGACCCGTGCCCACACCACGTATTCTACGAAGCAGACGCAGCCATCGCACCCCAACAACGGAAGGTCAGCAACATCTCCGACGAAACAGCGACATTCCTGGAAAGCTGGAAGCACGCCGAAATCAACGCCCTCCTCAAGAAACCCAAAGCGGACCCCAAGGACCTCAAGAACTTCCGGCCCATCTCCCTGCTCCCGTTCCCGGCAAAAGTCATCGAGAAAATCGTCAACATGCAATTGGCCCGCCACCTGGAAGACAACAACATCCTAGACCCGTCCCAGTCCAGATTCAGACTTAACCACAGCACCGGGACAGCCCTCATTGCCGCCACAGACGACATCAGGCGCCAACTAGACAACGGCGAAACATCAGCCCTCATCCTCGTGGACCTGTCAGCCGCCTTCGACACAGTATGCACTCTACGCAGGAATCCCAGCAAAACACCTATGACGACTACAACTCATCCAAAACGCCTATGCCCGACTGATTGTCAACCTCCCCCGCCACAGCCACATCACACCCCACCTGAGAGACCTACACTGGCTCTCCGTCGACAAGAGGATCACCTTCAAGCTCCTCACCCACGCACACAAAGCACTCCACAACGCCGGACCAGCCTCCATGAACAGCAGACTTAGCTTCCACACCCCCATCCGCCAGTTCCGCTCCGCGAGCCTTGCCCTCGCCGCTGTGCCCCGCATCCAACGTACGACCTCCGGCGGCAGATCCGTCTCCTACCTCGCCTCCAAGACCTGGAACACTCTCTCTACCCACATACGACAGACCCAAGACCTACTCGCCTTCAGAAGACTCGTTAAGACCTGGCTCTTCGAACAGTAGCAGCACTCTCCCCTCAGCGCCTTGAGACCCTCACGGGTAAGTAGCATGCTTTAAAAGTACTCTGATGGATTGATTTTCTTTGTAATGTGCAGTGAGTCTGGTTGCGGATATGGATTGTACTTTAATGGGCATGCGACGCAGTTCCCACAGGGGTAATGTCCCTTAACTGTAGGTGTATTCCACAGGGTTAATTGACTCGATGGCTGTGTTAGTGTGTTAGTGTTCACCAAAGATTACCTTAGACTGGTGTTTCTCTTAAATGAGAACATGGGTTTTTCGTAATTAAGCTTGTTAGACGTAAGGATCGGCCATTTCCTGTTGATTATTTTTTTCACGTCATTGGACCATGAATTGTATGTGGTGACACATATAAGTTGGTCTGGTTGTGTTTTTTCATGTGTGTCCAAAAGTGCTTCTCTAGGTGTGTTGCGTGACCTTTTGTTAGCCTTCTCTATGATCCTCTTAGGGTATTTCTTCTGTTTTAATTTAGTTGTAAGGAATGCTGCCTCCTTTTTATATGTTTGTAGGTCCGAACAGTTTCTGCGCACCCTTAAGAACTGACCAACCGGCAGATTTTCCCTGATTGAGCGTGGATGGGCACTGTCGAACCTCAACAGACCGTTCTTATCAGTTGGTTTAGTATACAGAGAGCTCGCTAGTGTGCCCTCTGTTGCTGTGAAAGTGACATCTAGGAATGAAATTTGTTCTTTGTGTGTAGTCATAGTGAAATGAAAGTGAGGATTCAAATTATCAACCCAGTTCTTGAATTCATTAGGGCTGTCCATTTTTTCTACTGGAGTTTTTCCGAGTGTTTGGAAAAAGGCATCTATTCTACCTCTTTAAAAAAAAAAATACATTAGACCCTCTTTATCCTGGCAGCTATCAGCCTATTTCTCGGCTTCCGTTGCCCGCAAAAATCATAGAGAAAGCCATGAATATTCAACTGAGTTCTTACTGCAATAACAACAATGTTTTTGACAAGACTCAGTATGGTTTTAGAGCCAATCACAGTACAGAACTTGCTCTAATTAAATCCTTTGAAGAGATAAGGGAGGCTCTTAACTGTGGTGGGAAGGCTGTTTTGATAATGTTGGACTTGTCAGCAACTTGCGACACGGTCCATCACAGGTTGTTGGTGGATCGGTTGTCTTCGGCTGGAGTTTGTGGCGTGGCTTGGAAACTTCTTCAATCTTTCCTTGCCAATAGAACCCAAACTGTCGATCTGGATACTCACAAATCTAGGCCATTTAGTCTCCCGTGTGGGGTCCCTCAAGGGTCCTCACTGAGTCCCACCCTCTATAGTATTGATGTGATACCATTAGCTGCACTGATTAGATCTTTTGGTTTTCAGTTAACCTCATATGCTGACGATACTCAGATCGCTTTATCCATTAAAAACGGTCATGAAAAGGAGGCCGGAGCTCGTTTCCACGACTGTATACAAGCCATAGTAGGTTGGATGACTTTGAATTGTTTAGAGCTGAACTCTACTAAGACTGAGGGGATTGTGTTCGGTAATGACCCACATATCTGGACCCCAGATTGGTGGCCCTCAGAGCTGGGAGATCAGCCCACTCCATCCCTGAAAGAAAAAAATGTAAGGGTCATCGTGGACAATAAACTGACTTTTAATGACCACATGAGCTCAGTAGTTTCCTCTTGCTTCTTGATCTTGCGAATTTTGAGGAAAATTAAATCTTTTCTCTCTCAAACGGACCTGAGGACAGTAGTCACAGTCCTGGTTATGTCACGTTTAGACTACTGTAATGGCATTTATTTGAATGCCCAAAATCAACATCTTAATAGGCTTCAGATAGCTCAGAATGCAGCCGCTAGGCGCCTGCTGTGTATACCGAAATTTGCTTCGGTAAAAAAGGAGCTAACTCTGTTACATTGACTCCCGGTGAGGCAAAGGGTTTGTTTTAAGGCCTTATGCGTAGTATTTAAGGCTCTTAATGGTATTGGTCCTGAATATTTAAGGCAAAAATTCAAATGGTCTCCCCCGATCAGGACCCTGCGGTCTAAAGGAGCTAAAATTGTCCAGATCCCCATGGTTAGGAAAGCCAGCTGGGGAGGTAGGAGTTTTATTACCTGTGCGTCCAAGGCTTGGAACAAGCTTCTTCTTTTTTTCTGAGAAATGCTGGAGATCTTCTTTCCTTTAGAAAGGGTCTGAAAACCTGGCTCTTTATTCATTGAACCCCCTTTCGACTATCGTTTAAGCAGAACTCAGCGCCAGGACACCCGAGGGTAATCGTGCGCTTATATGAATCTAATTAACATAACATAACATATCCCCTTTCCATATCATAAGTGTGAGAAAGTGGCTCTATATATACTGGACTAGAATGAAGTACAGTGTGTATAGAGCCCACAAACCCCAGAGGTCTAACAGAGGTTAAAGTCAGAACTGACCTTACTCTCCAAAGAGGTAGCTTGGTCGAGCAGTAAGGCAGTACCAGAGGACAGTGTAAAGCATTTGTTGTACACACTCAGTCAGCAAAAGGTTTCACACACTCAAGGACTGAACTCCAGGCCAATTGTTTTTATATCCTCAGATATAGGTGTTTTTTTTATTTTTAGAACCAACAGTTATAAAAATATACTTTTCTTGTTATGAGTTCTCTCATGTAATTACTTTGCAAAGGAGCAATAAAGTTTGTGCTCATAATTAATACAGTATTGACAGTAAGCAACACAATCCTAAAACACACTATAGCATTGAGCTCAATGGGTTTTCCACATGTAAGTACAGTTGATAACTATATAGATTACTTTAGTAGTCCCAGGACTAGATCTGAGATTCAGTCCTGGGGTCTAAGCTGAAACCAGGTTAGAAAAAACGTTTTAGTTACTTTAGCGAATTTTCATGAATATAAAGCTGTTTTAAAAGTTCACTCAGAAACTTTTCAAAGGAAATCTGACAATGTTCTTCAGTGGAAGAAAATTCAGGTTGCAGGTAAAGTACGATCGCGTTGCTTTTGTAACCCAGCACTGGTCTCCGAGGGCCAGCACTGGGGTCTTAGCTTAAAACAGGTAGGTAATTGTGTTTCAGTATTTCGTGTGATTTTAAAGAATATTTCAAGTTTTCAAAAGTAGACACTTAAAAGAAATTTCATAGAAAAGCAGACAATGGGTTCCTATGGAGAAAATACAGATTACTAGTAACCCCACTAGGGATTACTTTTGCGGTTCAGTGCTGGGCTGAAGGGTACAGCACTGGCTTCTCCCCTAATCACAGGTGAGTACTTCGGAATTCGGACTTTGGCTGATCTTATGTGAATATTTTCAGGTTTCAAAACTTCGCACTTTGAAAATTTTCGAGTCAAAATGAGTCAATGTTATCCAATGGCAGGTAAGTAAATTACCTGTTTCCAGGTGAATACTTGGTTGGTGAAGTTAAGGTTCCGGGCTTAGACTCAGGGGTCCCCCAGGGTCAGGTAAGTACAGTTAGTTCATTCCCAGCGGCACAGGGACGGCCGGGTGCAGAGGTAGGTAGGCCCAATGATATCCAATGAGGGAAGGGTGGCCTTCGGTTGGTGGCTGCTGGCTGCTGGCTAGCAGGCCACGCGACTGTGGGAGCTGGGCTCCTGGTCACTTGCTCAGGGTAAGGGGGGAAGTAGGATAGGACACAGGGGTCACAGCCAGCGGAGCGCGGGCGGCTTGGTGCAGGGTGCTTTTGAGCCGTCGGGTGCTCATTGTTATCCAATGGGAAAGGTCAAAAAGGAACAAAGGCTGCAGGCTTGGGAACGGGGACTCTCAAGGGGCGACCAGCACTTCGAGAGGCAGGTTGGGATCTTGGATCACAGGTAGGTACCCCAAAGGGAGGCACAGGGAGCTGTAGGGCGCCGGGTGCAAGGGTGTCTTTTGGTGTCGGAAAAGCTTACCCTCGGCTTGTCGCGGTTGGGGTGGCCCCTTGTTCTGAGTCTGCAGGCGTCGGCTGGTTCGTCAAGGAGGGTCTTTGGGCACTGGACTTCGGGTCCCAGTCGCCGGGGGGACGTTCTTGTAGTCTTGGTTCGGTTGGGCCCGGCCCGGGCTCGGCGGGTGCAGAGTGGGCTGGTCCAGAGCTTCCTGGTGGGTAGTTGCAGCAGAGCCTCTGCTGATGGGAGTCCCAGTCTTCAAGCGGGTCAAGGCAGGCAGGTCCTCCGGGTATCCCAAGGTTGCTGTCCGCAGGAGTCGCCGGAATTAAGCAGGAGCAGGTTCCAGGATCGACAGGCTGGTAGGGCTGGGGCCAAGACAGTTGTTGTCGTCCTGTTGTTAGCAGCTGCACTGCGGGTCTTCTTCTTGATCTTCTTTTCGTAGCTGGATCTGAGTAAGGAAGGTTCAGGGAGCCCCTAAATACTGAATTTAGGGGTGATACAGGTAGGGCACGGACAGGGACCAATGGGTCCCTGCCCTGGGGTGGGTACACCCCCTAGCCTGCTCCTCTCCTGTGAGAGGTGGGCAGGAGCCTAGCTGTGATAGGTTAGGGCTCCCCATCTTCAAGATGGCTGGAGCCCGGGGTCGTGCTTCACCTAGTCTCCCCCACCTGGGGGGTGGGGTTGGCACAGGCTGGCACCACCCCTTCCTGACGTAGTTTTTCCCGCCAGTCTTCCCGCCAGAGTGGGGGGCAGGACGGGTGGGGGCTGGTTGCTGGGTACAGCAAATGGTCTGGAGAAGCTCACAGAGGCGGCATGCCTTTGAAGCTTCCCCCTGCCCATCCTGTGAGAGGAAACCTAGCAATTCGCCCAGGATGTGCATTGTTGCAGGCCCAGGAGAGCGGGGGCTCTCCTACCCAGGGGTCCAGCAACATGTCTGTTGTGTGGTAGCCTCTGCAGCCACTCAGTCAGACGTGGATTGTAGGTTAGGGTTTCAGAGGGCATCTCTAAGATGCCCTCTGGTGCATTTTACATTACATCCCACACTGGCATCAGTGCAAGTTTAATGTGCTGAGAAGTTTGATACCAAACTTGTCAGACTTCAGTGTAGCCATTATGGTGCTGTGGAGTTCGTAATCCCAACTTCCCCGCACCATATACTCTTAATGGCATCACTGCACTTACAGTGCCCTGGAATGGCCCTGGGTACTGTAGGGGCACAGAGCTCATGCACCTCTGCCCACACCTCTGGCATAGGGCACCCAGCCAGAAGGGTGACTGAAGTATGCCAGGGCAGTGGGTTCTGTGGGCATGGCACACAGGGATGTGTGCCATATCGACTCTGGTTTTAGTTCTGCACTTAGGCACTCAGCCTGCAAAGGCAGTGTGTGGGTGCCAGGGTACAGGGCCCCTGAGGGTGGCACAATAAGTGCTGCAGCCCTCAGGGGTCTTCTCTGGTCACCATGCCCTGGGTACCTAGGGTACCAACTACTAGGGGCTGACAGGTGGCCATAGATGCCAATTGGGTTTTGTTTCAGTACAGTTTTAGGGAAGGAACACAGGCCCTGGGTACCTGGTTGGCAGGGACTCAGGGCACACTCAGTCAAAGCACATCAGCAATTCAGAAAAAAGTGGGGGCATACCAAGGCAAGAAAGATGGCACTTTCTCACAATAAGATTATCCTCAATGTACCTATACCACTTGCAGATCTTCATTGTATAGGGATTATGAGTCCAAATATGCTGGCCTTCAAAATAGCTGACGTAGAGGCAGGCTGAGCGTGGGGCGAATGTGATGCCCATAGAAGTACCATGTACTTGAAGGTACAATTGATTCTCAAACTTAAAGATGTTTTCTGTGAGTGCCAAACGTATGAGTGTAATAATCCACTCTAATGGGGCTGCCCACACCCACTCTTCCTGATTCAAAATTTCATCCACTACTCTGATGCTCTCTTCTTGCGGAATGTTAGTGTATAATGCCTCTATGTCAAGGCAGACCAGGATGTTTTCTTCAGGGTTGTATTCAACATTTGTTAAGAGGTTGAAGAGATGTTTCATATCCTGCACATACGACCTGATGCGTGTCACCAAGGGGCGTATGAACCAATTTGTGTACTTAGACAATGGATCCAACAGTGAGCCAATGATCGAAACGATGGGCCTGCCTGGTGGAGGAATTTTGCCTTTATGAATCTTAGGGATCGTATAGAATAGTGGGGTCCCAGGATCTTCTTGATTCAGGAAATCATGTTCCTTTTTCGTGATCCATTTTCTTTGCAGGGTGTCCGCCGTGAGTGTACCGATGGTTGTCCTTAGACATCGGGTCGGGTCTCTATTGATCTTCTTATAGAATAGTGTGTCTGCCAGAAGATTCATGCAGGCAGTCCTGTATGCATTTATGCTCTGGATAACCGTGGCGCCGCCCTTGTCCGCCAGCTTTATAACTATATCCGTTCTGGATTTCAGGGATTCAAGGGCTGTCTGTTCTTTTGTACTCAGGTTGTTAAACCCTTCTTTTCTTGGCTGTAGTTCCTCAACTTCTTTAACAACCGCTTCTTCGAAGGTCAGGACATCAGGAGGCATCATTTTTGAGGGGGGAAAAACATAGATTTTAGACTAAGGGCTGTGTGGGTGCCATCCTCTTTATCTCTGAAGAACGTCTTCAGGCAAATCTTCCTGAAAAATTCCTCCAGTTCACAGCGTAGACGGAATTTGTCTAGGTAGGTAGTAGGGACAAAGGCCAGTCCTTTTTCCAATACAGTGCACTCATCAGTGGTCAGAATAGTGTCAGACATGTTCACCACTAGTCCCTCATGTTGCTCGTCCCTGGTTGTTGTTGGCCTCTGGTGTTGCTCCGTGTGTTCATCTGTGTCCTGTCTTCTTCCCATTGAATTCTCTTGTTCCCGCATCTTCCTCCTTTCCCTCGTCTTCTGCCCTGTCCTCAGAAAATGCTGGTTGTAGTCGGATTGATAGTATGGACCGACAGGAAACTGGGTAGGACCTTGGAACGTTAACGGGCCATATGGGTCTGGCCATGGATACATCCGTTGGTGTCCGTACCGTTGGTTGTAGCCACCCCTGCGTGGTCATCTTGCTCTTCCACGCCAACTTTTGTTTAACCCGTCACTTGACCAATCATCATGCTCTGAGCCGATTGTCCACTATGGGATGATCCAGAGTCTGAGTTCTCCTGGCCTTTATAGTCCTCTTTGATGTAGGGGTACACCTTTTCATGACTGAATTTCTTCAGATCTTTTTGCAATTGACTGATTTTATTCTGCATTAGATAATCCTTATGTTCTGATATCTCCTTGTTCACCTCTTCCAGCTTCTTTTTGTATAGGGTCAGATTGATCTCTGTTACCAGTGAGTCCTCACTGGTTTTAATTTTGATCAGTAGAGCATCTGCAAGCCTCATGGCTGTGTTTATGATTAAAATTAGCCAATCGCGTGAACAGCGCCACGCGATCATCGACCACTCTTTTTTAAAATGGTGGATCATCCAAAAATATCCTAGGTGCATTGGTCACCAACAGTCCTGTTGGTCTCACCTTACCACGGAGATATTCCGTCATAATGGCTCTGTGTAACAAAATTCTCATCTGGCCTCTTTTGAGTTCTTTTAGTTCATGCCAGTTTTGGGCTTGGGTAAGGATGGATGAAGCAATAGTTTTAGACTACAATTCCCATGACCCTATGGTCAGGTTTTCCGCGACGCCACGTACCCGCAATGACGTCACGCGATGGGCGGCACTATCAATCAGTGCCGGTTTCCCGATATAAGATGCATTACAAATACGCCGATCCCCACACAGGCTCGTACAAGCCGGGGACCGAGACCGAACAGGTTTGATGACGGGGCAGGACTCTTGATGAAGTAAGTGACCATGAATGCGGGGGTAAGAAGGATCATTTCGATCCCCGTTCCCTTTAAAGAGCGGATTGAGTTTTTTACCGCCACGCTCATATTCCCATAACATTTGGGTAAGACAGTATGGATGTTTGTGTAGGGATTCTGATTTCAGCAAATATGATCCATTTGACAGTGCTATATTAGTCAGACCCAGCCAAGAGGGTGCAATCCGTAAACAGACTCAACAACCAATAACAATCATTCCTTCTGTTAAAAAATCACACAAAAAAACCAAAGCTCCATCCAGAAAAACCATAACTAAACATCCCACTGTTAGTGGAACAACAACACATGCAGGGGCAGCAACTGAAGATACTCAGGGGAAGGACCAGGACCAGGAGCGTACAAACAACTTTGATGCACCTACAAAACAGACACAAGACGACCAACTAATAGAAAGAGTTGGTAACCTCTTGGCGATATTCATGTCACCAATCGAATCAAGATTGACCCGAATTGAAAAGAAACTTGAGGAAATCATCGCTGTTAACAAAAAGACTTCTAGAGATATCGTACCTATCAATACAGCAGCAAAAACAAATATTAGTAAATCTACTACTATAGAACAGATGGAAAAAGCCACAACATCTGCAGATAGAGCGACAAAATCACAGCCAAATCCTGTTCTTCCTCTAAGCAGAGATAAATCTACAAACAACTCTACCACAGGAAGTGGCCCAATTTCAAGTATAACTACTAGCGCTCAGACTGCGACTGAAACTCCAGGAAAGACGACAGCACCATCTCATGATAAAAAAAAGACACACAATCATTCGATTTCTACTTTCACAAATTTTCAAAAACCTCGGTCAACACATGATCCACCATATAACTCAAGGCAGATCCCTCCAAGAATCAATCTTCCTCCTGAATGTGGTGCCTATGTATTGGTCTTGGTTAACGTTCCTAGACTTCGACACGATCAGGAGGAAACTTTTTCGTCCTTGAAAAATACGATTTTGCACTGGCTGATAGCAAACTGTAACTTCCCAATAGAATGTACAGGAGAAATAAATAATGTACAGAGAGTAGGATGGATAGGCCCCTTGAAGAAAAAATTCGAAGGTGACTGTGTATCCATAAGTTTCAAGAATCCGCAATGGGCCGAGAAGACCTTGGCTAGAGCCCCTCCACCCTCGGTCTGGGAATTTAATATTACTCTACTTCCGTTGGGGTACTTTTATAGACATTTGATCACTAATATACCAACAATGGGATCTAATTTAGTTACTCCTTTTCCTGATCACCATCAAATGTTTGAAAACAACTCTTCCTTTTTACATCAGTATCCTAAATTTACATATCCAAATGTTCATGCACAAAGACACCAACCGCAGGTACATTCACATTTTACACCCCATCCCTATCTGTCTACAATGCCTCATAAAGAGTATAGGGACCCTCGCTGGCAACAAGTGGCTGCCGCACCTGGCAACCTTTACAGCATCCCGACCCAAAATAGATTTGCGGCACTATCTACCCTTGATTTCAATGATTGACAAAAAAATATCCATCTTGAAGGGGTAATGACCCATACATTAAATCCAGTAGCTCAGGTGTCAGATAGTGTCCTAGACAGACAGGAAATAGATATTCGAAATTCTACTGTAGAGAATACCTTAATTCCCCACAATCAAATAGGGTCAAATGGTGAAACTAAATCAGTACAACCAAAAATTAGCTCTGAACTCTCAGAAAATTCATCAATTACGATAACTTCTCCTAGACAAAATAGTAATACCTCTCTTATACATATGACTTTCTGGAATATAGCAGGCTTGCTGGCCAAAGTAACAAATCCTAACTTTATAAATCAAGTGAATGAGAGCAGTCTTATTTGTCTCCAGGAAACCTGGGCCATTGATCCATTACATATAATGGGGTACAAGACCTTTCTCTCCTCGGCAAAAAAATCTCCATCTGGAAGAAATAGTGGTGGCCTAATTATTTATATAGCAAATACTTTATGCTATGAGGAGATCATCCCTGTTAAACTAAAAGAGAACTACCAAATAGTTATTCTAAAGAGAACCAAACAGACGTTCTATATTATAGTAAATTTCTATAATAATAAGAAATAAGATGATTTGACCAGTCTTCTTCAAGAGATTTCTCTAACCTTACAAGACTTAAAAGAGAAATATATTAATAAAACATGCACCATACTCTGGGGTGGCGATTTCAATATCCATTTATGTGAGAATAAAAACACAGATAAATGTGGAATTGAGGAAGATGATGGCAATATGATAACTCACTTTACGCACTCATACGAGGGCGAAAAAATGAATGAGGTTGTAACTGAATTAGAATTGGGCTTTGTAAATGAACTAAAATCTCCCCAAGTACCCTTTACACCAACCTTTAATGGTAGGGGACTAATGAGTCTGATAGACTACGTCATGATCTCAGCACATAAAGGCCCAAATGTAGAATTATTCGAAGTAGTCAAAAACCCTCTAAGCGATCACTTCCCCATTATAATCGCCCTAAGAGATCAAAATAAACAAAAAGATCTTGACATATTAACTTTATTAGATCAACAAAACCTAGAGTTGGGTTCTCTTAATGGCTATACCTTAAAATGGGGAAATACTGACAAAAAAGCGATCACCTCAGGAATAGTTACAGCATGCAAAAACGAGATATCAATTTGTCTAGAGCACGAGGCAGAAAGTACCAATATAATAGCTAGTTTTAATACCATTATAGAAAAGATAAAAAAGGCACTCACCAGATCCTGTAAACAAAAAAACCGAGCGAAGAAAGGCTGGTTTAATTCAGCTTGCACTAAAGCATATACAAAACTGAAAAAAGCGCTTGGCAGGAATCAAAGAGATAGGGAGGAAATTACCATTCTAAGAAGAGAATATGCCTTAGCAATAAAAAATAGAAAGCAAGAGATAAAAGTCGATTTATGGGACCGTCTAAAGAAGAGCTCAGAATTTAAAGATAGCGCTGAGTTCTGGCAAATAGTAAGGTCACCATATCTCACAGGCAAAGAGGATTTACCTTCTATAGATGTTGCAATTACCAACACTGAATGGGTAAATCATTATTCTAATGTTTTTGGTTTAGGATCATTACATAACATGGAAACAATGGATTCATTGAACCAAGTTATCTATCCATTAAACCTGCAGTTCACACATGATGAGGTAAAGAAAGTATTAAAATCCTCAAAAATAGGCAAGGCCCCGGGGCCAGACGGGGTTCCCGTTGATATCTTCAAACATGAGGAAGAACTTTGGTCCCCGCTTTTGACAAATGTTCTAAATGCAACCTTAGAAGAAGGTCTGATAAAATCATGGAAGACCTCCGTACTGGTCCCGATCTTTAAAAAGGGAGACCGAAACTCACCAACTTGTTACAGGCCTATCTCACTCCTGGACTCTCTTGGGAAGGTCGCTGATCGGATCGTTCTCGAGAGACTCCAGGAGTGGGCAGCTACAAATAACATTATATCAGATATACAGTACGGATTCCGAGAGGGACTAGGTACAATAGATCAAGCGTTAAACCTGTCTTTGTTGGCAGGAAAGTACTTAGAGGCCAAGGGGAATGTCTTTCATATGGTGTATGTAGACCTATCCGCAGCCTTTGATTGTGTTATACACTCAAGGCTGTGGAAGATCATTCTCACAATGGGAGTTGACCCTCCTATTGTTGACTTTCTTCGAGAACTTTGTACCGGAACAACAGGCAGAGTGCGATTTGGGACAAAGGGCCAATTGACGGAGAGTTTTGGTGTGGAAAAGGGGGTCAGACAGGGATGCGTGCTGGGCCCCTTTTTATTTACCCTCTATACAAATGGCCTCGAGGCCGCAATGCTTGAGGGAAGTAAAGACCTCCCCTCGGTTGGCCGTCGGCATATACCCGCTTTGTTATATGCCGACGACGCGGTCATCCTGGCTAGAACTTCAATGGAATTGCAGCGAGAGTTGGATAAATACTGTGAATTTATGTTAAGTCTGAACTTGTTTTTAAATGTTAAGAAAACTTTCACTATGCATGCGGGGAAAAAGAACCTGAAACCTAAAAGAATATATGTGAAAGGAGAAGCACTGGAAAGAACATCCACTTACCAATACTTGGGAATCGTGATTGATGACAAATTCAAGTGGAAGGCAGCAATCACTGCCAGGAAATTATCCTTTTTAAAAGCAACAACGGCTCTGAGATCATTTGCTCAAAAATTGGGACATAAACCACCTTTAGAAATGTTAACAATTTATAAGGCAAAATGTGTCAGTACCGCCACTTATGGGGCAGGGATATGGGGATACGCAAATGTGACTGATCTACAAAAAACAGAAAACTCCTTTTTAAGAACCCTACTAGGGCTACCGAAAAATTCTTCTACATATGCCTGTCATGAAGAGCTGGGCATAGATCATCTAGAGGATATTATAAAAGCCCAACCTATAATGCTCTGGCGCAGAATCTGGTTTACCGAACAATGTCACCTAACCAGACTCATTATCCAAGATATACAGACGCTTGACCACTATGGGAGGATGAAATGGACAGCATATGTAAAAGCCTTTCTAAAAGACATGGGATACAAACATTTTTTTACAGACCCATTATCTTTAAACAGCATCTCTAAATCAGAACTGAGAAAAGCATGTCTCTCACATTTGTGCCAAATACGCCTGTTAAAAGAAATCCATAAACCTTCTGTACAACAAAGTTTGTTGGTACAAACAGTCCCATCTGTTGAACCTTATTTGATGTATAAAATGACTCAATTTGAAAAATTACTTCCGACACGTTTTAGGTTCAATATGTTCCACCAAATGGTCTGCTTCCCTACACAGAATGATTGGTCATCAAAATCTTTATTGTGTCCCTGTGATTCCCAATCACAACAGTCAACAATACATAGAACCTTATTTTGCAAGTTCTTTGAGGTACCCCGCAGACAATGGCTATTGCCCATATTAAAATACTGGGGCTTACGCCAATGTCGTCCAGCTTACATGGCGTTACAATATCTTGAAAATGAACTAATAGCAAAAGCAATTGTACGCTTTCTGAAATTTTGTATACGCCATCGTTCTAACCTTTGATAACCAAACGAATGAATAGAACACAAAGAACAGTAGTACAAGTTTAGTCATTTTTAAATACTGTGCTTTTATAAAACTGCATTTTTAAATATTTGATTTTAACAGCTTTTTATTAATTGAATCAATGTACAAAAGTGTATTTCTATGAACTTTTATTTTTTTTTTTCTAAAAACCGAATAAAGTTCTTTTTTGACTGTTTGTAATGTAACATATGTTTTTACTAAAGAAATGATATTTAATTCCTTGTGAAACAGTTAATGTCAGTTTGCGAGCAATCTCGCCGCTGCACTATAGTCTGTCACATAGCAATGTCATATACAGGGTTTGATGCGAGTGGCACAAGATTGGAAGAGATTGAATACTACTAAGTTGCACAAATGTTTGGGCACTGGTGGGCTCGTTCTCTTTCAATATAGTGCGTAGTTGGGAAACACTTGCATGGAATTCCACATGTATATTCATACAAGGCTGTATGTTGTTTTCTCCTTTTTCTCTGTTTATGTTTTACAGCTGGAGACCCAGGTGTGATAGATAAAATATTTATCACAACACATGAGGAGCAGCTACTCCGCCCTTTCATCACTGACAGGATAGGGGATGCCCTTAACTGATACCTAGGGAGACCAACCTTAGCCCTGAAGAAAGTCCGGGACTTTTACGGCAGCATATGGACTGAAACATGTTGGCAATAGGGTCTTAGGACCATAACATTCCTATGCTGACCCTATATTTATGTAATTTTAATAACCCTGACAGACCCAACAATAAAGGGAAACCGGGGATCTGTCTGAGGTTTTTAGGTCTCGCGCCTGAGATGCATATGGCGAAGCCATATGCCATCGCGCAGGCGCGATACTATAGTTGCCGGGTCTGCTTCCCAGGAGACAGGAGACTGTCACGCGCACGCTCAGGAAAGCGATCGGAGCCGGCCGCGCGCGCGCCTTCCCAATCTCCTGTCTCTCTGGGAAGCACACAAGCAAGCCCAGCAAGCCCCGCCAAGGCACCACGAGCACGTCTCACGTGAACACACACCCAGAAACTTCCCGGGTCCCTGTTGCAGTGTAACAGGTACATGAATCGGTGTAGCTCTACCAATGACGAGACAATATACAATATTAACCCGCCCCGTCCCTCCTTGGTGTTGAATAGTCAAGTGTCCTGAGTCGGACTCGAACTAATGTGAATCAGTCTCCCAACCTTTCACCTGCCCCAGCATTCTGCGCAGCCGCAGCGCTGCACTAGGCAGTCAGTTGAAGACGCAAGCAGCATGACGTGCAGTTGCAGGCCTCTGAATCAGGTACTTAAAAGTCCGTAAATAAGGCTGCTTTTATGTGAACCTATTTACAACAAGGGGTGGTGAGGGACAGAGTCTCTGAATTAAGCAGAAAGCTCTCACCCAGTCAAGAGACCAGGGCTAGATCCAACACCGTTTTTTAGCTCACTGCACCATCCCAGTTTCAGAACCTGGCTGTATGCAAATTAGTCTGTTCCTGTCCCAGTGCATGATGGGAACAGGGCAAACCAAACTACAAAAGCCAATTCTTACACTGGGAAGGAAACAAGCTCCCGGGGACCGGTTTCTGGCATTACAGCCGTCTTCGGCCCGGTTTGCTTGAATCCTGATGGTGCAATGAGCAAGGGTCTCACATCTGAGAATACCCTTCCACGCTTAGGGTGGACAAAAATATTTACAACAAGGGGTGGTGAGGGACAGAGTCTCTGAATTAAGCAGAAAGCTCTAACCCAGTCAAGAGATCAGGGCTAGATCCAACACCGTTTTTTAGCTCACTGCACCATCCCAGTTTCAGAACCTGGCTGTATGCAAATTAGTCTGTTCCTGTCCCAGTGCATGATGGGAACAGGGCAAACCAAACTACAAAAGCCAATTCTTACACTGGGAAGGAAACAAGCTCCCGGGGACCGGTTTCTGGCATTACAGCCGTCTTCGGCCCGGTTTGCTTGAATCCTGATGGTGCAATGAGCAAGGGTCTCACATCTGAGAATACCCTTCCACGCTTAGGGTGGACAAAAATATTTACAACAAGGGGTGGTGAGGGACAGAGTCTCTGAATTAAGCAGAAAGCTCTCACCCAGTCAAGAGATCAGGGCTAGATCCAACACCGTTTTTTAGCTCACTGCACCATCCCAGTTTCAGAACCTGGCTGTATGCAAATTAGTCTGTTCCTGTCCCAGTGCATGATGGGAACAGGGCAAACCAAACTACAAAAGCCAATTCTTACACTGGGAAGGAAACAAGCTCCCGGGGACCGGTTTCTGGCATTACAGCCGTCTTCGGCCCGGTTTGCTTGAATCCTGATGGTGCAATGAGCAAGGGTCTCACATCTGAGAATACCCTTCCACGCTTAGGGTGGACAAAAATATTTACAACAAGGGGTGGTGAGGGACAGAGTCTCTGAATTAAGCAGAAAGCTCTCACCCAGTCAAGAGATCAGGGCTAGATCCAACACCGTTTATTAGCTCACTGCACCATCCCAGTTTCAGAACCTGGCTGTATGCAAATTAGTCTGTTCCTGTCCCAATGCATGATGGGAACAGGGCAAACCAAACTACAAAAGCCAATTCTTACACTGGGAAGGAAACAAGCTCCCGGGGACCGGTTTCTGGCATTACAGCCGTCTTCGGCCCGGTTTGCTTGAATCCTGATGGTGCAATGAGCAAGGGTCTCACATCTGAGAATACCCTTCCACGCTTAGGGTGGACAAAAATATTTACAACAAGGGGTGGTGAGGGACAGAGTCTCTGAATTAAGCAGAAAGCTCTCACCCAGTCAAGAGATCAGGGCTAGATCCAACACCGTTTTTTAGCTCACTGCACCATCCCAGTTTCAGAACCTGGCTGTATGCAAATTAGTCTGTTCCTGTCCCAGTGCATGATGGGAACAGGGCAAACCAAACTACAAAAGCCAATTCTTACACTGGGAAGGAAACAAGCTCCCGGGGACCGGTTTCTGGCATTACAGCCGTCTTCGGCCCGGTTTGCTTGAATCCTGATGGTGCAATGAGCAAGGGTCTCACATCTGAGAATACCCTTCCACGCTTAGGGTGGACAAAAATATTTACAACAAGGGGTGGTGAGGGACAGAGTCTCTGAATTAAGCAGAAAGCTCTCACCCAGTCAAGAGATCAGGGCTAGATCCAACACCGTTTTTTAGCTCACTGCACCATCCCAGTTTCAGAACCTGGCTGTATGCAAATTAGTCTGTTCCTGTCCCAGTGCATGATGGGAACAGGGCAAACCAAACTACAAAAGCCAATTCTTACACTGGGAAGGAAACAAGCTCCCGGGGACCGGTTTCTGGCATTACAGCCGTCTTCGGCCCGGTTTGCTTGAATCCTGATGGTGCAATGAGCAAGGGTCTCACATCTGAGAATACCCTTCCACGCTTAGGGTGGACAAAAATATTTACAACAAGGGGTGGTGAGGGACAGAGTCTCTGAATTAAGCAGAAAGCTCTCACCCAGTCAAGAGATCAGGGCTAGATCCAACACCGTTTTTTAGCTCACTGCACCATCCCAGTTTCAGAACCTGGCTGTATGCAAATTAGTCTGTTCCTGTCCCAGTGCATGATGGGAACAGGGCAAACCAAACTACAAAAGCCAATTCTTACACTGGGAAGGAAACAACTCCCGGGGACCGGTTTCTGGCATTACAGCCGTCTTCGGCCCAGTTTGCTTGAATCCTGATGGTGCACTGAGCAAGGGTCTCACATCTGAGAATACCCTTCCACGCTTAGGGTGGACAAAAATATTTACAACAAGGGGTGGGATGGGGCAGTGAGATAAATAACGGTGATGGATCAAGCCCTGATCTTTGGACTGGGTAAGAGTGGTCTGTTTAACTCAGACACTCTGTTCATCACCACCCCCTTTTCTAAATCGTTTATGTGAACCTGGTATTGTGTCATGTGGAAGTTTGAGGCACGTGTGAGCTGAGCTGCTTGCTTTATAGTTCACTCACTGTTCACCATTTCAGTTCAGCACGACATCATGTATGAGGTGATGCAGCGGGTCACACTCACACAGTAACATGAGTAATGGGTATTTGAATCGCTGGTGGTGGTATTTCTGTACAGCTAGCAGGATGGCTCACAATTTACTGTGCAGACGTAAACATAAGGAGTGAGCATTTTGTATTTTTTCAGTGAATGCTGCGCATGGGGGAAGATGGGCAGATAAAAAACCGGCACGTAAAAGCTTCCATTGGAATGGTTGAAAAGAAGGTGGATGTCTCGATGAGTAGGTTTATCAGTGGCTGTGTGCCTTCAGCACACACAGTCCGGCCTGGTTATCTCTGTGCATTATTGCTAGTGTGTTATGAAAGTGATTTAACACACAATAAAAAGTATAAGTACCAAGGCCACGTCATAACATCGCTATCTATGGAAGACTCAAGGCTTTTTTTAGTTGAAGCGCAACCTCTATTTAATAAAATAGATGCAGACAGGGAGCTTCAAATAGCTAATACTGGCAATTTATATCCTAAAGACCAACAGCCTATGTTCCTCTGCCAAGGCCCTGTGTAGTTGCTAGGGGCTTCGTAGGAAGACATTGTGTTGTAACCCAGCAGCGCTCAGCCCAGGGCTTGGGAAAATATATAAAGTGTGTATATATGCAACTAATCAGGGGTGCTGTTGGCTGCACTATCAGCAGGATTGTAAATAATCTCCTGACAGATCTGAACATCTTACTCAAAACTTGACCTTTGTACATGAGCAAATAAAGTGAGTGCTACAATCTGTCCCAAAGATGCTGGTAGGGCACAGGCTGTTAGGCCGAAGATCACACAATTGGATGACTGCAATGTGGAGCAACCATTCAACAACAACTAGTTCAAATATGTTCTCTCAATGTTTCAAGCTTTATTACAAATGTCACAAAAAGATGTTAATATTTCACTTCTGTTCTTGGATTTTCATCACAATAAAATACACTGAACATAACCTCTTAAGCGCTGCAGACGGCCAACGGTCGTCACGAGCGCTACCTCCCCAGTGCTGCGCACGACCATTGGACGTCCATTCAGCACTAGTTCCAATGGACAGCGCAGCACTGGGGAGGGATATTTGCGAAGCAGCTAAGGTGTTAATCTTCACAAAAGTTATGTACACAACTTTAACCTATTGCCATTATAAATCACAATAACTTTTATTTAAGTATTAATTATTAAAAAAATGAAGACATTGTTATTTGTAATATCAATGCATTTAAGTCACGTAAATACAACACATATTGCATTACAAATGCTATAGGTGTCACATTTGCGAAAGTTAAAACTATTGGCATTGTGAATGACAAAGCTATTAATTTCGCTGTTTTCAAAACCAACACATCAATAAAATATTAGTCATTTACAATACCAATAGCTCAAACTTTCCTGATGCGAGACCTATTGCATTGCAAATGCTTGTTTATCTATATAGTCTCCTTGGCCTCCTATAACTTCAAAGAGCTCCCAACACTGTGGTCTAGCCCACCCCGACTTTTAGGTGTCGGGGTGACCCGATGATGAAGCATGACACCACTAGGGTGTGTGAGGGTAACTAAACAAAAAGGAATTGCTTCCTTGCTCACCTATTAATGAAGTCACACGATTTCCCTCACACTTCATTGTTCACGTCCTCCCTCTTAAGTGCTTTCTGAGTGACCATTACCTGGTCAGTTGGAGTAATTAGTCGTGGTATTGTAAACTAAAATATTACCACATTTATCTCCAGCTTTTTGCTAACCAAAATAAAAAGCATCTGACAATGTGCTTTTGTAGCTGGAGCACCAGGAAGTGTGCTAGGAGGAGAGAAGCTGCATTTGGCCTGCCCATCATGCTTGTGATCTTGGGGTTTGTCCTAGGATGACTGAGCAAATACAGATTTTTTTAAATCCTTTCACTTCTCTTTCACTTCAGGTCTAATAGTCAGATGTCTGCAGGCAGCCTAGTCTAAAAACAAAAAAAAAACAGAAGGTGCAACTTTGTTTGTGGCATACTTTTAGAATAGTTGCTGCTAAGATTGTAGCTTGGCTCACGCTTGAATGTTTAGTTGAAGATAGGTGTGGTAGGGAATGGGCTCAATATGGTTATTCCAATAAATATATCTCAATCATTTGCGGGTAGACATTACATTGGGTTAATTGAGATTATCATACTTCTCAAGACAGTCCAAAAAGATCTCGAGGGCATGGGCACCAAGGCTGAAGCACAATTCTTTAGCAGTTCCTGTTTGCTACCTTCACTTGAGAGACTTGATAGACTTCAAACTTTAGAGAAAAGTTTCTAGAGCAGAATGCAGCGCTTTTAAGTTACCCAGCTCCATGCTTGAGTGGCTCATAGGGTTCAGGTGTTTTTTTGTAGTCTGTTAATGTAGTTCTGTTGGCCCCTTTTTACAATCAAGATTGCATGTCACCAGATGCAAGGAAGGGGATTGGTCTGTATGAGCAGGAATCGAAGAAACTTGAGAACTCTGCCAGTGGAAATGTGTTGCGAGAGCCACTCAGTGATGTTCTGACTTGTGCACTTTGAATAACGGAGACCTGTCCTGGCCCAAATAAAATACGTACTTGTCATTTGTAGTATAGTGTCAAGATTCTTCCTCACCAATAAAGAATCAGTGGTGTACCTTTGGCTTCCAATTAAAGAAGCCGGAACAACCTAAATATGGCTGTTCTTTGATGCTTTCTTCCAGGAAATTTACAGCAGAAGGTGTAGTGTAGTTCCTATTTTCCCAATAGGCTCTGCGCATTGGAATAACATAAACAGCAGTGTAGACGTAGGACTGAGGTCATCTAGGTCTCTACTGACTATGTTAAACTTAATTTAGGTTTGCGCCAGCTAGCTCAGAGGTCACTGGAAACTTTCTTGAATGAATAGGGAGAGATCAGCTTCCCTGGCTCAGACAAGAAGGGATTCAGCTTCCGACAACCAAATAACATGACAACTTTGCTCCCTCAGAATAAGAGTAAATCTCTAGAGTCGTGTGAAAACAATAGACAGCTATTTCACTCAGTCAAATGTGCGTTCTTAGTTTCACCAGAGTGCGGAGAAGGGAGAGACGGGCGTTTTCAATAAAAGGTATTATTTATTGAGCAGTCTTCCTTCTCATGCAAGAGAAATGAATTGCCGCAATTGCAATACTTAATATAAAGTAAAGTACGTACAGTAAAAGGAGTATTATGAAATAATACTGTAAAGGCATTGGTATGGTTTCTTAGCCATAAGACACTTTAAAATGGATAAAATATATACATACATCTATACATTGGCTAACGTGCTCAACTGGTGCTTCTAAAATACGCCTACCCCGGTGTACCTGACCTAAGCCTAATACGTGGGAAGGAGTAAGTAAGTAGCGGTTTAAGTTAAGTTGGTCTTGCCAAGAATCTGATTCAAGAATTCTCTTTAAGGGTTTAGTCAGCACTGTACCTTGGGAATAGACTGTAGGAGGTCTGGTATCTCTCTTTCAGGACTCGATATCCCAGTCACCCGCAAGGATAGGCTGGAAACGCCGGAGCTGGATTTTCTCGGCAGGAGAAAAGACAGCATCTTTCTCAGCGCGTCAAAGAGGAGGGGCAGCGTCCATGGGATCTCGCATCAGCTGGGCTCTCGGGCAAGTAGATAGCTGCTCTGCTCCAAAACCACCACCGTGTGTTTGCTTAAGGCAACGTTGGTATATTTATACCTGAAAGGTGCCGAGTTTGACGTAAGGTTTGGACATAAGACGTCAATAAAGATGTCACTAAGAACTGGCCGTTCTTACAGTGCTCGCAGGAGTTCTATTACAAATCAAAACAAAGCAAGTGGGGATTTCCCAGGTTGCTGGAGGTTTGGTGTGTCGAAAGAACTCGTTGTGCTTTCTAGGAATCTAAGGAAGTGGCTTTTGCCGTGCCTTGGACTGCAAGGGCGATTTACTAAAATATGGATCTGATTCTTATGCCATTATAGGGATATTATTGATTATAGCTGTGCAAGGGCATAGAATAGCAATATTGATTCAGGTTCCTAGATAAAAACACAATACCCACTCCATGATCTAATGCCCATCATTACTAAAACTAAGCAATAGTAAACATGTAAAGGTGCATGTGTATTCCAACCCACCCCAAAATACATTTTTGCATTTGAAATGGCGTATGCGAAATACACGAAAGATTATTGGTACTGTACGTTTTATCAAGCAGTGTAATCATTCAGTAAAAAAAGGATGCATATATATTTAGCTGAACGATTTGCGAAAATTACACATGAAATGTCTCTTAATACAGAAAAGAAGGTCGAGACTATTTCATCACATATAAATGCAATTGCTTGTAAGTGTGCTAGAGGCTGAGGTAACATTTTGTCTCTAGAATTACTAAAAATAGAAGCTCTGTTCTTTAAGAATAGTTCTACTTTAAGCAGAGTACATGTCCCAGAAAAAAAAGGGTAAATATTTTGGAATTTTGAAAAAAAAAAAATTTCGTTTTCAGGGGAGAAAATAGTTTTCAGTAGCTTTTGTTTATCAAAGCCGAAGGCCGAATTCAGAGTTCAGGGGAACGCTGTGTGCCGGTTTGCTTAAAAAGTTATTCTTTCTGTTCAGGGGAGAACATTACTTCAGACAGATGTGCAAAAAAAACAGTCTACAGCTTCAGGTTAAAGTTCGACCATGGTTGAAAATGCTGTAACGGTACAGTCGTGAGACTGATTGCTATCATTGATGTGAGGATCAGCAATGCTCGCAGAAGGTCGTACCTGAGTGATGTTGCTCTCATCTCGTACTTCACTGCCACCACTTAATCGTAGTGGTGAAGTTTCAACGAATGCCGTCATCAGGATTGGTAACCGCTGGGGACAACACGATGCATGAGCCGTTACAGGACTTAGCAAAGTATCGATATCCATTGGTACTGCTGATCGTAGTGTAAGACAGGTGTCCAACACGCATTCTTCTCTGCATAGCATACATCGAAGCACAGGTAAGATGCAGTTCTGCCATATAGGTCTGAATGAAAGAAACCAGGTCATATTCAGATCTCTTAGCCGGGCTAATCCAAGGACTTTAGTTATGCGGTCCCGATAACGTATAGCTAGGATCGTTTCTTCCATTGTTGCTGGAGTCTTGTCTGCGGTTTGGCTTGCCATATCGGAGCAGAAGAGTCAAAAATAAAATTCCTGCTACGAGTCCCAAAAGTAGTGGTACGCCGCCAAAGACAGAATGGACAAAATTGGGAAAGATGCCCAGGACTGCTTCGAAGGGTGGTAGCAGTCCCGAAAAAATTGTCTTAAATACATGTGCGATGCCACTGGTATCTGACATATTTAGAATTTGACTTAGCATTTCTACGAAATGCACAGGGCAATTAGTTGATAAAAGTGTATGTATCTCTGCTGTTGTCCTTGCAACTTGAAGATCATATGTTTCTTTTGATGACGTTAAAGGCACGGTTGTCTGTAAAAGAACAGACTTCATTCTGCTTAAAGTATCAATTCGTATAGAAGAGATATTCAAAGAAGGCCAAATCGTCGCCTCTGTATCAGGAGGATACAATACTTGCATACAGCAATTGACCATGGAACTAACGCTTACGAGATATGCTTTCCCTCGCACCATGCCACACAGCTGTGATCCGTTATTAGAACGTAACTCCCATTGGAAAGTTGTCTAAAGAATGGCTCTATCTGTGTTGCAGGTGTGCCGTGCTGGTGGCATGAAAGGTTATTAAAAGTCCCCTCACAGGCCCCATGCAAATTAATACCTTGGCACAGAAGTATACCGCTTAGTGATCGTTTACAATTATTACCACTAAGAAATACATTCTGGTTCTTGTCACTATAACATGTGTGTGTATAAGGTAATTTCCATGATGACTTAATGTACCCTTTACCCAACCTTTCATACTGGCCTGCTGGTATATACTCTTGGCAATTTTTAAATTGGAAAGTTGTTATCGGAATTGTGATTATTCCGTGTATTATCCATTCAATGACCGGTCTTTCTGACATTGTCAATGGTAATCTCTCAAGTTTTTCAATGCTCAGAATCGTATAGCCTGACCCTTTTTGTGCCAAACTGATTTGTTTATCAGTAAGGTTAAAGATAGAGAAGAATGACGTTATGTTTAACAGACGCCATGGCACGTAGCCTGAACGCAGGTTTTGCAACGTCCAGCCTAGCTGTACAATAGAACGTAATTGGGACTGACCGTGTTGTAACAATAGTAAGTCCTGATCTATTATATCGATAGCAGATGATACAATACTGTCCAGTGAATATATTCTGGAGGACAGAGTCATTAACCCATTGTCCACAACAGAAAGTGATTTTTCCAAATTAATACGATCAATTTCTCGTATTTTCTCTGCTGTCTCAATTTGAGTTACTTTCCAAGCTTCGTTGTACGCCGCGTATATACTGGCCGCTATGAAACTTTTTTGACGCTGTTTGCGTGGTCCCATTATGAAATCGCGCAAGTCAGCACCGTCTTGAAGTAAAGTCAAGTGTTGCTTAATTTCTGCCAGTGTGGATGTCTTTAACCATTCAAGGCATAGTTTCCCTACACTGTATGTTGTCACTATCCCTAGATGTTGTCTCTGGGAGTATCTAGGGTCTGGTCTGGTCATTTTTAACCCCTGTATTTTGTTCAGGAATCTATCTTGACAGTTATTTGTGTCTGTTGGCCAGATTACCCACTTTCTCCAATCAGGATGTGTTCTGTTGTGGTGTAAAATTTGGGATTCGTCTATCTCAATATCTGTGGTCGTATTATCAGGTATTGGCTTTGAATAGACGGTTTGTTTAGGTCTTTAATCTTAGCTAGGCCAAGACAAGTAGTCTGTTGAATGGTGTCATTCAAGAACATTATTTGTTCGGGGATCATGCAGGCGTGAAATAATGCTTCTAAACCTTGGACCTGCCATTCTTTTGTACCTGAGATGGTTTTTGTTTCAATGTTGTTTTTCCAGAAATCAAAACCAAATGTAATCATTTTTTCATAAAATGTTTCCGAATAAATCAATTTAGTATTTGTCAACATAGTTCTTTACCCTGTTTTATCTAACAGTTTATAATAAAATGTTTCTGCATCACTTGTGTTAAACCCTGAGAAGTATGGGAATTTCTCATAAAATGTTTTCGAACTGCTTTTAGGTGGAGTTGCACAATGTTCCCATTGATTATACTTAAAAACATTTCTAGGTTGAGCAGATTTATGCAAATAGTGATGTGCATAGTGGTTATAGCAGTACATTTGTTCATAGTTCGATGAACCCTGTAAATAATCATGTTCTGTAAATTTTGCTGACATTACTAAATCTGACATTATATTATTTATGCTTTCAAAGTCCCAATCATCAGAAAATGTACTTGGTTTTACAAAGTCGCTTAATGAAACCTTGAACTGGTGTGGATATTTCAAGAGTTCGACTGGGCCATAGATTTCGTAATCCGTTTTGTCCCAAACTACCCCACCGGGTATTGGAATGGCTGTGACATTCACTGATGATAGTTCTCTTTTCTCGATGTGAGATGACTTGTGTGGCTTTAGGACCAAGTTGATGTTCTGACTTGCTGTGTCCATTGCACTGCAATACATTTTCCTAAAATTAGAACTAAAATTAGACCAAGAAGGAGTATAAGTACGCCTAATATAATACAAAATTCAATCAATGGTGCATTTAGATATGCTTCTTTGAGTTGATGAAAGAGTTCTGGTGCTTTGTCTTTAAACGTTTTTGTTGCTGGCGTTTCTTCAGGTTCGCTTGGATCTTCAGAAAAGTTATCGAAATTGATGAAGTAGCCAGATGCAGTTCTGTCAATTGTTGGAATTGCTTTTTCAATTTTTCTTTCATTAGCGTAGTCTGAGGCTACATCGTTGTAGACTGGTGTTTCTTGACGAACTGTTTCAATTTGGGTTTCAAGAGGCACAAGTTCCATGGCATTGTTGCATAGTCCTTTTTTATTCACTGCAGGTTTATCAAATGTGATTAGTCTTTCAGTTTGAACCTTTTGGATTGTAGCAAGTTTTGGAGTTCTGCTAATTCTTCGGAGGCCACTGGGCCTACTACTTATTATTCGCCACATGATTGTGGTTTTACCAGGTCGATTGATACAACTCGGTTCTCCTTTTTACCAGCAAGGGGCGGTAGTACAACTGATCTTGTTCTGCTGACAGCTAAGACAGGTACTGCTTTTCGGTAAGAAGGCCCAAATTCCTTCTTCATCGCGATCTTCTCTCTGACCAGATCCCCAATCTTTGGAATCCAGATGTCTTGCTGGGACAGGTGGTGTATCTTCAGTGGTTGTTGGCTGTTTTTTTTAACTTTATGTTGCTCAATTCAATTCATTGATTTATATAGCGCGCTACATACCCAGAGGGTCTCAAGGCGCTTGGAGAAGGGTGGGTAGTTACTTGTCGAATATCCAGGTTTTAAGTTGCTTTCTGAATGCTAGGTGGTTCTGAGGGAGGCGAAGGTGAGTGGGAAGTGAGTTCCAGGTTTTAGCCGCCAGGTAGGAGAAGGATCTTCCTCCCATGGTGGTTTTGTTGATGAGAGGAACAACAGCAAGGGCTTGGTGGGAGGAGCGTAGCTGGCGGGAGGGGGTGTAGAAGGAAAGTCGTGTGTTGAGGCATTCGGGTCCGAGTTCGTAAAGTGCTTTGTGTGCGTGGGTTAGAAGGCGGAATGTTATTCTCTTATTGATGGGGAGCCAGTGGAGGTTTTTCAGGTGACCAGAAATGTGATCTTTACGCGGAATGTCAAGAATGAGTCTGGCTGATGCGTTCTGGATGCGTTGGAGTTTTTTCTGAAGTTTTGCAGTGGTACCAGCGTATAGGGTGTTTCCGTAGTCCAGACGGCTTGTAACCAGTGCGTGGGTGACTGTTTTTCTAGTTTCAGTGGGGATCCAGCGAATTTTTTTTTGAGCATGCGAAGAATGTTGAAGCAAGATGATGAAACTGCGTTGAGTTGTCTGGTCATCGAGAGTGAGGAGTCCAAAATGACGCCTAGGTTTCGTGCGTGGTCTGTTGGGATGGGTGCTTTTCCAAGGGATTCTAGCCACCACGAGTCGTCCCAGGCGGAGGGGGAGGTACCTAAGATAAGGACTTCTGTTTTGTCGGAATTCAGTTTCAGGCGGCTGTGCTTCATCCATTCGGCTACTTCTCTCATTCCTTTATGTAGGTTGGTTTTGGCGGTGTTAGGGTCATTGGTGAGTGAAAGGATCAGTTGAGTGTCGTCAGCGTAGGAGATGATGTTGAGGTTGTGTTGACGTGCGATGGTCGCGAGGGGGCTCATGTATACGTTGAAGAGGGTGGGGCTGAGTGAAGATCCTTGTGGCACGCCGCAAATGACTTCAGTGGCCTCTGACTTGAATGGTGGGAGGCGGACTCTCTGAGTTCTTCCTGCAAGGAACGAGGTGATCCATTCCAGTGCTTTTCCTTGAATTCCGATGTTTCTGAGGCGTTGTAACAGGGTGCTATGACAGACTGTGTCGAAGGCTGCCGAGAGGTCTAGGAGGATGAGGGCGACTGTGTCTCCATTGTCCAGTAGAGTTCGAATGCCGTCTGTTGCTGCGATGAGTGCGGTCTCAGTGCTGTGTTTGGCTCGGAAGCCGGACTGTGAGGAGTCGAGGGATTTGTTGGTTTCTAGGAAGGCGGCGAGCTGTTTGTTGACAGCTTTCTCGATGACTTTGGCCGGGAATGGAAGGAGTGATATGGGGCGGTAGTTTTTTAGTTCGGTGGGGTCAGCTGTGGGTTTTTTCAAAAGGGCGCTGAGTTTGGCGTGTTTCCAGCTATCAGGGAAGGTGGCGGAGGTGAGGGAGCAGTTGATGACATCTCGGAGGTGTGGTGCGATGATGGAATCTGCTTTGTTGAAGATGTGGTGAGGGCATGGGTCTGTGGGGGATCCTGAGTGGATGGAGTTCATGAGGCGTATGGTATCATCCGTGGAGATTGGGTTCCAGTCATTAAGGGTGTTCAAGGGGGGTGAAGGTGAGGCAGAAGGTTGGGTGGGTTGGTCTCCGGGTTGGTTGTCGAAGCTGTTGTGGATGTCTGCGATTTTGTCGTGGAAGAACGAAGCTAGGGAGTCGCAGAGGTCTTGAGAGGGAGTGATGTCGTTGGAGTTGGCAGTGGGGTTGGTGAATTCTTTGACGATGTTGAATAACTCCTTGCTGTTGTGGGCGTTGTTGTCAAGTCGGTCTTTGAAAGCGGCTTTCTTGGCAGTTCGGATCAGTTGGTGGTGTATGCGGGTGGCGTTTTTGAAGGCGTCTTTGGTGCTGGAGTTTGGGTCTTTTTTCCAGACCTTCTCAAGGGAGCGACAGAGTTTCTTGGATTTCTTAAGATCATTGTTGAACCAGGGGGCGTTTTTGTTGCCTTGTTTGATTTGGCGTTTTTTCAGGGGTGCTAGGTTGTCGGCGCTGTTGGTTAGCCATTGAGTGAGGTTAATGGCTGCTTGGTTGGCGTTCGATGAGTGTTCAGGGGGTTTTTGAAGAAGCGATGAGATCTGGTCGATGGTGATTTTGTTCCAGTTTCTTCGTAGAGTGGGTTGAGGATGGTTGTGGTCTTTTTGTAGATAAAGTAAACGCAGCTGTGGTCCGTCCAATGGAGAGCTGTGGTGTGACTGAAGGAGATATGTTTGCTGGAGGTGAAGATAGGGTCGAGTGTGTGACCTGCGAGGTGAGTGGGGGTATTGACAAGTTGTTTGAGTCCGAGGTTGGCGAGATTGTCCAGAAGGGCGGTGGTGTTGCTGTCGTTACTTTTTTCCAGATGAAAATTGAGGTCTCCCAGTAGAATGTAGTCCTTGGAGGGGAGGGCGTGTGGGGTGATAAAGTCAGTGATGTCTTCACTGAATTGTGCTCGGGGTCCTGGTGGCCTGTAGAGGAGGGTGCCTCTGAGTGTGGTCTTGGGGTCGGTGTGGATCTGGAAGTGAAGGTGCTCGGCACTAGCGAGGTTGACGTCTGAGCTGGTTGAGATGCGGATGGAATTCTTGGGGATAATAGCGATGCCTCCTCCTGTTTGCTTGTTGCAGTCTTTTCGGATGATCTTGTAGCCTTCCGGGATGGCAATGGTGATGTCTGGGGCTGAGGAGGCGTTCATCCATGTTTCAGTTAGGAAGGCGACGTCCGGAGAGATGGTGTCTAGTAGATTCCAGTGGTCGATGGCGTGTTTGTGGACCGAGGGGGCTTTTCTTGTTTGATTTAAGTCCTGTAAAACAGCCAAACGATCTTTGATGTCAAAGCATTTCTTCTTTTCTTCTACCACTGAAGTTTGACTATCTAAATCCTGAATATACATTCTAGTTCCGAACAATAGTTCGTACGGGCTGAAACCTTTTGGAGAATTTCTTGGCAGATTGTTAAGACTACGTTGGACACTTGTTAAATGTTGGACCCACCCATCACCGGAACCTAATACCTTTGCCGTTATAGATTGCTTTATGTCTCGGTTTTTTCTTTCCACAATCCCATTTCCCTCAGGATGGAAGGGACAAGAGTACCGCAACGCAATGCCCATGCTGGTCATGGCCTCCTTATAAGCTCGAGAGCTAAAAGCAGGACCCTGATCAGAATGTAGCATGCCAATTGCGTATGTGCCGATAAAGACTCGCAAATCTTTTATAACAGTTGTTGCGTCAGCCGAGCGCTGGGGTCTGTATTTTTAAGTGAATCTAGTCTTAAAAGAAATTAATGGGACGCTGGAGTTTACGTATAGATAGCCTTATGCTAACTACAGAAATGGCCATGGCAATATTCCGGTTGGCTCGTTACTGCGATCTCTGTTGCAGTTTGGACAGCTCTTTGCAAATTTATAATGTTGCAGGCTCATCCCCGGCCACCAGTATTCTGATTGTAATTCTGTCAGAGATTCCTTGATCTGTTTGTGCCTCGGACCTTCACCCATGTGTGCGTCTGCTATTAATAAGACTCTCCTGTTCGTGTTTGGAATTACTCTATCCCCCACTCCAGGGATTCGAGCAAAAGGAACGGAGTTTGCGTCAATTACGTATGTATAATTGAGTGGATAGTTCACGGGTAGTGCTGCACAGTTGCCTTTTGAAGACGTTTTTACCGCCAGCATGGTTTCCCCGTCTATGTATTTTTCTGAACGCTTTTTTGTGGCTACAGAAGCCGGTTGAGTTGCTTTCGCTGTGGCTGTATTAGCCAATGAATTCCCTGCAACGTGAACGCCATCACGTTGATGACTCAGTGTGTGTATCACGTGAGTCTTCTATAGTTCTTTCTGTAAAAGAACTACTTGTTCCCAAAGCTTCTTATGCTTTATTGTGGCACCTGTGTCATCTTTGTAATCGTTTTGAACCCAATTCTGCAAGTCATTATTGTAAGATTTGACGCAGAAATGCGAACCGCACACTATTAGTGTCGGGAATTCACGATCCGCATTTTCAAGCGCAATCTTTAAAGATCTGATATCAGCTCGCTGAGCCGAACAGTTTCTCAGTGATTCAGTTTTTGTTATTTTTGGTCTGAATTTACCACAGCACCAGCGACCTTTAATAATCGCTCATGCTGCATTGCAGGATTTATTATCCATATTGTAATGTTGTACAAATCTGTCCGTATAGATTATACAAGAGTACCGTTTGAAAGGCAGAATTTCGATTTCAAATCATTCAGTTTTTTCATGTTCGGGTCAAAATAGTATGTCACGTCTTCCGCTGCAAGTGAATTTTCCCACTGTATCCATTTTGGATCTAGTGCCACCGTTTTTAGATTAACTGGGGTGGATAACGCCTCAAAGGCTGATTCTGCTGTAAAAACAGTTATTCTTTTGCCTTGGGCTTGGGCTCTTTCTTTTGCTACAGCAGTCTGAACCGCCTTTACAGTATTTTCTGTAAGACTGAATGTTTTTTCAGCTTGTGTGTACAAATGTGATTTGTAAGCTATTGTTACCGTTTCTCCCTCATTAGAGGTCAGGTACGTGAATCCGCATCTTCCTGGGATGACTCGGATTACAAGGTTGCATGTATTGTCACGAGTTTCTAATTTTTTTTTTAGCTAACATGTCTGTTTGCAATGATCTCTAAATTTCTGTGTGTTTCTGAGTCCAATTGATTGGTTTAAAATCAGGTTTTATTAATTCGTAGAGAGGTTTAACCCTCTCTGCATAATTTAGAATGTAAGTTCTTTCGAAATTCAGGAAGCCTAGTATCGATTGTAAGTTCTTCAGCGTTTTTGGAGCTTGGAGTACAGCGCACTTCTCTAAAAAGTTGTCTGCTAGGCTTTTGCCTTCACTTGATAAATCATATCCTAAAAACAGGACAGTTAGATGGGCAATTCGTGACTTTTTTTTTTAATAAAAACCTTTATTGTACCTTACAATATTACACAGCCATTGGCCTACAACCCCTAGGGCCGGCCGCAGTCATGTACTGATGGATACATTGCACCAGGTTAAGGCCTCAAACTGGTTATAGTGGTTAGAAGAAAAGTGACAATTACAAGGCAAATTGAAAGGCACAGTAATAGCGAGAATTTGCTGATCAATAGAGGTTTTAGTTTGCTATTTTTTATGAAAACAACAAAAAGAAAGCAACAAAGAAATCACATTGCGGGCGACTGCAATCCGTCTCTGCTAATACTGCTGCTGCCGCTATGCTCCGTTATCAGTGCGTTTCCTCTGCGGTGACTTGTGGAGCCGGTCGGGAGCCTCTGCTGCGCTTCTCACTCGGACACGATCGCGTCCGCCATCTTGCCCCTCACGGTTTTGTTCGGATAGCTGCCGGCTCTGGTATGCGTTTGGACCCGTGGAAGAGCTACTCGCGTTTCCTGCAAGCAGCGTGGCAGCAGCGTTCTTACCCCTCCCCTGTCTCCACACCTGGTCAGAGAAGTCAGAGTGATTATCAGGCAGCACCGGAGAACAGAGAACGCCAGCAGCAGCTACAGCGACCACAATTACAGGGGAAAAAACGTTATCCTGGGCAGACAAAGATAATGGCACCAAAAAACCCCAATACAGCGGTTCAAAGGCAGCAGAAGCCAAAGACAAGAGCAGCTACAGCAGCAACACAGGAGATTAATGGTGAGACGGCATCGACAGCGTTATCAGCAACTGGCACAGTGAGTACAACTAGCACAGTTTCTGTTGGAGCCTCATATGAGAGAGTCTCTCAAAATATGACAGTAATAGATGCCTCTTGCAGCGAAATTACACCAGAAGTACAAATACTAACGGATGTACAAAACATGAACAAGGTGGATTCTGGGAGCTGTAGGCAAGGCGCGATTCCCAAAAAAATACCAGGAATGTTTGTGAAAACAATCGGTAGCTCAACTAACTTTCCAAAAAGTCCTGATGTTTTGAATACAATTCCTGGTAAAGCACCCATTATTGCGTCAGCCAGTAATAATATAAATATTTTGGCGAATGAAGAGATGAGTCAACTTGAGGTGGTGCCAGAACAAATGGGCTCAGGACTACCTAATCTAGGGGAGGATTTGGAATCTATAGACTCTGCGGGAAAATTCTACTCCATGACAGACCTGTCTCAAGCCTTAGACTTAGAAAGCGCTGAGGAACAGGAGCTGGAAAGAAGGGGCCAATCTCTGCAAGATTTTGAAAAATCTTTCTCTGATCCGGAACATAATGATTTATCTGACTCAGCAGAGTCAGATCTGGAAGAATCTCCTAACAGACTAAGACAGGATGACAACGTACCTAATCCAGCTAGTATAAATAAGGAAGGACCTGAAACACCTGAAATAACATTGGAGATTTTGTATTAAGTCATGCTACATCATAGGGAGGAGACAAGAACAGAGAACCTCCGTACTCAAGGGGCAGTAAAAAAGCTGCAAAATAATCTGAGAAAAGTAATGAAGATATCTAATGACACAGTGGCAAGGGTCGCCGAGACAGAGACCAGGATATCGCAAATAGAGGATTCTATGGTTCAGCAAAATTAAAAAATAAAGGCTATGGAGGGGCTAAAAGAAGATATCAATTGGAAGATGGTTGATTTGGAAAATAGATCACGCCGGAATAATCTTCGAGTCCTTGGAGTACCCGAAGGAAATGAAGGATCTTATCCCAGACAATACATGATTGATCTATTCACAGAGGCCTTTCCTGAACTAAAACAATGGAGATGGGAGACAGAAATTCAAAGGGCGCACAGATTTCCCTTTCAAAAGAGTCGACAAGATATGGCCGCAAAACCTCGAGCTATCTTGATCTCATTGAATAATTTTCTAGCTAGGGAAGCCCTTTATGATTTGGCCAGACCAAATAGGAAGCGTAAGGGCAAAGGTATTGAATTCTTTGTGCGTCCTGACTTTTGTCACGCCACGGTTCAACTTCGGTGGCAATTTCGCCAGCTCATACCCCAATTTCAGGCGAAAGGAGCACAGGCTTTTCTGCTGAATCCTGCAAAGTTAAAAATAATTCACAAAGAACGTACTTATTTTCTAACATCAGAGGAGGCTGCCAAAGAGCTATTAACTTCACTGTGATCAGGAGGGAAGGAACATAAAAGCTAAAAAAAAAATAAAAAAAAAGGAGGGGGGAGGGGAAGAGGGGAGGGAGGGAAGGAGAGAAGGGAAAAAAAAAAGATTAAAAAAAAAAGGGGAAACAATAGTTATGATATGGTGACATGATGACATAGTGACAAGGTGGCTATATGTCCCTATAAGTATCAGGGTATTTTTTTAAATTTTTTTTTCTCTTTTCTTTTTTCTTTCTTTTTTCTTTTTGGTATTTTGTTTTTCTGTTTAGTAGCTCGCTACAGTGATTAGTAGTTAGTTTAAATGCACAATGGATGTATACTATATGTTGAAGCATAAGATCTTAAGATCTTAAGATTTAAGAAGCGGGGCTAAAGGATTCTTAATTGGTATGATATTGGAGTAGTAGTAACAACATGATGTGGAACCATAGGGAGAGAGTCTCTTAGCGCCTATCACATCATCAATGAGAGGGACAAACCAGTCCCTTTGCCCTGATAGGTTGGGGGAGGGAGAAGGGGTGGGTGGGCTCAGGTTGAGCTTGGGGTGGGCCAGCTGGGAGGGTAAAATGGGGAAAAAAAAGGTTTGCAAACAAAAACAGAAATTACCTAATGGTGTAGTTATAGGAAATTTCCTTATTTTTTTTGCTAAATTTGCTTGTTGTCTAAGTTTTGTGAAAGGTATGAGACATATAATAAGATCTGAGATGAACTTTGAAATCTATGCTCTAAATAATATCGTATATATGCTGAATGTGGTAGTAGGAAATAGAAAAAATATATCAAATAAATGGAAAAATTGAGAATCTGTTCTTGGAATATATGTGGGATTAATAATAGAAAAAAGAGGGGAGTGGCTGCTCAGATTATACAGACTATGAAATTGGATATCCTATGTTTACAAGAGTCACATATTACATGGAATGACAGAAAAATGTATGATGAGCTGGGGATGAAATTATTAGTATGTACTTCACAAGGTACAACAACCAAAGGAGTAGCAATTTTAATTAGAAAAGGGTTGGGGATCTTAATCAGGAAGAAGGCTGATCAATATGGTAGATGGGCAATAGTAGAGCTAAAAATTGATAGCAAAATGTGGACTATTTGCTCAATATATGCCCCAAATTCAGATGACCCAGAGATTCTAAACTTCTTAAATCTAGAATTAGCTAATTGGTCTCCATTACTAATATTCTGTGGGGATCTTAATCTTCATATAGACATAAAGAAGAATATACGTAATATTTCACATTATCAAGGGATTAAAAAAAAATCTTTTAAATCTCTAAATACTCTATTAATGGATCATGGGTTGTTTGATGTTGCTTTTGAAAAGAATCTCTTGATATCTGGATTCACATATTTCTCTTTTCCCCACAAAAAATCTGTACGCCTTGACTATTTTCTTATTAAAAAAATACTACTGTGTGACACTAAATTTGAGATCTATCCGCGAATAATCTCGGATCACAACCCGATTCTAATTGAAATTAAAAATAATTTAATGACTCCCCAGGTTAGGACATGGACCCTTGATAGAAAATTGTTAGTGGATACTGAATATGTAGATATTATGACTAAATGGGTAAAAGATTTTTTTGATATAAACAGAGGAACGTCCTCAATCCAAAATGTTTGGGATACATTTAAGGCGGGGATCAGAGGGGAATCATTATCATATGTTATTAAAAAACAAAAGATAGTACGAGAAAGGGTAGATCAAGGCTTTAAAAAGGTATTATTATGGGAAAAAAAATTATCAACTGCAATTATTCAAAATCTTCCAACTGCAGATATTGAAACAAATCTAGCAATCCATAAAGCTGCTTTATATGAAACTTTTGCTTCAAAATTGGCAGGGATAATAGCGACCCATAGATCCCAATTGTATGAGATGGCTGAGAACGCAGGGAAAATTTTGGCTAAAAGAATTAGACAAAAAGAAGTTTACAATACAATTGATTCAATCAAAGATGAAGCGGGACATATACATAATAATCCTGAAGAGATTCTAGAAACCTTTCGACAATTTTGTCAAAAACTATATACGTATAATGATGATTCTTATTCTTCGCAAGATTGTATGAACTTCGCTAGAGCTAATACTCTACCATTTCTATCTAATGATCAAATGTTAGCTCTAGAGGCTGAAATCTCTTAGGAAGAAATTGAAAAAGCATTAAATTCCTTAGCATTAGGAAAAGCCACTGGACCCGATGGCATCCCATTGGAATTTTATAGGGTTTTTAGAAATGTCATAAGACAAGATATACTTATCACTTTCCTAGAAGCACAGAGAGGTTCCCCACCGGACTCCTGGGCCCAGTCGTTGATAATGACATTTCTTAAAAAAGATAAAGATCCACTAAATCCGGCGTCATATAGACCGATATCTCTAATTAATACAGACAGTAAGATATATTCAAAAATATTAGCAACACGATTGTCAAAAATTATTGCAACAATTGTATCCCGGTGGCAACACGGGTTTATTCCTAATAGGGATACAGCAGATCATGTACGGAGGGTAGTGGCTATTATGGACTGGGCTGAGGGAACTGAGACATCAATAGGGATTACCCTATTGGATGCCGAAAAAGCATTCGATAGGGTGACTTGGCCCTATCTCTGGGATTTGCTAATCATAAAGGGCTTTGGTCCGGGAATCATAACTGCTTTCAAAACCTTATATAAAAATCCAACGTCATCAGTTAAAATCGGGCTATGAAATCAGATTTATTTCCTATTCAACGTGGAACACGTCAAGGCTGCCCATCCTCCCCACTTCTCTTTGCTATCTACATTGATATCTTTCTTAATCAACTAAATCAAGATGAACATATTGCTCCAGTGACAGTGGGGGGTATAAATTATAGAGCCCTAGCATACGCAGATGATTTAGTCATGCTTACTACGGATATAGAGAGGACGTTTCCTAGAATTGAAGATCTGGCAAATAATTTCGGCTCCTTTTCAGGTTACAAATGAAATCTATCTAAGACGCAAATAATTTATGTCGGTCAAGACTCTCCTCCTATTGCCAATATAGTCCGGGAAGCAACATACTTGGGGATTAAATTAACTACTCCTATAATAAAGACCTAAATTTTGCCCCGATTTTGAGTAAAGCAAACTCAACATTGGAAAGAATAGACCATTTGCATCTATCCCTATACGGCAGAAATAATGTATTAAAAATGCTAATTTTGCCAAAATAAGATTCTTATGGGGGTACAAGGGTATTAGAAGGGCATATAAAAAAATGATACTGCCAAGGGATAGAGGGGGATGGTCTGTTCCGCATTTGTTATTTTATTATCTTGCTACGATACTTCAGTGTATTGCACCATTAATTGTGGGTAAAAAAACTCCCATTTCAAATGCACACTCTCCCTCGATCTATGAATTAGTTCTAGGCCAGGATTCTAATAATCAATTTCTAAGAATAATAGAACCAAGCTACTACAAAAAAACAAAATTTAAGATCATATTAGCAGCTTTTAAAGCATGGAGAATCATTAAAAAAATTGGTGTGGATCTCAAAGGTTATAAGAAATACCCCCCTAAATTCTCCACACTGCTTTCCCCCCATTTTTAGAGACGCAGTGATGAAAAGGTGGAATAACAGCGGTATATATTTTTTGAGTGATTTATATCCGACTAATGCAAATATTCTAATATCCTTTTCCGATTTACAACAGAAATTTAAAATCCCTTCACAAGATTACTTTAAATATTTACAGTTATCTAGTTTTCTAAACTCTTTAATGCTTAATAAGTATCAAGACTTAAAATCGATCCGGTTGATAGAAAGTCTGTATGTTAAAAGAAAAATAGGATACTATTATAAACTTTTTATGACTTTTCTATCTGATGATCTTGCTGGGATTCAACATAAATGGGAAGAGAAGCTGAATGTAGATAATCTGATGTTGGAGGAATCAATTATAATGGCTAATAATATTTTGATTACAGGACGATCAAGAACTCAGCATTATATGGCAATGTTTAACCTTTATCACACACCGGAAAAAATTAAGAAATGGGGGCGCACGGCAGGTATAATGTGCAACCGATGTATGCATATTGGAGCAGACTCAATACATATGTTTTTCTCATGCATCAAATTACATGGGCTTATTCAGCAATTACAATCTTATATTGAAAGAATTACAGGAAAATTGATAATTCTTACACCAGAATTGATTTTATTTGGACTTTCATCAGATACATTAATTTTGGAACAACAACATTTGATTTTCATTATGTTAGCCGAATATCGAGCATGTATAACTCAGGAATGGATTAACTCAATTCCACCATCGTTCTCTATGTGGAGAGCCCGTTTTTTAGCAAAGCTTAATTTTGAATCAGCTATATATGCAACTAAGGGAAGGAAGAAGAGACAATTAGGGATGAAAATATGGGCTCCGGTGCAACAATGGATTCAAGAAGAAATGACTTAAAAAAAAAAAAAGTAGTATACGTATATATATATTCATTTGTGTAAACTTCTAAAAATGACAATGTTGTTGTGTTACGCTGATGTATGTAACATGCAATTGTGTTAATTTCTGTGTGTTTGCAACCTGAAAAAAAAAAAAAAAAAAAAAAAAGAAATCACATTGCGGTCACCAATGAATAAGTAGCGTTACATTAGCTGAATCTAGGGGCGTTCCCCTTGTGCGTACCACTGTTTACACCCGATGAATCAAACATTTGATGAAATGTTGGGAATGCTTGGGCTTCCTTGTAGTGGCTTTCCATGAGTCCCGCCCTTGTCTACCCTCAATTCCCTATCCTCTGGGTCCTGGGTCCCTCCCCCACTCTCGTTGTCATAGTCTCCCCTGTCACACCCTTAAAGCACATCAGTCTTCCTCCCCCTCCTCATCTGATTCTAGTGGGTCGTCCTCCGGCAGAGGACACATTCCATGGGGTCCAGATTTTGTTCCATTTCCCCGGGCATGCTCGGCTTAAGTATACCGCCCTTTCCGTCACCATCACCCTATCCATATTCATGCACCATTGTGTTTTCGTTGGTAATTCCGCCACCCCCCAGCGCAGTGCGATACCACGTTTGGCTACTATCATGCCCAATGTATCCCAGAGTTGGCCATGTCTGGACAGGTCGTTTGGTCCCCATACGTTTAGTAGACATTTTCGTGGCTCGGGGATAAGAGAGGTCTCCAGGGTCTGTGATACAGTGCGCATTATTTGCCTCCAGTATTCCTGGATACGTGGGCAGTCCCATATTGTGTGGAAAAAGGTACCTTCCTCCCCACAGCCACGAAGGCAATAAGGGTGTTGTGCTCTGTGTATGTGGTGTAGCGTTGTTCTTGTGTAGTATACTCTGTATAAAATTTTGAGTTATACGAGCCTCATTCTGGCTGAGATACCCACTTCTCTTGGGGACGCAAGCGCTTCATTCCATTCGTGTTCGTCCATTGCATATATGTCCCCCTCCCATTTATCTTTCAATGGAGTCATTGGGTCAGGCAAGTTGTTAATTAGCTTGCGGTATGTCAGCGACGTCGCACGTTCAACCGTAAAACCTGTGAGGAGACGATCCTCAATAGGGGATGATTCTGGTACACCCTCCCCGGGGGGGATGGCAGCGAGCAGTGCGTGACGTATCTGAACGTAGCGGTAAGATTCCTGTGTTCCCATATCGTACAGTTCCCTCAAACGGGCAAATAATATAACCTCTTCCCTTTCCCATAGGTCTCCCACTGTGGATATCCCTATGGTGTCCCAATGAGAGAAGCCCTTACTGTGTCTCAGGTTTCCCAAGGCACGAGAGTCCCAAAGTGGGGTGAGCTTGGTTATTTTCCCCTTCCAGCCTAGTGCCGCCAGTGCTGTGTGCCACAGGGCTGCGGTGAGTCTCGTGGGTCCTACCAATTTTCGCACTCGGCGTTGGTCATAGAGCGGGGCTAGCATACTATTGGCACCTAGATGTGCCCTATCTGCCTGGAAAGCCGGGTCGTTCTGTGCAACATGGATCCATTGATTAATGGGCTTGAGTTGAGCCGCCCAGTAATATAATTTGAGATTCGGCAGTGCGATTCCCCCGTCGTACCATCCCCTGTGCATTTTGGCTTGTGCAATTCGCGCCGGGCGATTGGCCCATAGCAGACCAGATACCAAGGCCACCACCTTCTTGAAGTATCCCGGTGTCACTGGATACGGTGTGTTCTCTAGTACGTACAAAAAACGGGGTAAGGACATCATTTTATAAAGTGCCGCTTTACCCAGCATCGTTAAAGGCAATCCTGCCCAGAACTTAACGTCTTGTTTAAGCCGCTCCATGGGTGGCATCAGATTTTTTTGCGTAAATTCCGTTGGGTCCTTTGTAATGTGGATCCCCAAATATTTAAAAGAGGAGCCAGCTACCCTCAAGGGGCAGTCTGCGCCCAATGTCGGGACCGGGCCCTTCAGAACATACATCTCCGATTTATTCCAATTTATCGTATACCCTGAGATTTTGCCGTGGACATTACAGAGGGTCAGGAGTGCCGGCACCCCACGTTCTGGGTCTGTTAGGTACACCAGCATGTCGTCCGCATAAAGGGAGAGCCGGTCCTCCCAGCCCTCTTTCCAATGGATTCCTTTAAGTAAAGGTGTTTGTCTTATCAGAGTTGCTAATGGTTCTAGGGCGATTGCAAAGAGCAATGGTGAGAGGGGGCAGCCCTGGCGGGTGCCTCTCCCCGGAGGGAACATTCGTGAAATATGACCATTTGCCACCACATGAGCGACCGGCTTAGTGTATAGTAGTCTGACCCACGATATAAATTTCGAGCCAAAACCCAAACAAGCAAGGGCCTCAAAAAAATAATTCCATTCTACTAGGTCGAAGGCCATTTTTGCATCCAGGGCCAGTATTGACCGCCTGTTCAGGGATCATGTCTGTCCTCGCCAACACCCTGTGCACTCTGCAAAGGTTCATTGCCGTGTTTCTGTGAGGCATGAATCCGGATTGATCCAGATGTATGAGGTCGGGTAGATGTGCCATCAGCCGGGTAACAAGGAGTTTGGCCAGGATTTTAACCTCTGCATTTAGCAAAGAGATAGGGCGGTATGAGGAGCATTCCTCTTGCGGCTTCCCAGGCTTGGGAATCGCTACTATGGTAGCTATTCTCTGGTCGAGCGGGAGTTCGCCTTTCTCTAAACATTCTTCATGCATGGCTAGTAGGTGTTCACTTAGCTTCTCCGAGGCGGTCTGATACCATTCTATTGGAATGCCATTTGGTCCGAGCGCTTTGCCGGGCTTCAGTGCTCGTATAGCCATGTGCATCTCATCCCTAGTTATGTCCGCATCCAATTCAGCTGTAAAAGGTATCCTGGGCACCAAGGGTACGGTGACCAGGGAAGTCCTCTAAGGACTGCAGCACCTATGGTGCCACCCTTATAGGCCCTGTCCTGTACCTTAACTACCCTTGCAGGCTGCGTGTTTTGGTGCAAAGTAAAAGTGAAGAGTCGATATGGCACACATACCTGTGTGCAATGCCTGCAATGCCTACAACACACTGCCTATGGCATAGATAAGACACCCCTCTAGCTGGGTGCACTATCTTACTAGTGAGGGTACTGGTGCATGATCCCTGTACTCATACAGTGTCTTAAGTCCATTCTTAGATATTGTAAGTGCAGTAAAGCCATAAAGAGTATATGGTTTGGGAGTTTGTCACTACAAACTCACTACAAACTCCGCAGCACCATAGTGGCTTTACTGAATTCTAGAAAGTTTGGTATCAAACTTCTCAACACATTAAACCCACACCGATGCCAGTATAGGATTTAATGCCAAATGCACTCTGAGGGCATCTTAGAGATGCCCCCTGAAAAACAACCTAATTCTAATGTCCTGGCTGAGTGGCTGCTCACCTGCTGCCACCCCAGACATTTTTCTGGACCCCTGTGTCGAGAGCCTCCCGCTCTCAGGGTCCTGGAACAAAGCATATACTGGGCCGAGGTGTCATTCCTCCTCCCCCAGGATGGGCAGGGTGCACGAAGAGGAAGCCTCAAAGGCTTGCCACCTTTGTGAGCTGATCCAGCCATTTGCTGGTCCAGCAACTGACCCGACCGGTTATAACCCCCACTTTGGGAGGGAGAATTGGTGGCAAAACCAAGTTAGGAGGCCAGGTGTGCCCTCTTTTGCCAACTCTACCCCTCAGGTGGCGGAGGCGAATTGAGGCACAACTCTGTCACCACCATCTTGAAGATGGGGGGACCCAGCCGACCAGAGAGATGCTTATGCCCCCCTCCCACTGGAGGGTGGAATAATAGGGGGTGTACCCACCTCAAGGAAGGGACCCATTGGTCCCAACCTATACCTACCTGAAATGCCCCAATATTTAGCATTTAGGGGCAACCCCAAACCTTGCCTCCTCAGACATGAAAAAAGAACAAGAAGGACCAAAGAGCCGTGCTGAAGAAAGAAGAGGAGGGTACCAACTGACATGGACTCATCCCTACCGGGCTGTCTGGACCTCAACCTGCTCCAGAGGAATCCCGGTGTGTCCTGCAGCCAGCAGCCCTCCAGAACCCAGAGGACCTGCCCAGCATTCCCTGCAAAAACTTTGTCTCCCGTGAGCACTAGACTTGGTCAAGAACCAGACTCCAGCTCCGGGCAAATTCATGAGTCTGCATCTCTCTGCACCCTGCGCCCACGGCCTGAAAGGGACAAGAGTTAGCAAATTAGTTGTGCAGGAGGCAGGCTTGGAATATGGTGCACACTTATTTAGGTGAAGCACCTTGCACTAATTCAGGCTACCCTTATGGTGATTTTAGTGGTCTTAGACAACCTTTTTTTTTTAAAAGCTTTATTTTTCCCAGTTTTTCATATAAAAGCGGAAGAAGCAGTACATTGCAGAGTATAGCAGCGGCAGTATTTAGAAAAAAGAAACCATGCACAGCAAATCAAGTATTAAGGGCATACAGTTACAAATGTAAATGGTCAACGTATTATTAGCGGAGATCAGTGACATTAATCAAAATCAATCAATAAGAAGACATTCAATGCTCGGAGACAATAACTTCTAAACATCCTTGATAACGACACAATGTCAGCGGCATGTAACAAAGGTAGGTCGAACATATAGGCAACTGTTCCAAACTTCACGTCTAGCCAACCCCTTCAGGAACAATACCGCTTGCCGTCTGTGAGTGTGAATCGGATTGCTGCTTGGCAATGTAATCCCTAAATGGGCCCCAGATGTCTACTGGCCGTGACAAGTTGGGTATCAGAGTGGAATATTCTTCGCAGTTTACATTAAGAAGGCTAAGCTTCTAAGCCACACCTGCAGTGTGGGGGCTTTCCTGCTGCCCCATAATAGAGCAACCTCCCTTTTAGCCACCAGGAGGCACAGTGCTGCCAGCTTCCTGACTGTTCAGGGGAAATTGACTACATAACCCAATAGTGCAATCTCAGGGGTAGGCAAGAGATGCATGGAAAGTATGTCTCGAAGTGTGACGTGGACCCGGGACCAGTATTGGTGTATTTTGGGACATGTCCAGGCGAGATGAGCAAAATCAGCAAATGGAGCCTTGCACTTCTGACAGTGATGGGGCCTATTGTGGTCAATTCTATGTGAACGTGCAGGTGTATGATATATTCTACAAAGGAACTTAAAATGGAGTAGTTGGTGCATGTTGTTCAAAGAGATCTCCTTGGTAGCCCTACAGCACTGTTCCCATTGGTCGTCAGTAATGGGCCTACCCAAATCCACCTCCCAAGCCGCACGAACCTTGATATCTGAAACAGGCTTAGAGACCCCACATTGTTTATATAGTTTGGAGATCAAATGTGCACCAGTAGGACTCTGGATGAGCAGAGTCAAGGGTGGGGTTGGTTTGGGGGCCGCTGGAAATGAAGGGAACGTGGCCCGAAGCATGGAGTGTATACGAGACAAAACAAAGGTGTCCAAAAAGGAGCGTTCGGTGAATCGGGCATCTTCTAGTACCGAGAAGACGTGACCCTCGGGAAATAGATCGCCCATCGTGCAAATATGAAAGTACGTCCGGATGAAAACAGACATGAGCGTAGCAACACTGTGCTATCAGGTAATATAAATAAAAGTTTGGGACCCCGAAGCCTCCCCTCTCATGAGACAGGGTCAAAGTCTGCCAGTTGACCCAAGGTGTTTTGTCCCCCGAAACAAGGCGCAATAAAAGTGTACGCGGTTGTGAGAAAAAGGTTTTGGTAAGCGGGAAGGGAATGTTATTAAAAAGATATAAGAACCAAGGGAGGACCACCATTTTGATTATGGCGACTCTCCCAGCCATTGATAATAGCAGCCGCAGCCATTTCACTATTTGGGACTCAAGGGAGCCAATTGCCCTGCCGTAGTTTAGCCTAATTGTGGTAGTGGTGTCGAGATAAATATAAATTCCAAGGTATTTGACAGCGTCATGGCACCACTCAAGTGGGAAGTCGCAGGTCCAGGGATTCGTACCGGCCGCAAGTGGAAAAATAATCAACTTATGCCAGTTGATATTTAACCCAGAAAACTTACCGAATCGAATGATTTCCAAAATTAAGGGTTCAAGATTAAGTTGGGGCATTCTAACATACAAGATAGTGTAATCCTCATAAAGCGAGATCAGAAGGGGGCCAGTACGAAATTGGAGGCCGTGGTAACGGTGCTTTTTCTGGAAGTAGAGTACCAGAGGATCCATTACCAGAATAAAAAGCAGTGGGGATAAGGGCCAGCCTTGTCGCGTGCCACGTGACAGAGTGGAAGGGTCGGAAAGAGTGCCGTTCAGGCGCAGTCTAGCAGTTTGCCGGGTGTACAGCAGAGCCACCGTAGAAATGAAGCATTCGGGCATGCCCATGCGGTGCATGATTGACAGGAAAAAGGGCCACTCGAGGGAATCAAATGCCTTCTCTGCATCAAGGAGGACAGCGGCACCGGGTGTGGTAGGATCGATCCTATGTAAAACAGTGAATAAGGTCCGCAGATTGAGAGATGTGGACCTATGAGGCACAAAGCCCGACACTGCTGGCAAAATGATGGATTCCATTAGTAACGACAGTCATATCGCAATCACCTTGGCCAGTATCTTATAATCGAGGTTTAATAAAGACAACAGCCTGTAGGAGCTACAGAGTTTAGGGTCTCTTCCTGGATTGGGGAGGAGAATACTGACGCCTCCCTGAATGTTGGGGGAAGGATGCCCACCTCCAGCGCCTCAGCATACACCTCCAACAGTCTTGGAACTAAGATATCTTTATAGGCTTTATAAAAATCGTCAGAAAAGCTGTCAAGACCGGGAGCTGAGGCGTCTCGCAAAGCATCAATGGCCTCCAATATACTATCTTGAGTAATGGGGAAGTACAAAAAATCATGCATGTATCGCTCTAAATAGACCATTGGAATCTGCTAGGTAATTCCCCTGATCCCGTAGATCCCCAGTGATTCTTAAAGTATATAGTGTTTTGTAATACGAGAGGAAGGATTTGCATATATCTGGGGTAAAGTGCAGTGTAGTATCATTCCGGCCAACTATAAGCGGAGTCTCGTGGGGGGCGGAGTGTATGAGCCAACAATCTACCAGGTTGTTCGCCTTCACCATATCGTCGCGCAACGTGCTGTTTATTAAGGAACAATAACTCCCAGTCCGCCGCCTCTCTAAATTCAAGTAGTAGTGCCAAACGTTGCGCCTCTCCTGCACTGGATGCAGTGACCATTAACTCTCGGTCTAGGGCAGAGATGTCTGTCTCAATGCGGTTTAGAGTGGAGCGAAGATCTCGCAGGACTCCTGCTTGTTTAGCTATGCATACGCCTCTAATATAGGCCTTGAACCCCTCCCAGAGAACAGCCCATGTGTCCACAGATCCAGTGTTGATTCCGAAATATTCTTCAATGGCCTGTCTAACCTCCTCATTAAAAACCGGGTCTAATAACGCGTTTCCAGAGAAGCGCCTTTGCCTTTCTTAGCCACCCGGCCTGGGAATATTGAGCTTGAGAACAACTGGAGAGTGGTCCGAGAGTGTACGGGGTAAAGTAAGTAGCCCCTCTAGCCAGCCAGCAATCCCCAGGGA